>NC_048926.1:12106603-12357163 GCF_011077185.1 Oxyura jamaicensis | reverse complement strand
TTTTTTTTTTTTTTTTTTTTTTTTTTTTGTAATGGAATATGGGATACATGATAAAGAGAAACATAACATAGGTCTCTCATTTAGACCAGGTATTTAAGCACTGGGTTTAATTTTCCTTCTCTTGCACACTGGGACATTTAAAACACCACATGAAAAAGTCTTCTCAAGTTTCATAAGTATTACAGCTACTGCCTACAAGTAGACAGTGATTCAGCAATGCTCTTTCCTCCAAAGCATTAGGTATTGACTATGAACTATACGGTCTGCCTTACTGAACAGAATCTTCACTAACTCTTCCTGAGAGAGAATGCATTTTTACTCTGCTAAATGACATGTGGAGTTCTGAATGCTTATTGAATCCTGCAATATTAAATGGCTGCTGTGAGTATAAGCAGTTTTTGTAATATTTGCTCAACTTACCAATAAATGTTTTGAGAGACATGTTTACTATACATTATTAGAAATCCTAACCCAGTGGAACTTCAATTGAAATGAATATCCAGGTAATGATACTGAAATGATGAACTAAATCAACAATAACAGCTGTAATAATTTGATAATTACTTTAGAAGGAACAAGCCTGATGCATGGACCTATATTGAAAGTATTCAAAAAATTGATATATCAAAATACAATGTGGTATCCCAACTTTCAAAATTATTATTATTATTATTATTTTAAAGGAATTAAGTAGTGGCAACCATACTATTCAGGATTTGAAAGCAGGATAAAAAATGTAATATAACATTATCAAATGCATAATGGTTTTAACTTAATGGTAATTATTAAGCTATGTTGTTGTCCTCAGTAAATGTAAGAATGTAGTTCACTCAATAGATTAATGAATGTATTAAGAATTGTAGAAGTTAAATACAATGCAGACTATTTAAATTTATCACAATAAAAACACAGTTACTAAAATGCATTATTGTTCTGGGTAATAGTATCTGTGATAGTATCAGGATAGAAGTAGGAGAAGATTTGTAACATGAAATAATAACAGCCCTGAAAATCACCTTAATTTTTATTTTTAGACCAATCCACAGAGTTGAAAAAGCAAATTTGCTTGCTTCTTCCAGCTGGAAAAATATTCTCTGTTACTATTGAATATATTTAAAACACTATCATTCAGAATGTAATGAGGTGTCTACATAAACATATAGGATTGGCCTGGCTATGCTAAAGAAATAAATTTCATCTGGTAAGTGGTAAATGAAGAAAAAAAAAAAAAAAAAAAAACAGTTTATTTTCGAAAACCACTTGCAAGTTCTAGTCAGGACCAGAAAGACTTCAAATCAGAATGAAAAAGACCAAATGAAAAAGTAATAGAATTTCCAAGTTTATTCCCTTATTGGCATTTGTACTGTGGCTAACAGAAAGGTTGTCATCATGCAGGTTGTTGACAGCCTACTGGTATATGAACTGAAAAAACAAACTCCCTTCAGAAGACATGCATATATCTCACCAGCAGATAATATTCGTTATCAGAGATACTACTGGTTAGAACTGAATAGGCCATCAAGAGAACAAATGAATATGGTGCCCCAGCAGATTTTACAAATTGTAAGCTAGATATTTCATTTATGGTTTTCAGCAAAACATTTCATTTTCCACTGTTTATGACTGCAGCAGCTGAAACATTTTAACCTTAAAAACCACACCCTACCTTGCTATATTTATCTTGTAAAAGATCTCAAAATAACAGCACTGTGGTTGGATTTCATTTTTATAGAGATTTTATAGTCTCTGGAGAATTTCTGAAAAAATAATTGATGCTAAAAATATTGTTAACTTATTCTGGAATTGTTTATTTAGGAAGAAAAAAGTTTACCTGTTCACCAAATATACGTCTATGAATTGTCAGAGGAAGGTCATTCCTGAAGGACATAGATTTCTGACCTGTTCTACATAAAACAATGGACACTGGTTCTCTATGCATGTTTGCTGGTGAATATAATAATTTGTTGTAAAGTTGAGTAAGAACTTGTAGTCTTAGCTCTTCCCTACTTAATCAGAATTTGAAAGTAAGACCGCAATGTTGATTTCATGCATAAAACAGCAGTCAATATTTACCGGTGCTGTCAAGGAATATCGTCCTGTCATTCTAAGTACAGAATACGCATTTTAAATGTATACTACAAGCTACTCTTCAAGATGTATAAAATAGTTTCTTCTTAAATTGGTACTGGAAATTTTGATTAAGAGTAAACATTCTGCCCTTGATATTCCGTTATCAGTTTGTGAGAAAAGGTTTTCAAAAACAGTACCCTTCCTTGTAAATAGTAGAATATATACATATGGCATTACTCTTTTCACACCATAGTTAAGTGTTACTTTTAGTTGCATCACACTTGTCCTTCATGGGAAACTTGCAGTATGTTGAATGCGTGTAAAGAATACTTCTTGAGATAGATCATCTATACAACAAAGAGCTCGTTTAAGAAATGATGTGGTCTACAAGAAGCTCAGTGAAATTGGAAAAAATGATCAAGTTAGGAAATGCAGTACATGATTAAATTAAAAGGATCAGGCAAGATGGCATGGGGAATGGGAAGGAAGAATATGACACCTGGAATGACACCTGTCATTCCAGGGTGTCTATCTTCCCAATTTTGCTGAGACATACATTGCATGGGGCTTTGAGCAAGCTGTCTAGTGGATGCTGTTCCTACCCATGGCACAGCAGTTGGAAGTAAATAATCTTTAAGGTCCCTTCCAACTCAAACCATTCTGTGATTATATGATTTTATGATTAAAGTAGCCAAGATAGATATGATTGATAAAGTAGCCAGGATAGATATGATTGATAGTTATAATATTTGAGTGGTCTTTGTTCTATGTTTTCCTTTTGTATCTTTTCCTACTGTAACAAATAAATTTTCAACCTAAACTTCAACAGAATAAATAGATTCTTTTATTCTTATATCTTGTCTTTTACTAATAAGGAGTATGAGCGATGTGATAAATACTGTGTACTTCACTCCTTACAGGCAAAAGCATTGCCACCTGTGACAAGGCAGTAGAGAACTTGAAGGCAACTATGGGCCAGATAGACAGGTATAAAAAATAGGTCAGAAGGCAGTACACTCTTTGATGGATGTTTTCATTGACAATGAAACAACTGATCTAATCTACAGTCTTCTATGATGTGCATTTCATCTGCACTTCAAATGGACAGTATTTAAATCAAAAATGTTTCCGGGATAATGCAGATTTTGATACACATACTTACAAAGTGTTTGGTCCCTGAAAGCAATACTTACAATAAGCTTGTACTCTTGATACCTGTTGATTAAGTCTTGAATGAAAGGATGCTTCAAAAGGAGTTCAACTGGAATAGGTGTCAGATCTTCAGTGCCTAATTCTTTGTATATTTTTATGAAATGCTTTAAGAAAAAATAATAACTGTTCAATTTGTTGAATAAGTGTTTAAATAAAGTCAGGGGAAAAACTACAGCAGGTATTTCTGTAACATACAAAGTAAGGTACAAAACCTCCTTTGAATCACCAGACTACCTTATCACATCTGTCTTCCTTCTCCAGGCTACTAAATCTATGATTATCTTCATCTGTACTTGCTCCATGATGAAACACTTTGAGTAGAGTTGCCAGTGAAATTTTTCCTTCACCTGTGTAATTCAAGACTTCATTTTCATCTTCTTCTATTAAAGGTTCCTCATTTGTCACTACATCGATATAAGGAAAAGCCTAAGAAAATAAAGCACAGGCGTAAAACTTAGTCAATAGGTCATCTGTTTCATTTAGATATTTGTAAAGGATCAATGGATTAGACTTTCAAACTTCAGTTCTTACAAAACAAAAGTCATCAACCTATACAAAATTATCCACCAAACTACAAGATGAAGGAATGAATCCTGACAGTCCAGAAATATCTATGATGTTGATGACAATAAAAACTGAATAATCATCTTTTTCCAGGAACCTGGCCAATGTTCCTCTGAGAAATTAATACTTTTCAGAACAACAAAACATAAAAATACTTAATAGTTACAATTCACTACCAAGAACTTTTTATTTACATGAGTAAGCTTAGTAATTCAAAGAATCATAGAATCATCTAGGTTGGAAAAGAACTTCAGGATCATCCAATCCAACCATACTCCTGACCTATCAAGTACCATCACTAAACAATGTCCCTCAGTGCAACATCCACATATCTTTTAAATACCTCAATGGATGGTGGGGGTTGGACTCCACCACTCAGTGAGTGGTGAGCAGCCAGTTTTAATGCTTAACCACTCTTTCCACAAATAAATTTTTCACAGTGTCCAAACTAAACCTCCCTAGTGGAACTTGAGGCCATTTCCTTGTGTCCTCATCACCTGAGAGAAGAGAATAACACCCTCCTCACTGCAAACTCCTTTCAGAAAGTTTCAGAGAGCGTTGAAGTCACCCTCAGCTTTCTCTTCTTCAGAATAAACAACCCCAATTCCTTCAGTTGGTCCTCATAAGTCTTGTTTACTAGTCCCTTCACCAGCTTCATTGCTCTTTGCACATGCTCAAGCTACTCAATATCCTTCTTGTAGTGAGGGTCCAAAAGTGAACACAGTATTCACAGTCTCACCAGTATCAAATACACGGGGACAATCTCTTCTCTGAGTGATTTGCACCAGAAAGTAATAAATCAAAGCAAATACAGTAAATCATAGTTTGGAGAAATTTGAAGAGTTAACATAGGCTCACCAGCTCTCCACCGGAAAAAAAAAAAAAAAAAAAGAGAAAAAAAAAAAAAAAAAAAGGCGAGAAAGGCTTTATGCAGAACAGTTAGGTGTTTGGTGTATTGTTTGTTATAAACAAGAGATGAGATATCTTTGTGGTGACACTAGGGATGACCAAAGAGAAAAACAAACACTCCAGAGATTTGTCATCACAAAGATGAGAAAGGACCTCATGAAGCTGAACAACACTTTGTCTAGATTAGCCTACTCTGTAGGATAACCATTAACAACAATAGGAACATTCTTTTAATTCAACGTACCATTTCCCTCTTTATTAGGAAAGACACATTGCTGAGATTCAGACATGTTTGTGGTACATCTTGGGCATTAATGCATTGCTTTTTCAGTACAGAAGGAGCAGGTCACTGATCTTTTTATTTTTATTTTTATTTTTTTAACACTCCACAGTGAAGAATATAAAAATATCAGCTCTTAGATACAGCACGCTCTCAGTACCATTTACATTTAGCTAAAAGATTGACATGACCAAGAACAAAATATTTGAGACCTAAAAGCTAAGCATTTGAAGATAGTACAAACAACAAAAATCTCTAGAATGTGTTTGCCTGATCTTCGCTCATTAATGTAATTAAATTTTCAGAACTATTTCTTTAGGAAACTTCCAGTCAATAGTCATTACAATACCAGCAAAAAATGAAAAACAAGAAACAGAGAAGAGATGAATGAAATTAGGTGTCTTTGTATAAGTGTCTATTTATAAGCTCAGAATAAGATGGGTAGCTCTTTATATTCCACTGATGAATATTCCACTGATAATATTTATTGGATTTCCAGTATCTATAATGAGAACTTGGAGATTTAGATCACATGTAAGCAACCACAGGTAGACAACAGTTTAGGTTCCTAATCTGGAGCTGAATACCCCCCTTTGGATGTCTTCAGGGACCTTTCTGTTGGATGTCTTCAAGCCTTTCTATTTGATTGCTCAATGAAAGATGACACAATACCAACTCGTAATTTACATTTTGCCCCCTTGTGGTTGTTAAATATCCTGCGTAAAATGCTGGCCCTACTGAAGCATATGGTTAAACTCACATACACTTCAGAGAAGCGGGATTTTATTAATTCTCTCTCTCTCTCTCTCAGTATTCAATGGGACTGTAAAGGATACGCATACAGAAGACAAGGTATAAGAAAAAAGAAAAGATTAAAATTATGTTCTATCAGGCCTGTGATACCAACTTAGAAGAGACAACTACAAAGCCAAAGAGAATCTACATATGCAAGCTGTTCATTTAGAATCTAATTCTCAGATATTTCTAGATTTCTAAGGGACTCTCCAAGATGAATTAGGCAAACAAACTGTCCGCATAATACATTGAGAGAGATGCATCATAGCTCGTATAAATCTTGCCCCTCAGATAAATTTTTAATTCTAGATTGGAGGGAAATGTTTTCCTCTACCTGTTACTCACAGCCTTACGAAGCCTTTCACATTTAGGTAATAATGCACATGTAGCTACAGAAATCCCAACCAAAAGGACAAAAGCCAACAAAAATCACTGAGGAGAACAGGTTGTGTTGTTTTATATCCTATGACCAAATGACCAGAGAGCTAGAACTTTCCACTGGAATATGGTGTATTAAGGTCAGATCTACTGTATCTAAGTGGGAGCGCAGTCTCCTCCTTTCTGTGCTCTCCTTTTTTTACAAAAAAAAAAAATGAAATATGAAAAGGTAATTGGTATATTCAGACTCTCACACTGACACTTTAAAAACTTCTATTACTTCCCTCCCCAGTCAATTGGAAATAATTCTGCACTCACTTCACACGATCCCTTTCCAAAACTGTGTTGTGCAAAGCAAAAGCAGACAGAGGGGAGTACAATAATATGTCATAAGTGGTAAAATATGATTATGAATATGTATGAAATAACACTGTCTGTTAAAATAATATCCTTTCTCTACTATTTCTGGAGAGTATAGCAGTATTTTAAGTACTATAAAAATGCTAGAGTCACTGTAGTTGTGACAGCATATGAAACATTTTATCACCTAGAAGTGTGAGCTCTTTCCAAGGTGTATACTGATATATATCCTATGTTTCAAAAAGTGAAACAACACACAACTGATGTATTTAGTGCATTTACTAATGGCAGTTAGGAGTATTTTAAAAAAAAGGGGAAATTAATAACATACTTCAGAAACACTATTATTCAAAAGCTGAGCTTTATGTGATGTGACAATACATTCACCATGTATTAAAAATACTCATACTCTATTTTTTTAAAATTATTTCACATTAAATAATTAGTATTAAGCCTTCTGATTTATAGGTAAACTATAAAATAATAACAAAGGTGTATATACTTTTAAATATATCAAAGAAACATAGTGGGGAAAAAAAAAAGTAAAGAGCAGCAATAAAGCAGGTTTTGTATCTTTAGAGGAAAATATCACAAACTATATCATAGTCCTACTCACATGGACTGGTAGGTGGACTAAGACTAGGTCAAAGAATGTCCTCAGTTTTTGCCCCCCCCCCCCCCCCCCCCCAACTGAACAAGGAGTAGTTACCAGGAAATATCTTAAACTTCTGTTATTATTTAAGACTTTTGGAAGAATACTTCTGAGTATTAGCACCAAAATATCTGGGACTGTTTGCAGAGTTCCCATGAAGTCAGTGGGACTGTTTGTGAGGGCTGGACCTAGTCAGTATATGGATATGTACAGAAATCAAGCTAACCTATAATTTAGCATCACTACTATTCTCCAATATTTTACTTAAATATTTTACCCCACATACAAGAGAAGATTCTTCTTTTCTATGAATATATGTTCCAGCAGCAATGCTAAGTGCTCGGTAGACACCTTCAACAGGATCAGAATGAGAGGCAAAACAAAGTAGCATTTCAGTATAGTTGAGCAGAGCAGGATCTTGTCTGGTATCAGCAAATAAGCTGAAGAAAAACTACAAAAGGACAAAAATATATACATTAATTTCTACTAATGAATGTCAATAAAATACAAATCAGAAACTGTACAGAAAAGGATGACATCAAGTAATGACAGCTGAAAAGTGATACAATCCTTAAAAATGCGTTGAGGTTGTGTAAATTGAGATAAATAGTTGAGTTTGAGTCATCCAAGGAAACAGAAACTGTACTATTTTATTTTTTTTCAGAGTGAGGATTTTAGCAGAAAAAAAGAAATTCACCAAATGTGATATAATTATAGGTAGGCCCAAACCTTTTTCCTGTATTCAAATTACACCTGCATCTCCCTCTTCCACAGTGATGTCCATGACTTTAGATGCAGGGATCATTTACCTCTCATTCTTTACAAAGTTGTTCACTGTATAGCAAAATTTATGTGGTTCAGAGGAGAACAGAAATAATTAAGTCTTTCTGAGAAGACTATGATTTAGCAAACTGAAGGACAATTCATAGATTCCTGTCCCTGCTTTCCACATTATTTCTAACTTTGAGGTTTTTATACATGGAAGCCATATTCTGAAGTATCACCTGACCTCAAAAGCCACCAAAACATTGCAGCAATTATGGAGGAAGAGACCTAAGAAACTTCAGAAGAACTCTTGGGTTAGAACAGTGAGTGGTGTCTTCAAAATATCTATGTTTATAAAGTTACCTTTATGAGGTGTCCTAGCCTATCAAAAGGCAAAGGTTCTGTGCAACCTTTTGTACTGTTTAGATCTTCATTTCCCGTAAACCATAGGCCAACCTGAGGGGAAAAAAAAAAAAAAGTCATTTATTTTCACACCTTTAAAAAAAAAAAAGTGGTCTTTATTCTCTGTAATTGTTGAACAGACCAGCTACTGGGAGCTTGGTTCCTGGATTTAATCAAGCTGAATTTGTTATTGATATACAATGACATTGGTTTAATTAAGTAACAGTTTGGACTTCGTAACAGATACTTTAGGAGTTACTGAAAATTGAACAGCAAAGAAGTGACACTATGCTCTTGAAAAAGGTGAAAATTAACTAGGTAGTTGTAAAATTACACTGCTCAAGAAGCAGAATATGATGCAGACTGTGTGTGTTCCTGCTAGGGTATCCTCCGCTACTCTATAGCTTTTGTCTTAACTGCTCTTTTGGAAGCAATTGTCCAAACACTTCAGTGCAGCCAGGGAGAGAATCATAGCTCTTCCCATGCATGCCTACTTCCAGCAATAAGTGTCCTGTAATGTTTACAGAGCTACTTCTACTCCTAACTATTAAACCTGCCCATATTTACATAGGCCTCTTCTGAAAAAAGGATCTTCAGCTGAGAGATACCTGTGTGTTTATAAACCTTCTAGTCCTTTTTAGTCCTTAAGCAACTACACAAGACTGTAGGCTTAGAGTCAGTACTCTCAGAGAAGTTTGGAAGAACTAACAGGGATACGTCAATAAACAAATGAATATACACAGTTGCATGTTTACGTTGAGCTGACTGAATGGGAGCCATTTCTGATCCTGAAGTGTGTAAATGTTTTGCTCAGTTAGTATTACTTTATAATTAGGATCCTATGTTAAAAATGTTAATTTGCAGCCTTGAATGTCTTAAATCTGTTTATTTTTAAACTCTCAAATTTCAATAACAATTACCATAATAGACAAATAGATGCAGCATGTAGACCTGCAAATTTTGTGGGTTTTCTGGCTTTGCAGAATTTTACTTTACTTTTTTTTACCAGTCTTGGGTGGGATGTGGTTCTGCAGCAAGTTTTCAATTAATCAGAGAAGTTCTGAAACAGGCAGGTTTCTGGAATAACACAGCCTTTATTTAATTTTGGAAGAAATCTGATGTTAGACAGTTTTAAAACCAACTACATTAAATTTTCTGTGAAATTTGTTTAAAACATTTTGGAAATTATTTTAATATCATCAAATCCAAACTGACAGAGCTATAGAATATTTGTGTATACATGCATACACATACACAAACACACATATACACACATGTATATTGGCTAGTGCGCATTAAAAGACTGAACCAGCAGTCACCCTAAGTAAGATTAAAAATCCAAAGTAAAACTGAAAAATGTATAGAAGTAGGTCAACTTTGTTAAAAGGAAAAAAATAATATTTTTAATACTTTTTTTTTTTTTTTACGAAACTTGCTGCTTTAAAAACAGTTCTAAGCCATGCAAAGGTTTAAATAGAACCTTTTTAAACAAAAGAATGGATCAAAGAATTGTTTAATTTCCTATATATTCAAGGTCTGAAAAACAATCTTCACTTGCAAAAAAATCCTTATTGGAAAAATTTTCAAAATTTTTAATTAAATTAGAGCTGGTGAGACCAAATTAAAATATTTGTTTCTGTTTGGGGCAATTTTTTTTGTGTTATGAGACTTATACAGTGTTAATAGTAGTATCAGCTAATTGTAGTTAAAATGCTCACAGAACAGTTTCTTTAGGATAGGAAGGATTTTCTTTTTAAATTAATTTATGGTTTAAATAGGAAATGGAATTAAAATGTAGATTCATTAGTCTGATTTTTGTAACTAATATATATGGATAAGATAAATATTTGGCCCTCAGTTTTCTGAAGACAATTTTCACTAGAAAGTACCCTCAAATAGCAAAACATTTAAAATTCAAACTCAGTTTTTTTGAGTTTGAATAAACCTGACAATACATCATTGAATTTAAAGAGACTAACAAAAGAATATTACTCAAACAGAAAAGAATTATAACCTGCATATAGCATTCCTGTGTAACTAAGCCTGATCCAGCTACGTCAATAGACTTGAAGATATGGAGAGTTTTGAGAAGTTGTGTCAGAGATGGCACTGGCCAAGGCTGTGCTGCTGCTAATAGGAATCTGCGCCAGTCAATCAGTTCTGAGTTCACTGTGAATGCAGATGTCAGATTTTGTAACTATAAAAATAAAATAATAAATATTGTCAGATATGCATGCATAAACATACACTTCCTATATACTATGCATACTTAGTTCTTTCTCCTATTTAGTATGGACAATGTTATCCATTGAGATTTGTATCTATGTCAGATACATCAAAGATGTATAAAGGATTCAGAGTTCTTTCTACCTCCTCCTTGACTGCACAGTGCAGTTACACTGACACATTTATGAAATTTACAGCTTATAGTGACTTTACAGTAACTCCAGTGGAAGCACAAGCATGGTTCCACTTAGTAAACAAGGGGCTTTATACAGTAAAAACACTGATATTTTCCCACTGCCCTCAAGTGCTTATGCTTCATGTCCTCATGAGAAGCACCAGTGGTTGACCCCAAACTCTTGAAGCACTGTTTCCTTAAAATATAAACACATAGAAAGACCACTCTCCTACCTCTTTTCTCTGTACAGTGAGTGAGCATCTGAGTTTTGAGGGAGAGCAAAATCCTTACAAATTAGTTTCAAGACTGATTTCATTCAGAATGTATGGCTAACTCTGTATCTGTCATGGAGGGAAGTTATATGAACTTCATTCCTAACAGAGAAGAGCCAATGTATTTTATTTATATAATGTAGTGATCTAACAAAGCTTAATCATAAATAAGACAATGAGATTCAAGACAGCAAGGTACACTTGGAAATTTACTGCATGGAGGACAGGGTCAAACAAATGGTCAAGAGACTCTGACAGTCACAACATTCACAGTAGACCCCCTTGCTTTCTAAACTCCTTCTCAGAGAGGTGCCTAGGTGTGGCTGGATCCAAACTCAGTCCCGCGGTTCATCAATGAATTATGTCTAAAGGATTATATGTGTGCAATCCATCTAAGATATAATTTTAGCAAAGCTTACAAAGTTTAGCAAGCTATCAGCTGCTTACTGAGTATCTGTTGCAGGTAAAGAATCTATCAATAGTAAGGAATCTCTCAGCCTTGAGGGACAGATCTTGTGAGGCATCCCTACTCAAGGGGAGATCCTGGCATGCAGCCTGATGCCATGCAGGAGAAATCGAAGGGCTCTTAGCTCACTCTTCATAGGGTAAGATAGAATTATAGAATCATTAAGGTTGGAAAAGACTTCCACGATCATCTGGTCCAACCATCCCCCTACTACCAATGACACCCACTAAACCATGTCCCTAAGCACCATGTCCAACCTTTCCTTGAACACTCCCAGGGACGGTGACTTCCTGGGCAACCCGTTTCGATGCCTGACTGCTCTTCTGAGAAGAAACATCTCCTAATTTCCAATTTAAACCTCTCCTGGCAAAACTTGAGGCCATTCCCTCTAGCCCTATCACTAGTTATCTGTGAGAAGAGGCTGACCCCCAGCTCCCCACACCTTCCTTACAGGTAGTTGTAGAGAGCAATAAGGTCTCCCCTGAGCCTCCTCCTCTCCAGACTAAACAGCCCCAGTTCCCACAGATGCTCCTCATAAGACTTTGGTCCAGGCTCTTCACCAGCTTTGTAGCCCTTCTCTGGACACGCTCCAGGCCCTTGATGTCTTTCCTGTAGTGGGGGGCCCAAAACTGAACACAGCACTCAAGGTGTGGCCTCACCAGAGCAGAGCACAGGTGGACAATCACCTCCCTGGTCCTGCTGACTACACTGTTCCTGATACAAGATATTTACACTATTCCTGATACTAGATGATTGACTAACAACCATATCTGCATACTATAGATGTTGATCACTAAATAAAACAGGCCAGAGACTATTGTTTGTCACTGAGGCTAACTGTCATGTGCAGTTTGTACACATCTAAATAAATACTCCTACTTCCTAAATAGGGAGTTATACCTAAGGTGCCTATGAGACAATGGTCCTTACGGTGTACTAGTGGAAAACTGAACTGGCAACTTAGTAACATGAGTCCAAAATTTAGTAAATGCTTGGGCCTGTGCCTTGGCCCTATTTTTCTTAGTCTTTCAGGTATCCACCAAGTGGATTTTCTTTGTTCCAGTAGTGTTTCCAGTTATCAAAAACAATTAATAGAAAAGCTGCTTTGCAGCTTGCCATGTGTTCTTTTACAGCTGAGGATACAGTATGTGGATAGCAGGGTGGGGTCCTGATCACAAACAGGGAAGCATATGTTAGAAGCAGAGCATTGTGAAGGAGGTAACAAATCTGGTACAGTTCATTTCTGCACTATTGGTGTGGTGAGAGCTTAGTATGTTCCTCTATACTATGTTCTTCTCCATATACTGACATCCTTGTCAAGTGTCTGGTTGGCTTCAGACTGGATTTCCAGACGGAAAAAAGTGTATTTAGAGGGCTTAGGACCTTAGGCAACACAGAGTGAGTCAGTCAATTCAATAATGTTGTAGATGCCATCTGCCCTAAAATTGGCAAGTATAACACTGCTTACTTTAATTTCAAAACTAATTTGAAATTACACTAAGTCACAAACTATAAAGATGAAATGGGGACTTCAGTTTAGAATAGCTTGTGCAGAATAAACTTATACTTGAGCTCATGCTTCATTTTTTTCCTTTAGCATGGTAATTCTTGCTTTCACAATAAATTTAAAAGTGTCATCTTAAAGTCATGCTGTTAAGGAAACTCTTTTAAAGGAAATCCTGTTCTTAAAATAAAAATAGTACTTATAAGCACTAAGAGCTCTTAAAGAATAAAGAACATGGGATACATGCACATGTGCTCCATTAGCAAACTGCATGTTTGACTCATACTTTTCCCCATATAATTAATTTCCTGTGCTAAGATTAGATTTTTTTACATGCTGATGACAGCTGTGACTAGTTTTCACTAAACTCAGTGGAAATCCATCACTCAGCAACTTTAAAATGGTTTACTCATGCAATTCATCTGTGTGAAGAATATTTGAATAAAGCTGCTTCTATCATGATCTTAATGTGAATTGTGACTAACTCCCAGAAATAATTATCAAAATATACTAAAAATAACATACACTAGGTATTTTTATCCCATACATTTTACCAAAATCATCTCAAACTAATCAATGAATTCTGTGATGAAAGACTTAGACTAATTTTTTTCATGTTTCTAAATGTGAAAATCATGGATAAATAAGATTAAGGTCATACAGTTCCAGATTTTATTCTTCTATCCCATAATGAAGAACAAAAACAGTCTTAATTTAACACCTGGAAGTGAATTTTCCATGGTTTCTAAGGAACTGATGTAATTTGAAATTTGTAAATAAATATAGTGCTAACATAAGCATTTAATTCCTGGCACAATGGCTTCTTTGTCTTCTTCTCTAGTGAAAGTGAACAATTTTAAGGAAAAACTGATAATGCCCCGTAATAGTTATTCTATTGACTTTGTCATACGTAGGACAATGCTTCATCTTCTAGACAAAGCAGTACATCAGAAATAAAATAATTTTTAACTTACATCTGGAAGTGTTAAGTTCGTCCATGCATCAGGAAGGTAATTTGTTCCAAGGTTCAAATTAAGCAGGTCAATAAAAATATCAATAAATACTTTCTTATGTATAAAACCTAATGAAATAAAATAAACATCATTTTAAAACATATTTATATAGACTTCTTTTGTTAAAGGGAATCATTTTTTTTATATTAATGGAAATATGGGAAAATATTTGTTGTGCTATTCTGTAGTATTCATACTGGCTTTATCTTTGAGGCCAAGCATAATACATTCTCATTTAAAATAAATAATATGGCGTCTATTTAATAGCAAAGTGTCAAATATTCCAATAAACTGCAACTATTTTGATACTTGTCTTGATCTCCATTGTGATCACTGATCTATCCTCCCAGTCTACACTGACAGTCAGTAAGAATTTTAAAAATACCAATCACAGCCACATACATATTCTGTATATTGAATACCCAGCAACCTTTTCTTTCACTGTGCTCTATTTTAGTTAGTCATAAATCTACCTCTACCCTTGGTAAATGTGCACTAGAGAATAGGATGGTAAACACAGACTATTCTCTGTCAAACTTTGAAATGAAATTTAATTGCTTAAAAAGTTTCATAGGATTAGCTTGTGGGAGTTAGAGGTAAATAGTTCTGTAAATTTAAATTTAAAGCAATCAAAAGATAAATAAGTGCATGTATATATGACGTATATGTAGATAACAAGACCTATTTATTTTGTAAAATAGGGATGGATTTGCTTATAAGCAAACAGAAACATTGAACTTCATATACATTATTAAAACACAGAATTATGTATGCTGAAATACAGTAGATAAATATGAGTGTCCATTCAGAAACAGAGGTTTCACTGTTAAATCTCTGCAGTAAAGATAAAAAATGTAAAGAAAATTTCAAATGAAATTATGAGAGACAAAACTGCTTTGGTCAGGCTATGATCACTTCCACAACTACAAGACAGGAAATTTTCAGATTAAAAAGCAAACACAAACAATAAAAAGCAAGAAGGAAAAAGTCTCGTTGTTTTTTTTGTACTACAGCCAAACCTTTGTCCTTTTGGAAAAGAGCCATTATGTATGTTCTACAGCTAAAAACTTTTGTCTTTAAGGTCCCTTCCAATCAAAACCATTCTATGATCTCAAAGTGGAACAGTGAAGTGAAAATTGTTAAGTTTATGAAAAAGATTTAAGTGGTAGGAATATAAAGAATGCATTCAAGTATTAATTTCATAGTGTGAGCATTCAAAGTCCAGTTGCCAATTTGAATTAGGAGGTCTGCACTCTCTGCTGTTTGCCTCCAATCCTGAAATCAGGAGTTTAGCTCCTAGCACTTCTTAGTACAGTGGGAAAAACCCCATACATATAGAAGCTTGGAGAGAAAAGGAAAAATAGATTTTGGGAAGCTTAATATTTGTTGGGACAAGAAGAAGGAAGAAACATCTGGACTTGAAGCCATATGTTCTACCATAAATTGCAGCATGAAAGCAAAAGCTACAAAAAATATTGTCAAACTGATAACAGTGCTCTGACATCACCTTCTGAAGGCTTTTGACTTACCTGTTTTGAGAAATAACACATTTTTAAAGTCCTGTGAGTTAGGCTATTTACTGAAACACAGTGAATTGTTGATTTAATTACTTCAAGGTGATCAGAAAGTTGTATGAGTAGTTCAAGCCAAAAGCATCAGATAATTTCCACAAGGCACAATAAAGCCTACATCACAAAAGTATAATTACTGGGAGACTCCATAGAAGATTAAGTAGTAGTTACCTCTATTCTAGGGAATTATTTATTGGTTCATGGGGAGAAAAGGCTATGGTCCACAAAGGAGGCAGTAAAATGTTTATATGAAAATAACAGGAAAAGTTTTTACATGTTACTTGCAGACCCAAGTTGTCCAGTGCTTTACTATGTGAAGTCCAGCTATCATCATTTTTCTTTCATATTTTACTAATTGTTTCTCTTTTCACATCTGATCCTTTCTACTCTGGAAATTTGAAAACTTCTTCCTCTCACTGTATCTTATGGCTTATAATGTTGAATTCCTACTATGATTTCCCTATTTAATAATTAAAAATGCAGCCCATGGATTTCCTACGTGCTTCTGGCTCTGCATACTATTCCAAAAAGATACTAATATCCTCACGTCACTTTCTGTGAGACTATTTGACTTCAGAAACATACCTAAAAACTATTTGAAGGGCAAGGAAATTAAAGAACTTGAATCAAGAGATAATTCCTGAAATGGGATTAAAGGATTGGAGACTAAACCATTAATCACTATTTATAGAAATCTGATTGGATTGTAGAACATGCTGTAACATAGTTAATAGATAAATTTGACTTTAGCTGATGTAAACTAAGATAATTGTGGGATTAATAAATTACTGTGGGATTAAATTTAAGCACTCTCAGGTGCTCTGCAGTACCTACCCATTTTTCATTCTCTGTGGTAGAAAAAGGAAGCTCTTCTCTCTTTTGTTCACAGTTAAGCTACTTTCTACCTGCTAATTATATAATTGATGATGTGCTGTAGGATAATTTCTTAAATTACCTTCTCATGAAATCTCTGATGTGTGACAATGCTGAAATAAAATGGTATAATAGTTCAAAAACTTCAAATGTAGAGCAACCTAATTCCCCCTTGTCACATAGCTAGGTGAAACAAGGGAGGTTCAAAGGTAGAGAGGAAATCCCTGATATGCATATAAAGAGATACCAAATAACTGTCTTCAATGTATCTTTAAATACTTAGTCTAGAATCAATCTATTTGTTTTTATATTATAGAGCATGGAGCTATTTTAAAATGTCAGATTAGTCAGTTTTTTTCAGGGGTTGCCAATGCCACAGAACTGCTCAACAGTCATGGTGAGATGCTGAGTGGGCAGCCACACAGATGGTGCTGAGAAAAGAAGACTGGTGTTCCCAAATGGGGCTCTGCAAGTGGTAGGAGGAAATAGCGTCCTCTGGGATAGAATGAGAAAACAATTCCCAGAATCTGCTTTGTCCATCTAACAAGAATGGTTTCAAAACACATGTGCTCTTTACAAAATCTTTTCATTCACTAAGTCCAAATTAAAAAAAAAAAAAAATAAAAAAAAAATGTATTTCTTGAGGGACACAAATGACTGAATAGAAAATAAATATACGAAATGTGTAGATACTGTCTTAATTAGAAGGGATAACAATCATTTTGGAAATAAAATTAGAATTCAAAGAGTTTTTGAAAAAGTGGAGGGATGGTCAAGATCAGTAAGTAAATTTCACTGAGAACAAATCAAAGTGCTTTGAGGAAAGAGTCTGCAAAAATTACAGTGTTTATTACATCGCAGATAAACCAATGTGGAAAAGATTTCAAGCACTTTGAAGAATGGAATTAGAATTCAATATGAACTTTACAAATTGGACGTATAGACTGGGATAAAAGAACATGATCCAATACAAATCAATGTTAAGTGCTACACTGTGGTGAAATAATGTACTGCATAAATGTCACAGGCAGAATCTTACTGCCGAAGTACCAGTTCTGTAGAAAAGGTTCTAGGGATCATAGTTGATTACAATATTGCCAAAAAGTACATGTGAAGACATTGGAAACAAACTTTGTATTCTTTTTGTATTTTAAGTTTTCTGCTGGCATACAGTCTTGGAATTTGAAGATCTAGAAGGGTGCATGGAAACTGAAGAGCACTCAGAAGAAAGCAGCAAGAATAATAAATGAGTTAGAAAACCTGAGAAAAAACATTGAAGCATTTCTGTTAATTTCATCTACAAAAGAAACATTGTAAGTAAACAGGAGTATTTTTCCAATTAAAATCAAGTATTACAAAAAAGATACTGATAAACTCCTCTCCAGTTAAAATTGAGAAGTACGAGAGGAAATCAAATTTCTTTTCCACAAAAATATTTCAGATATTAATAAAAAATTAATTATTTAAATTTAAAAATAGTTAATTTTAAAAGTTAACTATTTTAAAAGCTTATCAAAACAGAAACATGGGCAAATACTGGCTACAGACTGTGTGACTTGGTTTATTTCATTGCAGGACATTTTATATTCCTTTCCAAGTACTTTTTATGATACCAAGATTTCACTGGGAAGGGCAGTAAATCCATTATTTTCAGCCTAAACACTAAAAAATGAGCTGCTGCCCTCAGGCATCATGGAAGTGACTTCAAATAAACAGATTCAGATAGATAGATTCAAAATATAGTTTTATTTATTACTGTGTTTTTTATTTTATTTCATTTTATTATTTATTTTGTCTTCTGCTCTTGGACATTCTACATACACGTTTCCAAAAAAAATTTAACTTCATCATTGCTAGAACTTCCTCACTTGAAACTTCAAGGGGAAAACCATGGTATTATGAGACTTATGAGAAAATCCTTAGAATTAGTTATGCCATGTATCTAAGAAAGTACCCTATATAATATCTATCTTCTTGCTTATTAGGTAAAATATAACTACACATTTTTGTTATGTGTGAAATCACAAATGCACATACTTCAATGATGCATCTTTTATAATATACCATATAATGCACAGTACTGATTTCTTGCTCTGATCTCTACAACTTAGCTCTGCTTGTGTGGATTATCATACCTTAATGAGCTATGCATTCAAAATGGACTCTATTTCTGTTGTAGGCAAGGACTTATACCTATAAGTAGCATGAATATATATGCAAAATACCCAGAATGACTATACAAATAATATACCTTCTGCAATTACTAGAAATTTCTTGTATTGAACGTAGAATGTTGAATCTCAACTTAGAAAAGTGTGGATTTAAGGTGAATGACCTCAAATTTGTTTCTCCCTAATTATTTCTAGTTCATTTTCATCACTGTTGGAAAAGTCTCTGATGATTTCACTTTAGCTTTCTCTAAATATATTCTTTTGGTATTCTTTTCCTTGATTGGAACTTAGCAAGCAGGAAGCTGCATTTAAAACATGGGTAGTGGCAAATTATGAAATCTGAAACTTCTCTGAACAATTCTCATTCTCAAGTCATAGGTTAAAAGTCCACATATGGCATTCTTATCACAGCCTTCTTTGAAATGTTTTTACAAGAAAAAAAAAAAAAAAAAAGCAGTTTAAGCTGTGAAGTATATTGGTCATATCCTGGCTATAACGTTATGTATTATGGGAAGACTGATTTATGCGATTAATAAACAGCAATGGAATATGGATCTGTTTTGCCTCTGCAGGAGTCTTCTGAAGGACAATCTGACAAATATCTCCAAAAGGTCATGTTAAACATTATCCACAAGAGATAAAAAGTAGCAACACATACAGAGAGAAGGCATGACACAAAATTCATAGGCCACAGAGGCCAAGCAATCATTAGGCAACAATAATACACCAGTTTCCTACACATTTATCAAAAGAAACACAGGATTTTCAGAATCACTAGAACTTCTTGAACCATTAAAGAACAAGATGACAGTTAACTCCAGTGGATATAAATGTGTCAACGGCTCAGATTTAAAGCAACAATCTGTTACCAGTCATCCCTCTGTCCAGGTGTCACAACAGCCACAATGTACTGCACATTTTTTGTTCATTCTTTTCAGATTTGTAGGAATCAGGTAATGGATGGCAAATATGATGTTGATTCAGCAGTGAATACAGAAAGAAGAGCCAAATTTTCAAACTGTAATATGCTATGAAAAAAATATAAATTTCACATTCATTCATCTTGCAAGATATGTTACTAAAGTCTCCATGTATGTTAAAAGAGTGACTGTAAAGAAAAACTAAGAATTTTCATCTAATCACTTCCACAGTGACTCTCCACATCAAACTCAGAGGAGCAATCTGATCTTTCATTTGTCATCATATCACCTTCCTGTAGTCTTCTATTTCTCTGCCAACTACTATTCCACAAATGAATAGCTTTCTTGGGGTCAAACTTTTTGATATCTGGAGAGTTCATCTGAATTATCATGAGATCTGTCACACTTTCAGACACTAGTTTAGAGTGCAGGTGCATCATGGTGAATTTCATTTGACTGAAGCCTCGCTCTGTCTCAGCTGAACTTGCTGGCAGAGTTAGGATCAAATCTACCAGTGTCAGGATGTTGGGATACTTCTTTGAATAATCTGAGTTCACCAAATCCCATGTCAAGGTCTGGATGTTCTGAAATCTAAAAAACATAGTAAACCATATAATTATACCTATTCCTAAATATATTTCCATAATCCTTTTAAATAAATCAATAAACACAAGCAAATGCAGTATTCTTATTACCTGTTGTATAGCTCTAATTTCAACATGCTCCATTCAGTTTCAACTTCATTGATTTTCACACTAGCAGCTTCTAGTATGACTTCATAATGTTTAGTCAAGACAGACACTTCCTTTTCACCAAATTCTATAACAGAAGGAACAGAAAAATATTTTTGTACTTTAAAAAAATAAAAATAATAAAAAAAAAACACGTAGAATGTGCATTTCTTCAACTATCTGCTATCATAGTTCTATACCTTCTCTCATTTTGTCAGGCCATAATTTAAAACTTCCAATAGTAGTTGCTCTTAAGACATCTTGACTTGCATCACAGAAACAATTACGTAGCCTCTTCACCAAATTGCTTAGTACTTTGGTTCGTACTTCTGAAATATTTCCATTTCCAATGAGCTGGTGACCACAAAAGTGTTGAATGGTCTCGATTAGGCGTTCCTTTGGACCAGCTCTAAAAGATTCAAAATACAAAAAGGTATATAATACTCTTTTGCTAGATTGTAAGAGATCAGGACTCAGTCGTTACAAATGTCAGACCTTGTTTGATACATGTGGAGTGTTTCCACGGTTGATTGCATGGTTGCAAATATATCTGCAATGGAGGAGTTGTGATCCAAAATAACACGTGACAGAATGTTGAGGACATTGATCACATCCAACAAGAAATGGGAAAACTTGACTATCTCCATTTTCAGAAGGAGGTGTAAAAGTCCTTTGACTTTCTGCCTATTTGAGGCTCTTGATTCTTTTTCCATCTGGAAATCAATACGGAAAACAAGACTATCAGGTAGGTGGACCAAAATTAACCACAGCAATTAATTTTTCCAAAATTGACATCCAATTTTTAAATCAATTACCTTACTCAGATGTAGAACAATCGCAGGATAACCTCTAAGGAGAATTTGTAGAGCTGTTTGTAGACGAGGAAGCCACTGTGTGCCTCCAATGCGAGAAGGAATTGCTGGGCGTATCTTGATGGCTTCATATGTGGCTTTTAGATTATTCTTATTTAGAGGTGAGTTATGATAAAAATAATAAATATTTCTCAAGACATTGGTTAAGATATTGTATAGCTGAATATTTTTCAGTGCTCCTTTGTAAGCCAGCTTTAGGCGGTGAGCAAAACAATGCACAGACTGTACACAAGGCTGAATTTCTCTCAGAAGCTCAGCTACCCCATTGTTTTCTCCTATCGTGACATCTGTCCCGTCACTTCCAAACCCAACTAATTTTCTTGACCAGTCTTGGCTTCCCAGATTGAGCTGAAGATTTATTTCTAAAATTTCTTCAATTGCATTTTTTATACTTGAAGCATCAGTTTTTTGAACAGGTTGAACTCCAACAATCTGGCAATGGACTTTTCCTTCATTTGCAAAGCGCACGTAGACAACCGCAGCAGCTTTGAATATGCTATCTGTGACTTCATCACTAATTAGAGAAAAGAATTTACATTTCTCCAGTTTCTCTTTTAGAGCCCTTCTTTCAACTTCAGCAATAAAATGTATAAATATTCTTGCTGATTTGTCATTTCTAAATACAGAACCAATATCCACTCCTTTCATATCATCTAGTTTACACATCCAGTCAAGGTCTGTAAAGGGACGACCAGACTTAGCAATAGCATGGCATGTTCTAAAAATATTTTCTACTCTTCCTAATGTTATGGAGTTCATACTCTTCAACATCTGCTCAGCAGAAGCTCTATTTGGTGAGGCAGTACTGGCAGCTTCCATGCAGGTAGCCCAGGCATGAGCTTCACTACTCTGGTGTGTATTTATGAATTCAAGTTTGAAGTCATCAGTGCCAGAACAAAAATTATGAATGTTTTCCCCCAAATCCACATTATGCTTGCGACACAATGCACAGAACATTATTCCCCTTTCATCATCATATTTTAACCAGGAGTACTTTGTTAGCCATATTTTTGGAAACTGGCGATTCCTCTTTGTTCTTTGATACTCCAAATCTTTCTTCTCCTTCCCTTTGTCACCAACTTCTCTCTTGCTAGAAGAATTACTCTTGCCTTTAAATTGCTTCAGTGCTCTTATGGCTATAATTTAGAAAGAAACAACTAAATATAAAATAGTTTTTATTTAATACTTTATCAATTGCATTTTTCTTTTTTATCTTCCACATTTA
Organism: Oxyura jamaicensis; assembly: GCF_011077185.1. NCBI lineage: Eukaryota > Metazoa > Chordata > Aves > Anseriformes > Anatidae > Oxyura > Oxyura jamaicensis. The sequence continues at coordinate 12,334,757 of NC_048926.1, read as the reverse complement.
TTTTGTTAAATTGGGACTGTACTATGATTTAAAATAAACAGCCATAAAAGGGAGTAAACAAAACTGAGATCTCTTACATCATTTTGATATTACTCAGGACCCTTGTTAAAAAATGGTCAGTTTTGGCTATAGTTTCCTTTTGGCTACCAGAGGTTTGTCAGAATCTGCAACCAGTAAAATGCAGCAACACAGATACCATTTTTGAAACAGAGAAAAACAAAGTCAGGGAATGGAATTCAGTATTGTCTTTGAGGGAAAATGTCTCCAGAAGATACTGCTGATGTCACGAGCCTATTATGGTGACAATTCCACCTGATATTAACAGAAAATTTTACTTGGAAGTCCATAAATACATAATCAAATATCTGTCCCAGAATGAATAAGATGTTCTAAAGTACATTTAACTGACCTGATCATCTTTAAGTATGTTTATCTGTAGAAAAAAAAAATTATTACTGTTTTGAGAGAGAGGAACTGTATAAGCTTCACATTTTGTTTTCAAAATTGAGACATTCTCAAAGCATTGACATTGTTCTCAACATTGTTCTTCCAAATTGTTTTCAAGGTGGTCATTCTTATATTTTGTACTAGGAAGTGCCATAAGCTGACATTTTTCAATTTTTTCTCTCTAGAGCTCATGAATCTCCTACCTTTGGCAGGTGATTTAATGATTCTTTTAGTATGCAGTTGCCATAAGGTCATGACTTGGAAAAGAAAGCAGCCAAATAACTATGACAAATTCCAATGGGAACTGAGGCAATAAAATTTGAAATCTATTCATTGGAAAATAGAAGTAAAGCTCTGAGGAACTGACTTGAGGAGCAATTTGACTCCCACCATCCTTGCTGTAATTTGTACCTCAAGAAGCAAAAATTAGCAATTACATTAAGACAATCATAGAAAGAACTGTTATTTTGGGTGTTTTCAAAGGTCTTATGGAAAAAACTCCTTGTACTCCATTTTTGTCTATTTTACAAGAAGGGACAAACTTTTATATATGCATTATAGAATTTCTGAGAACAGTTTGTTCCCATTTTATTATAAGCATCCTGAAAGGCCGTAACAGTGAAGAAAAAATGTTAGGAGCATACAGTTTATATATATTTCTATCATGAGTAATTCTTTGAAAGAGCTGTTTGTATCTAACAGAAAACTTTAAATGGGAACCTATGAAAATTTGCTGCTGATTAGAAAAAAATAAGGATCACAGTAGGTTCTGTGAGCCACTGTCTGAGAAAGGATTCCCTATAAGATGGACTTTCAATGTCACTAACATTTTTCAAGTTTTGATTTTTATTTTTGTTTATTTCAAAACACAAGGGTTTTAATCTCTTGGAAAGAGATGTTTCGTACATCTTGTACTTACAAGTGATCAGCTCTAAGTATTTTTAGAATGACAGTATATTCTACAGTATGTTAGAGCAGTAAATGCTAAGAGGCATGAATCATCTAACCCATCTAAACCCCTATAAACCAGATTATATTCATTACAGGTCCTCTCTCTAGTATATTCTTACCACACGTACCTAAGGAAATGAAGGTTATGCAGCTCTGTTGTCCCTGCAGATCTACATAAATTTATCTGCCTGCCAATTCTTCCTCACTGATAATTTCTAAATGGCCAGTTTGAACCAAGTTTGTCAGTAGGGTAGAGATATGAAGTTTCCAAAATTTTCTTTCAGATCTGTTCTGAGGAACAGGACAATGATCCTCATATCATTCCTACTGAGGAAAAAGCAGGGAGATGCCAAGCTTTTAGCTACTCTGTCGCCAAAACTCATATGTCAGCCTACACTCAATTCCAGAACACATGCAACATCCAGTGTATTTGGCCATAGCTGTGCAAGCAAAAAATGTAGATAAGTGGACATGGAAAGAAGACAACATTTTTTTCAAATAAGGCTACAAGACATGGAGTGGAGGAGGAGGTAGGTTACTGGGAAGAAATTGGGAATATGGGAAAAGGGCTGAATTTATTGCAGTGGTACTGTGGAAAGACTTTCTTATTTTCAAGTTTTGAAAAAAAATAAAAAAATAAAATAAAACACATTGAAATCTAGTCTTAGAAAAGATAAAAGTAACAGATTAAGGACTTATTTCTGTATTTGCATTAAGTTTCAGCCCCTATTCACACCAAAGTCAGATCATGAGGGCTACTGTCATAAGTTCATGAGCTTTTTCTGCAAAAGTACTTCAGAGGAGATAGCATAACCTGTACACATTATTAATGGTCTGTGTGCAATTGGACCGAGACACTCAGCAAAACCTTTTATGAAAAAGGCAAAAAAAATCAGCAGAACTACATGTACATTGATATGCTTATCTCTTCCAAATCTGGCAGCACAGTAAAACTCAACTGAGAAGTCGATAATTGGAAAAGAAATAGCAATACAGTTCAGTCATTGATTATCTTCTATTGTTGACAAATCTGGAATCACATTTGGCAAAAGTACTGAGGACTGCTCACATCTTAGCAGTCTTTTAAAACAGTCATTTTAAATTTTGGATATTGGATATAGAAGTGCTTAAAGCCTGACTGAAAATTATTTCAGATGAATAATCAGTTCTATAACTCAAACTGGGATTGCTCATGAAGATCATTGCTATGGAAAATAAAAAAAAAAAAAAAAAAGAGAGAAAATAATAATAAAAAAAGAATACAATTTAAAATTCACTCCAGTCATAAACTGGAGAATAAAAATCTAGGGTAGAATCTATTTTGATCAGTTTGGTAATGCAAAACTTTACCAAAATTGCATTCTCTGAAGCACCTTTAAACTTGAGAAATTCCAGATGCACACTAATTGAATTGACAGTAAATGTGGTCATAGGCTGAATATGGTGCTAAAGAGAATCAGAGGAGATGAGATCTGTGGTTAGTTTAATTTAGTTCGTATGAACAGAACATGTCAAAGGAGACTGTAGAAGAGGAGAGGGGAAAATAAATAAATAAATAAAGTGTTATCAGCTCCATTTCAGACCTGGCACAGCTCTTTCTATAAAAAAGAAGCACAATCCTGAGGCAATATATTAAACCACTGTTAACAAAAGATCAAAATGAGTTAGTGAAATTAACAAATACTGCAGAGCCACCCTGAGTTGGGGCAATGGCACTTGAATTAATAAAACATTTAAATATTTCCTTATCAAATGAAAGACTGGATCAGTATGTAGGAAGGTCCAGCAGAAGTCACAGTCTTTGTCCATTGGTGCTTCGAATGGTCAGTAATGTGCCTCCATGGAGAATTGAGCATGAAGGATAGAACAAGTTGTCTATGATGAATCCGCAGTTCTTTAATACTTTAAATTCCTAGGGAACACAAAACTGTTTATAATTTTATAAGATTTATTTTGTAAATACCTAATAATTTTAAAGTATATTGGTAGTCCCATTTTTTGCTTTCGTTTTGTCAATTTGTTGGACATATTTGAAAACACATCCTTTTGACATCTGCCAAATATCCTTTAAGAAAACTGTTTACTTCCAACCTCATAATCTCTCCTATTTACACTTTATTTTGCTTGGTTTTCTAGGTAAATTGAAAGATGATCTTGACATGATGATCTTGAAGGTCTTTTCCAACCTTAATGATTCTATGATTTCAATTAATTCAAAATTCTTCTTTATGAAATTTTCATAACGCTATACAATATCAGCCTAATACTCCATTTTCAGAACAACTTTAGGAATTTTGCTATTTACATAGTATAGAGGATTGGTGGATTTATTTTATTAAAATATGTAGACTTGCCCTACAGTCTATGCCTTATGTTCTTTGATGTATTTCTATTACAAATGCTCAGGGGACTGCCCAGGCAAGTAGGAATTAAAAGATTAAGATGTTTGGCAAGAAAACAAACAAACAAACAAACCAAAAAAAAAACACTAGATGTTAGATGTTTGGAGATTCTGCAATAGAAAGATTATTAGCTGGCTACTTTTTTGTATCTCCTTTAGGGCTAGCTGCTATCCAACAATTTCATTGCCAATGTGCTTGGTGCTTTAGTGTATTTCCTTGTTTTGTTCAATACAAGAGTAATCATGGAGGAGGCATATATTTTCTGTTGGGCATTCTATTAAAAAAGGGGAGTGTCCTGGTTTCAGTTAGGACAGTTATTTTTCCTCCTAGTAGCTGGTAGGGTGCTATGTTTTGGATTAGGATGAGAAGAGTGCTGATAACATGCTGATGTTTTAATTGCTGCAGAGCACTGCTTATACTAAGCCAAGGACTTTTCAGCTCCTCGCTCTGTCCTGCCAGCGGGCAGGCTGGGGGTGCAGTAAAAGCTGGGAGGGGACAGACCCAGGACAGCTGACCCAAACTGGCCAAAGGGGTATTCCATACCATCTGACGTCATGCTAAACAATATATAGGGGTGGCTAGCCGGGCTGGGGGGGCCGGCTGCTCGGGGTTGGACTGGGCATCGGTCAGCGGGTGGTGAGCAATTGCATTGTGCATCACTTGTTTGTACATATTATTATTATTATCATTATTATTTTCTATCTTAATAAACTGTCTTTATCTCAACTCACAGGCTTCACTTTCCCGTTTCTCTCCCCCATCCCAGAGAGGGAGGGGGGAGGGTGAGCGAACGGCTGTGTGGTGTTTAGCTGCCAGTCGGGTTAAACCACAACAGGGAGACAGAAGGATGTGAAGAATTTTTCCTGATTTTCTGAGAGGAAGGATTTAACTCTCCCTGCAGAGTCTAGTGCTTGTGGTGAAGGGTAGTAGTTGTCCTAGGAAATCTGGGATGATTTTACAGTGCATAAGAGAATGGAAAAAAATATTTTAAAGGTGACTTGCACAATTAAAGTCCTAAATTAGCTGTCCAAAAAGGTAAATATTTTGACATAATAGTCACCAAACAGTAGAAGAATGCTGTTGCATGTTCTTGAGAACCTTACTTTAAATAATAATTTCTTATCATTGTTCCAGAGTGCAGGAAGGAGCAAGAGAGGAAGAAATTACAAAGAAATATTGTCATGCTGTGACAGCTGGATACCTCTGTAGGAGCTATGGCATCCCAATGGAAGAAACAATGAAGATCTTACGCTAGAGGATATTTGTCTCCTACATTACCTATATGCTTCCAATTTGAAAGTTTAGATGAATTCCTGGAGAAAGTAATACTTGGAGAAAATAATATTTTAGCATGAATCAGAATGACTTTCTTCTTTTTGCACCTGACAAAGAATTTGAAATAATGAAACAATGAAGGTTCAGGATAAAGTAGATGTCCTGCTGTGCAAGATACATACTGTAGCAATTGTTCCGTCATTTGCAATGTTACCTTTGCTGACTGCCCTGTGGTTTGCTGGAAGGAGTATAAAGAATTGTTTCAATCCTATGGGATCCTAACAGGCACCATCACCACAATACAAATAAAAATGATTATATATAACTTGGGTCCTGCCTAATTGTGAGACCAGTCCTAGATCATTCTGTCATTAAGAGAATGAAGAATGTTGGATAGGAGCCCTCCTGGTATGAATTATATGGTCTACCAACACTAAAATCATGATGTAAGCTTCCAGAGTTTGGAACTTATTATGTACTTAATCTTAAAAAGACTGAGTCTTACCTTCCAAGCTAATTCACAAAGAAAAAGTTTGCTTTGTTGGGTCATTTTAGTGAACATAATATCAAAAAGACAATACTGTAGGAAGTTAAAGATTTCATTTGTATTTTTGCTATCTATTACAAAGGCACAATGAAAACACTTTTTCTCTATCTTGAAAATTTCAAGAATATTCAGGTTCATATTAGACAATGTTTTTAGTTTTAAATATTTTAATTAATGATTTTTTTAAAAAAAAAAAAAACAAAAGAAAACCTTTTAATGGTAATTACCAGTTGAAACTGGTATTTGCATAGTATGTTTACCTCTATGGCACTAATGATTACAAGTGTACAGATTTTTAGCTTCACACGGCATTATATATGCAATAATATCTGCTTCATTAGTCTCTGTAAAGGAGTTTGGAATGATTACACACACACAATCTCTGCATTATAGATAGAATAATAACCATCTCTCTAAAGGAAGACTCTTCACATCTTTTTTCTTAAAATGTGTTCATGTTCAAAAGGTAGATGGAATTTCTCCATAACTATGCATGAAAATAATTTCAGAATACAGGATTACATTCAACTTCATTGTGCCTTTGCGGCCTTACTATATTGTAAGAGTTGGATCCAAAATTGTAAGTACAGGTTTATGGATTCTGCTTCAGAATCTTAGTGGCACTTGTACTAAAGTAACAATTGTAATCTGGAGCACTGGTAGTAGTGCAACCCTCTGCAAATGCGTTTAAATATTTGCCATCTCAGTTTAGAAATACAGCCGTATTAAGTTTTGACTGAAAGCATTTTTAGATGTCCTAAACCTAAAGTTCCCATAACTAGAGGGTAGGTACACAATAAATATACTTACAAAGGAAATAAAAAAATATATCTGAGTTAATACTTGCAAATCACCCAAAACAACTGGCATACATTTACTTGAAGAATATAATCATTAACAGTTTAATAGACCCTATCTAATAGTTTCATAAAAATAGAGTTTTCTTCAACAATATGTTTTAAAATAATACAGCTTCAGTGTTCAGAGTCCTGAATTAGTAAATGAGTTAAAGACTTGCATTTGAAATGATCTCTAAGCACAATATGATACGTAGCACTTTTAAAAACACACTACATGCAGAGTGAGAAGAATATTAAGCACATGGTCTTGAAGATACAAAGCCCATAACAGAGACACTAAAAGCTTTCAACTGGTTTAGTATTTCACATTTCTAATATTTTATACTATAACTTTGCTTTTACACTTAGCTCCATCTTTACCTGTAGTATGATCTTTAACAATATAGGTGACTAATACTTAGTACCTCCTTGCAGTTACTTTTTTTTAATTAGCTATCTAACTGCCTTTCTGGAATGAAGCAGATTTTTTTTTCTTACCTTTAGGTGCCACTTGTAGAAACTGTTTATGAAATGTATTAAGTTGTGAAATAGTTAGAGTACCACTTTCACAGGTCTCTACTTGTGGAACGCACGGTGTGGGAACAGGATCAGGAATCACTTTTACATCACTGCTGAGGAAGAAATCTGTTTCTTCTAAAGTCATTTCATACTGTATTTTGCTAGAACACTCAATATGGTGTCGTCCTATCTCGATCAGCTTTTCAACACTGAAAATGTAAATGCAGGAAACAGTAAGTACTTTTTAATAGAGAATGTTAATATCAAGTTCAAATTTTAATGTGTTTACGCTCTGGGAGCCTTCCTGAAGAAAGAATTACAAACCCTCTTTGTAAATTCTGTACTCAGCAAAATCATTATGAAGTGTACTACTCTGGCAGCAAGACATTTTATTACTGTGGTAAGAAATTTAGGTAGATCTAAGCCACGTAAGAGACATGAAGGAAAAATATGAAAGGATGAAACTTTATTTATTCCATAAATTTTATAGGAGAGATACACATTCCACTTGTAATCATCCTTTTGTTTATTCTCGATGCCTCATCCCCTACTCTGCCCCTAGATTGCTGATCTACAAAACACTTCCTAGATTAGCCTTCTACAGAGAATGACTTATACTTTTTAACAGGTATAGGCACCAGATTGGCCTGGGGTCTCAGGATTATTCTTGCATCCATTCAAAGGACATAATATTCTGTAAATAATGTGTTTTGGAAAACATTGTTGTCAGGAGGACCAATAAAACTGCCTAGCAGGTAGAGCTCAGCCTCTTTGAGCTACTGCCTGTTAGAGCCTTCATATATTACATTCTTGGGCGTGCACTGACATGAACCAAACAGCGCTGCCCCAAGTATGCTTTGAAATTTAGCACAGGCCAGAAATATTTTCCAAAAGGCAATGTGACATCTTTCTTATGAAAAGTAAAACACTTTAAAAATATGGACATCGGCCACTCTGTGCCAGGTGGCCTAAGTGTCATTTAGTGGTTCCAAGCACATTTTGCTAAAAGAGAATAATGGCCAAAAAAAATAAAATAAAAGACATTGAATTATTTTTTGATAAATGCAATACACAGTGTTCATAACAGTAGGTGGAGCATTCCAGCATTTGTATAGTATAGAAAACAAATTAAAAAAAAATAAAAATAACACCTACACTCCAAAGTGACAAAAACCCAAAAAACACAGAAATGATATACAGGCCTCTATGAAATTGAATATCTGATTGTCTGATGATGCTTATAAATTGCTAAATCTGTAGTCTAGCAAAACAATAAAACTGATAATCCTCTACCAACTGATAAACCTCTACCATTGCCAGCAGAACTTTCTAATTATTGAAGAAATGTGTTATTACCATTCAGTTATTCAAGATAATATTAAATTTTAGCTCATGAAATGAAATGATTATCTTCTAATACATTTTGCAAATTATTTACTTGATATAAAAAACCGCTTTTACCAGCTTAGTCAATTAAAAAAAATAATGAACCCTGCTCAGAATTGGATATACATTACCTGGACATTTCTGCTAGGAACCTGGCTCCAAGCCACTTTTCCATATCTTTATAAGCCTCTTCTGCTTTCACTGTTAGTTCTTCAATATATGCTATCGCTTTTTCTTTAATAAGTTCTAGTCGAGATTTTGTGGCTTCTTCTGTTAAAATATTTTTAATAATAATAATAATAATAATAATTAATACTTATAAAATTTCAGGAATTTTCACCCTTAAGCTCCTGATGTTTAACTCATTAAGCTGTCCTGCACCTGGGACACAACAACCCCAAGCAGCGCTACAGGCTGGGAGATGAGTGGTTAGAAACCTGCCTGGCAGAGAAGGACCTGGGAGTACTGGTTGATTGTCGGCTGAATATGAGCCAGCAGTGTGCTCAGGTGGCCAAGAAGGCCAACAGCATCCTGGCTTGCATAAGAAACAGTGTGGCCAGCAGGATTAGGGAAGTGATTGTCCCCCTGTAGTCAGCTCTGCTGAGGCCGCACCTCGAGTACTGTGTTCAGTTTGGGGCCCCTTGCTACAAAAAGGACATTGAAGTGCTCAAGCAAGTCCAGAGGAGGGCAATGAATCTGGTGAGTGGTCTGGAGAACAAGAGGAGCAGCTGAGGGAGCTGGGACTGTTTAGCCTGGAGAAGAGGAGGCTCAGGGGCAACCTTATTGCACTCTACAAGTACCTGAAGGGAGGCTGTAGCGAGGTGGGGTTGGTCTATTCTCCCATGTACCTGGTGAAAGGACGAGGGGGAATGGGCTAAAGTTGTGCCAGGGGAGGTTTAGGTTGGGTATTAGGGAGAACTTCTTTACTGAAAGGGTTGTTAGGCATTGGAAGAGTTTGCCCATATGACTATTATATACCCTAAAACTCAGCTTTCATTTGGTTAGTGACCACTAGGAAAGTAATTAATCTCTACCAAAATTATGCATAGAGTATTCAAATTAAACTTTTTAAAACGTTGGGAATTTCAGAATTCAGAATTTGTTAGTTTTCAGAATATAAAGAACTGAGAGAGTCTTTCACTGAGATACTAATACAGAAGAAAGGAGCTGAAAAGACAAGATATGGGAACAACGTCCAAGGTGAAAAGGATACCAACTGGATGAAGAGACAGGTAAGGTAATGTATTGATAGAGACATGAAATAGACACTGACAGTTTTTAAAAGCCTTAGAAAAGAAGAATGAGAGAAGAGTAGCTAGAGATTATTCTCAGTTTTGAACATAAATAAATTCAGTGTTCAACTTGATTTTTTCTTTATATTTAACATTTTCTGTGACAGAATCTTTCAAATAAGTAATATTATATAGTAATTGGCATAGTGACTTCAAAGTTAAAGAATGCAAAATTGTTTATATTATAGTTCTTACTCTATGTACCACTAAGCTTTCAAAATACTTAGGTTTGGGACATTAAGCAAGAAACAGTTGATTGAAATTTTACACCTCGCATTGATTTGGGTCTCACAGAAAGGTTATTTGATTTGAGGGCAAAGACATAGAAGTTCTAAGCAACTGAGAATATAGTAAAGGAAAGTGGTAGATGCACAGACATTTGGTGGTGTGGAGCTAGAGAAGCCTCGTGAATCTGTGTTTTGTTTATTAACTGCTGTTTCCCCTCTAGTTTTCATAATTACTACGCAAAAGTTAGCTAGCCAAGGAAATACATGATGGGCTAGCCAACTGCTGCTGAGTAAAATGTGTAAAAGATAAACTCTATCTATTCTTTAGTGAGAATGAGTTCTTTTTCTTCTACTCAAAATCCATCTTCAAAGAAAAAAAATATCAACTCATTTTCAGTTTGGAACTTCTGTTTTTCAGACATCTACTTTTTGTTGAAAGTGACCAATTGGCTTGGAAGTTAATGGGCAGGAAAAAGAGACAGAAAGCTGAGTCATGTGGTTTTTGGAAGGGTCTGTCTAGTAAGGGCTTTGGAAGAAAAAGCAAATATGTGTCTCTCTGCTTAAATCCTGCACAGCTTGAGGAAGAAGAAACTTAAGAGAAGAGCATCAATGAAATATGTAATTGCCAAAAAATTATTCCACAGATCAAGACAATTCAAATACTGAACTCAATTCAATTAAATACTGAAGAGTGGCCCATCTCAAACTTATCCTTTCATGAAGAATACTTGCTTAGTTGTGGAAATGACATGACATGACATGACATAACATGACATGACAGGAAAGAAAAACTTTCTATATCTGGTATATCTATCACAAAATCACTGATGACTACCACTCTGAAAAACGTCCTAATTTCTTCAGATACTATTTTCTCTACCTTATTTACTTACCCATCCGTCTTCCCCCAAAGAGTTTCTGGTTAGTTTTGACTGTTACATTACCTAAATGAGGAATAATGATCACCACCAAATGTAAGTAGTCAAACAGTAACATACCCTCATGTTTCAGGGCAGCAAAATATTCTTGCTGTACTTTAAGTGTCAGTTCTTGCTTCTTTAATTCTTCAGAGGTTAAAGGAACTGGACTGACTTCAACCACAGGTACGGTAGAAGGAAGTCCTGCAGAAAAATAGTCCCCCTCACAGTCTTTGGACTTTGATGGTAATTGTGTGTGTCTGCACACAGGCACTCACAAGACAGCACATTTTTTGAAATGAAAAATGGCACTTTCCACCTCACTTGGTATTACCATTTATGAGCACACAAATGTGTTTATGCAGTTGTCTTAGGTCAACAAAACATCTAGTTTTCTTCAAATGCAAGACATGCTAAGATTAACACTGCATAAAATTAGTCCAACATATACATCTGTATTAAAATTGGTTAAATAACATCCCAAAATGTATTTCTGAATGGAAAATCATGACTGAATAGATATGTCCCCACTGTGATCCTGGAAAGTCAAAATTGCCTCTTTGACCTTAGAATCTACCAATTTATAGCAATCTATACATAAATACACCTCTTTTAAATGATAGCTGTTCCTTCTGCAGCAAAATCAAGTTTAGTATTGTGAGCTACCTTTGCATCTTGTTTTAGCTTACACAGCTGTGAACAGATATTGTAAACATGGTATTTCATCATGCATAAAATTATTTCTGCATACATAACACCTTGACTGATATTCAAAAATATTAATCTTTGTAACTGCTTTAGCCTAGAAGAAAAGCAGACGAAGCTGTTAGAGAAAATTACAATAGCATCTGCATGATACACGAAGTAAATATAAAGCAAACAGTCAAATCTTGAAGTGATAAAATTACATGTGATAAATTGCAACACTCAGTTACTAGCCTGTAGTTCTAACTAAGGGAATTCTTCTGTTACAGGAGCATTACAGTAAGTTTTCATAATAAACAATAAAACAAGCATCAATTGAGATTTCATTCTGTATCATGAGGTGTTCACAGCTGAGTTCTAGTCACACTTCTGTCATTTCCTATTTTTGTGACTTCAGGTAAGTCATCTAGTACCAGATCAATAAAAAAAGTCATTTCCAAGAAGCAATCCACAAAAGCCTAACATAGCCACTTAGCATACAATAGCTGATAGCTGCTAATTTTTTATCACAAAGCTTTTTTAGAAAACTAAACATCTACAAATTTATTGGCTGGATTGAGGAGCTAAGTACATAGCTAAATTTCCCTGGAGCTCACAGATTCAGGATCCATGCAGCTTAGTATTTGCAAGGCTATACTTGTTGACTGTACTATGAGCACAATTCAATCAGAGAGGCAGGACTGAGTACATTGCAAATAAAATGGCTGTCAAAGAACAAAATTCTACCTGTGTTATGCAAAATAACTCTGCAGTTACAGCTTTCTCACAGGAAATGGAACTCCTGAATTTCAGTTTACCCCCACACATGGAGGGATCAAGCCCCTCTCTTAATATGCAGAATGTCTTAACAAAAGACACAAGGTTCATGCTACTAAATAACTTATTGCATAAGCTATGACTTTTGCAGAAAGTTGTGGCAGTTACTTAAACCACCACCTGCTCAAGGAAGTATTTATGAAAAAATGTATAAACAGCATTGAATGCCAGGAGTCTTCCCAGCAGACTGTTAGTTAATTACTAAGCTAAAGACATAGAGTCTTCTAGGTCTTTTTGTCTTTTGCCGGTAAAGTTTGTATTCTTACATGCACAGTGAAAAATAAGAGGGTAGGACAGACCCTTGCCAGGCCTATGTGCAAGATCTACGTCAACAGGATTCTGCTCTTTTTTAGGACTATAAATGCTATTAGATTTTATTTTCTTTACACCATCTTTAAGTTATATTTTAAAATGATGGATCTTAGTAGATCTAAACTACTATAATTACTAATTAATTCATTCAGAAATATCTTCAGATATTGGCTAATGTATTGATTTTGTTCTTTTTTTTTTAATGTTTGAAACATTTTAGCTTGACTGGAAAATAGGAAGAATTCAATGGGAGTTTATTTAAGTTGATAGTTCTAACTCTCTAATTCCACAACAGCACATGGATTAAAAAACAAAACAAAAAAAAAAAAAAACTTTTATTTTGAATATCAATCCATATATAATAAATAACAATAACACATAAGAATAAATATACCCAACTGTCATTCAACAGCTTCTGCATTCCTTTATCATCAGCAGCTTTTCACAAGAGAAATTAAAATTAAAATTAAAATTAAAAATTAAATAAATACCTTGGGTTACCCCTTTCCATATTACTGTCACATTTACATTTCAGTAATTTCAAGCACTTTGAAAACAAAGTCTGCATTTCAAATACCTTTCTCTTTAGGAGATGATTTGGGAGAAAGCTTTTTGGTATCTTTGGCTTCCTTCCCAGTAGCTTTGCCTGACATTGTCTGAGAAGACTTCAGATCTTCTTTTGGATCTAGCTTCTGTTCTTTTCGTTCCTCCATTTCCTTTGACTTCATTTCAGCTGTTACCTTCACATCATATTCACACACAGTCAAGTAAATGGTATCAGTACTACGCAATTATTGTTTTAAATAGCCTATATTTACTGCAAGACATACGCACTTAAATAAAAGAGATATTTAAAGTAATAAATAATCAGAATGTAATCAATGTATCAAAAATAAAACTGTAAAGTGTAAGACAAAGATGGTAGTTTTAATCCACTAGTAAGTAGTTCTTGTAATCCACTATCTATCTACTCTGGGAAAAAGTGTGGAATGTAAGAGTCAGATGTGAAATGTAAGAGTGTACACAAGCAACACTACAGGTACACTGTAAAGCTGCAGAATTCCAATTGTTTTTAAATGATCATTATGAAAAAAAAAAAAAAGAACAACCTAATTTAATTTTCACTGTATATAAAAAGGATGTAACCGCGTTTTTTGAAGTTTTTAATGTTTTGAACAAAACTTGTATCCCAGGATACATCCTTCTTCTCATGGTTCTATTGAAGAATTAGGAGAGTTTATCATGGAAGAAGTAGATATATAGAGCCAACATTCAAAGTATTTCTCTCTGTACTGGAATGAAAGGGTCAGTTGCAAATATGGAGGTGCTGCAGATCTGATAATACACAGATCCCAACACCTACCTCATAGAAATGCAAATGTATTCAATGGAAATATCAGCAGGGGAGTAACACACATGAATCTGTGATACACAGTGTGAAGGCTTTGTGTCCAGGCTACATACTGAATGGGAATACTTGACTGTCCTTTCCAGAAATCTTTAAGTAAGCAAAACATTCCTTACCATATCTGATACTGCTGTTACTGCTGTTTGCCATGTATCAGAAATAAGATTTTCATCTTTGCCAAAAGTGGCTGCTACATTTTCAGGAGAACACTCATCCTTAACACTCTTCAGTAGAGTTCCCCTGTTTTTTAACTTGGTAATATTTGTTTCCGGTAAAGGCAGTTTAAAAGAAAGTAGAGGAATCCTGAAAAATAAAATATAAGGCATAAATCACTTCCCCTTTGTAAAGAGATAATTTAGAACTATTTGGGAGAATACGTTAAGAGAATGAGAATGTTATTTTCAAAATTTCTCACAGCAACAGAAAAAGGATGAACTTTCCTTATGACCATTAGTGGTAAAATGTGTGCATGACAAGAAAATTGGATAGTTTAACTACAGAAACTAAGGAATAATAATAGAGGGATAAAACTATGTCAAATGTCTGTGTGATCTAATGATATGGGCTAGAAGCACAGCCTCATTATTCAGATGTTTTCCAAATGAACTGTTAAGTATTAAAAAAACATAGGTGTTGACAGTGTTTTTGATATTGTGAAATTATTTGGTGGTATCCATTACCTTTAATATTGTATTAAATTCTTTGATTTTTTCTACGCTGCTTTGACTTATATTTGTCATTACATGACCCATTTTATTATGTTTGTCTGTGCACTTATTAAAACTGTTAATGCTCTATAATAATATTTAAGTTAGTTATGTGAGGATTGTGCTGCAAACTGTCAGCAATGCAGAGGGAAGTAGGAAATATTCCTAGAACAGATTTCTTTCTAAGTCAGCTTTTGAAACATTTTACAGTTCAGAAATTAGTGAAATTGATGTGAAAATGAAATCATCAGTCAAAAATCAGGAATAACTTTAACAAACAGAATGATTTAAGATTCATCATTTGACTGTAATCAGTAGTTAAAAATTCTTATTTCCCAATCCTTTGAAATACATCCACATCTATTTCCACATTCACCCACAAAACAATGAATGCCTTACAATTTTTGATATTTGTATGATTTAATAATGTATTTCTACCTCCTTGATTTGTTCTGATCTTCTTTCTGCTCTATATCAATAATATCTAGCAATGGAAGTCTAGTAAAACCTTGACTGTCATCTGTTGGGATTTTTCCTTCCATTGCCCTGTAATAATCATGAAGAAGTCTCTTTGTATCTTGGAAACGATCCACTTCAACCTCAAGAAGAAAGAACAGAAAGATTGAAATTCAAAACAGGACAGAACAAAGTTCTGTTACATTTTTAAATAGACAACAACAAAAGAGATTCTAAAACATAAGAGTTTTAAACGGAGAACAACAAACATAACCATATCTGTTTGAATATTTGTACTGTATTTAACGCATATTTTCACTTGCACCAACAATGTCTAAGGATGATTAAAATGTTAGTTGTTAGAATAAGAATAATATTTCCAATAAGCAATGTTTGATACATTAAATTTAATTATAATATATTTTCATGTGTATGTATTCCTGTGCTAGCAAGTATACAAGCACCAACAAACTACAGCAATCACTTTGGTCAAAATAATTAAAATCCTTAATAACATAAAAGAGTTAAGTGATGGAGAAAACAAATTAAAGGCCACACAGTTTATCCTAGACAATGATATAAACAGACTTTACACACCTAAGTACCTTGAAGGTTTTTTTTTCTGTGAATTTTCTCAGGAGAAATCAAGATTCAAAAAACATTTAACACCTGTCATGTTTTGATTTATTGATACAGAACGGTGTTAGTTTCTAACTGACAAAATTCATGGGAAAATGCACAAAACCACATTCACAAAACAAAGAATAAAACCTTTGTGGTGTAAAACAGCACTTATCCATAAGTTAAGGAGAAAATATCTTATATTATGACAGTGCACACAAAGAAGGGTGGAAAGAAACCTGATATAACCTTCCTAAGGTTAAGACTTTGTTAAACGGAATTTATACAAATCTATGTTTATACAGTAACAAAGCCACCTGGAGAATATATGTAACTTCCCACAGAAAAACCCTCAAAAGGAGAACTCAAGACCAACAAAGTCTATTTTTGGCTGTTTCTCAAACAAAGCCATAACTTAAAGATTTAGTTATAATATTTTTATTTTTGTAGTTGTAACATTAATAATTCATTTAATTTGGGGAGTATATACTAAATAAGGAAAAAAAATATAGGATAATAAATAAGGAAAGTATAAATGTTTTTTTTTTTAGGGGAAGAACATAAATAATATTGTTAATATATTTTTCATTTTAAGTGTCTATTCTGTATATACACAGAAGACAGATCATACTAGATTTATAGCAAATCTCTTCTGGACTGCATTATATGTGTCAATGAAACTCTGCTAAAGAGAATTAAGCTTGCAAACATATACATGAATATAAAAATAGAAAAAGACAAGATTTAAGCTCAGCAATATTATTTTAATTTGGTTTCCCTGTGTGTATTATTTAAGATACAGAATTTAAATACACAATCATATAATTACCCTAATTAGAGGATGAGCTGTTCAGTTAGTCAGCAGGTATTTGATATTTAGATCTCTTAAGTTAGTCAATGGTCTTAGTCTTTATTTGTGGCATTATTTAGGTTCTTTGAAAATAGAGTTAATAATTTCCCTACAATAGCAACTGAATTTACTTAGATTGCCACAACTATCATGTAAGATAAAAGAGTGGTTCCCTTGTTTAATAACCCTATAAAAATAAAACAGAGTTAAAGGTCAGGAGCCCAACCAAAGGTGTGTCATCCTGACTTTTCAACTAAATTAGCATAACATGGCATGTGTTTAAAGTACTGATTTCACCACCTTCTTTAATGCTGCCAAAACTTTTAAAGTAAGTTCACACAGTTTACAGAAACACCATTTCATTCCATTCCATTCCATTCTAGCCCTAAACCTAATTTATCCACATAAAAATGGAAGTCACAGGAAAATAAATCTTACTTTACTTCAGGAACTGAAGTAATTCAGTCTGGCTGAATGAGAACAGAGGCAAACTGTTGGGAAGGGAAGAGCCACCGAAGTGAAGATGGTCTGGTGAAAACTATAACGTTAGATGTGTGAAAGCTGCACCACATTTAAATGGATTTTCTCAAGAATAACAAATAACATCACTTTCTCAAAAA
The DNA here is from genome assembly GCF_011077185.1 of Oxyura jamaicensis. Lineage (NCBI taxonomy): Eukaryota > Metazoa > Chordata > Aves > Anseriformes > Anatidae > Oxyura > Oxyura jamaicensis. The sequence continues at coordinate 12,317,460 of NC_048926.1, read as the reverse complement.
CATTCCTCACATCTATGTATTTTTTTAATACCAGGTAAAATTTCAAGCCACACTGGGAAAGCTACAACTGAAATAATTTCTTGATATGGGAAACACAAGACAACCTTAGCAGTAAGTGTGTCTACAACCACAGTGAATTATGTAACTTGTAAATAAAAAGCTGATATTAATATGATCACAAAAGTATAATCAGTTTTAACGTTTATGTTACAAAACTCAGATGATTCAATGGACTGATAAAACTGCAAAAGTAGCACTATGCATTACAGATGGTGTTGGACAATAACTATGGCATTTTTCTTAAACTTTTCTGCCTGCAGAAAGGGTAAGCATATGGATTGTCATCTACTTCTAATCTCTAACATTCTAGATAAAATCAGAAGAGGCATGAACGTTTGCTTATCTAATTCTTGATCCCTCATTTATTCAAAGCCAAACATTAAATTCCTCTGAGGCTTACTGTCTTCCAGATCTAATTCATTGTCTACTTCCATTGCAAACTCTATAGTAGAGTCTATATCATACCTGCATAAGTGAAAAAAAATGGTTTATTGCGATCCCCTTATGATCCAGTAACCATCCATCATTCATGATATCAGTACGCTCCTGCTCTGCTTCTTCCCTTCTTTTATCACATATATCCCAGAGAAGATCTCTTAAGTCCTAAAACACAAAATAAAATATGAGAAATAACTATGAAATAAAACACACATTTTTATTTATTATTAAAAACTGTATTTTTGACTGTGCACAAGGCATCTTCCTCTTCTTTTTTTATTGTTATTAAAGCCATATTAAAGTCAAAGCCTGGTCCAAGAGTTATGTGCTTATAGAGAGCTGACAAAGTAGTTTTACAAGCATGCTGAACAGAAGAATCCAGAGATATAAGATTAACGCATAGGACAGTACTAGGCTGCCTTGCTTTCACCAAGCAAAGACCTATCTAAGCCAGACAAAGACTTTAGAACATGAATAGCTAAGCTCCTAACAGTACCAGCAACTTTCCACTTGAATGGTTTGCAATATAAATATAAGGAGAACTCTAAGGGGATGTGCAATATGAATGATCCTGAGAAAATCATCTCACTGTTCAAACATTCTGCTATTTGCATAGCTCCATTCTATTCTTGCTTTAACATGGATGGTGCTATATAACTAAGTAACAGAGTGCTATTCAACTAGTGACTATATCTAACAGCAGCTATGTAGCTCACTGTCAACACTGAGGACCTAGTAAGCATAAAACATGTATGAAAACCTTCTTTTCCCCACGACCATTTCTGCATGGAAGTGGCGTGACAGACCTCTATGGAGTAAGAAGAGACGAGAAAAAGGAGCTGTTAAATGCTGTGGTATGCTCAGGTGAGCCATTTCTCAGTCTCCAAGCAGTTCTACATCACCTGATTTATTCTGGGAAAAAAAAGGAAAGCTGTTCCAGACTACCCTTACAACAAGGAGGTAAGGCTTCAGGTGATGAGTGATTCCATATGCACCAGCTCTTGGTCTCACCCTAATCAGTCAGTCCTGTTCCTCCCACTGTATACAAAAAGTTCAGACAGATTCAGCTGTCCTCAGCAGAACAAAAGCCACAGGGAAGCTGACAAATGAATAGTCTTTGAGCTACTTTACACTTCAGTGGCATAGATAGAAGCTAGCCAAATCGAATGTTATCGAATTCATGGTTGTTCTGCATTGTAGGATATACACATAAGGAACTGTTACTGAATAAAAAGATACAAGCTGACAAATGACTTGTTTTGTGGATACAAACAACACAAACTAATAGTTTGCACAAACTGATGTACAGTTCTTTACAGTATCTTCCTGCGACATGTAATGAGCAGCATTTTCTTCTTTGTTCTCATGTTACGCAAGGCACAGTTTTGATTTACTGTGAATAGTGGCTACAGCTGGAAAAGTAGATGGTGAGCTATCTTTTTCAGAGAGATGCCAAAAACATGTTTCATGTGCCTTTTTTCTTTTTCTCTCTCACCACTCTTTGTTATTGCAAAGTGCAACAGCTTCTCTCTCCTTCTTTCTTTGTACTCAGGTAGGGGAAAAAAAACGGATGCATGTGGTAAGTTGGCTCTTATATGGGACAAGAGATGTAGTACGATCAAGTGACTGACCATATTAGATGATAGCAAAGTCATGAGCGGGAAGTAGGAGAAATTGCTAAAAGACAGTGTAAGAGATATTATGCACAGTGATTCTGTTATGAGTTTGGTTGCCAAAGCCTTGGATGTCAGAGCCTTGGATGTCAAAGCCTTTGAGGGATTTTTCACATATGGCAAGATGTATTTTTACATTTTCCAGTTGGTACTGGAGAAATGTGGTTTATGGGTTTCACAATGTGGAAGCTTCCAGTATGAATGGTGTTTCAGAAAGGGTTCAGCTGAGATGACAGAGTTCAGCAGTCTGGGAAAGCAGAAATGTTTAAGAAAAGACATTCCACAGATTCTAGCCCTTTTCATTTCCTCTCTTTTCTTTTCTAGTATCATGGAAAGATGAATGAGAATTCTCACATTTGCAGAGGTAAAACGGGCAGGCTTAAAGGCACAGAGGAAGCATCATCTTCACATTCACCCACAGGTTTGGAATCCACAAGGACTAGAATGGGTAATTTGGAAACAGAATTCCTGGTAGTCATGTATTGCCTACAAACAGTCTTACTTATGGTACTTAGCATTATCACGGTGCCTGAGACTCACTGCCTAAATGTCCAGAAAATATAGCACTATCCCATCCTCTCAGCCTAATTTGAAACAGAGAATGTCAAACATGGATCTCTGTTATGAGTGAAAGGCCAAATACTTAAAATTTTAGCTTTCTAAAATATAAGACAGAGGGATTCCAGTCTTTTTTATAATTCCATTTGCTGGAAATTAGGAATATGAATGATGATTTTTAAGTCTTCTATTTCATTCTATTGAAATAATGCTATATAAAAGGAGGTTCTATGTTTTTTCTATTTTAGTGAATTTGTCTATAATCCTAGCAATGTCCCCTACAAATAAAAATGTGTCTGTCATTTTTTTCTCTTTTCTGGGAGCATTTCCTGACATGGTTTCAATGAAAGATCATGCAGAAGTATGTTTCTTCTGAAAGCAATATAGGATAGAGTAGAATTCTGTTTATGTCTGTTCTGAAGTGGGGAATACGGTAAATTCAAATTCCATTTCCTGCCTATGTTTAAATCGGCTCCGAACTTGTTAGGACCTTGACAGCTATGTATTCCTGTGAAGAAGAGCTCTCAGGCGATGTATGAGAGCAAAGACGTTTCACAGACATTTCACCCTGTGCCAAAACATTTCACAGAAATTCTCTGTACTTTGTATGAATCAGCTTTAGAACACATAGATTACCGTATCTCATATATGGAAAAACTAAATGGCTGACAAGATTTGCCAGAATGTTATAGAAATGACCAAACCAATAAGTAAAATCTCTGAAAAATGTAAAGAAAAAGAAAGCAGAGAAATTCTTATTCTAAAATGTACCAGAATATGACAGTATAACTTAAAGAAAGAACGAAGACATAAGAAAGGTGTGGCCACAAGCCAGACCAATTGTGACATATCACTTTATGTACAAGAGGAAGTGAAATAGTTTAAGAGGAGTGGTAAGAGGAAAAAAAATGTAAATAATAATATAATTCATGTTACACTAAGATCGTATACTATCAAACAATACTTTAGGGTATATTATAACTTTTGTCATTTACTTACAGTAACTCTTTGATGTAGTTCTGCTTTTGTTTCCTCATCTTCTCGCAGGTCATCAGCAATTGAATTAAAATCTGATTGCCACTGAGATACAAACTCCTGCTTAAGATCTGGGCGCTTTAAATAATCTTGGAAAGTTTTTCTGTAAATAATGGTAAAAAATTGTAGTGTTAAAATACAAATAGAATGCCAGATGAAAAATATAAAATACGACTATTAAAGTAGTAGGCTACTTTTTCTACTCACCTAATGTCCGCTAAGTAATAAATTATAGAGTGCTGTTCATCCCTTAGGCATCTAAGTATAGCTTTGATGGTATTGACATATGCATTTTCTATGTTTTCCCAGTAAGGTACTAAAAAATCAGGTATCTCCTGTATTTTTAAAAACATCAAAATAAATTGATACATTTATTGGTTATCCACTTAGCTGTATCATTAGCAAATATAAGAAAGATTATTTCATAAAATCACATTACTGATTTCTTTCACTATGTATTTCTTTTAATTTACAACTATATACAGCTAATTATAAACACTGTACCAACATATAGGTTATTCTATGCATTTCTTTGGAAAAAAAGTGGCCATACTCAAAGTGAATGGGAATTACCAGCAAAATACTGCTGATGTTTGCTTTTTCATATATTCATAAATTCAGTAAAGAAGGATGAGTAGTTAGGTGGTACACAACTGTTCAAACTAGTGAAAATTAAAAGTGACTGTCAAGTGTTGCAAAAGTGACATTTGACTGACTGACTGTCAAAAAATGACAAATGAAGGCCACGACCAGCAGAAACACAACACACTGACTTATGGGCTGTAGCTACTCAGAAAGGGATTTACAGCATATGCAAGCTAACTGCAGTTATAAAGTCAAAACTGGTAAACATTAGGAATGGAATTACAGAACAAAATACAAAGCATCATTATGCACCCCTCAAATCCACATCCTGAATACTGCAAGCAGTCCCAGCTCCCCATCTCAAAAAATTTTCGTTGGAACTACAACAGGCAGACAGAAAGAAGGGCAACAGTCATTACTGAACATATTGAACTGCTTCTGCATGAGGAGAATTAAACATTATGACTATTGGAAAAACAATACTTAGGCAAAATGAAGAAGGAAGATAGAATAGATGCCTGTAATACATAAGTACCTTCAGAGGGTGAATATATAATTATTTTCATTTTATCTCACAATACAAGAACATAGAGTAATCCAATGACCCAAGCAGACAGCAAGTTTAAAGCAAAGTGACGGATTTTTTTTTTTTTTTTTCCAAAAAAAGCAGAATAATGCAGGCCATATCATGGAGAACAAAAAGTAAATTGCTTCCAAATAAGCAACTAGACATAATGATGGAAGAAATACCTGTTGAAAGCTACTAAAAACAAAGATGCAGATATAAAGTTATCTCAGGCGATCCCTAAATTACAGATCTTAATTTCAGTACTTAATGCCTTCTTTGCCTCAGCATTTAGTAGTAAGACCAGTTGTTCTCCTGGTAACCAGCCCCCCTGAGCTGAAAGATAAGGATGAGGAGCAGAATGAAGCCTCCATAATCCAAGAGGAAATGGTTAGTGACGTGTTACACCACATGGGTACTGAGGGAGCCAGCAGAAGTGCTCACCAGGCCACTTTCCATCATTTATCAGCAGTCCTGGCTATCCAGGGAGGTCCCAGCTGACTGAAGTCTAGACAATGTGACATCCATTGACAAGAACAGCAAGGAGGAGGACCTGAGGAACTACAGGCCTGTCAGTCTGTCCTCGGTGCTGGGGAAGGTTACAGAGCAGATCATCTTGAATGTCATCTCATGGCACACACAGGACAACCAGCACAGGATCAAGCCCAGGCAGTTTTTTTGTGAAAAAGCAGGTCTTGCTCAACTATCCTGATCTCCTTCTATGACAAGGTGACACACCTAGTGGATGAGGGAAAGGCTGTGGACTTTGTCTACTAAAAATTTAGTAAATCTTTTGACACATTTTTACATGGCATTTCCTGGAGAAACTGGCTGCTCATGGCTTAGATAGGTGTATGCTTTGCTGGGTAAAAATCTGGCTGGGTGGCCAGGCCCAAGGATTTGTGGTGAATGGAGCTAAATCCAACTGGGGGCCAGTCAAAAGTGGTGTCCCCCAGGGCTCAGTACTGGGGCCAATTCTCTTCAATACTTTTATCTATGATCTGGACGAGGGGATCAAGTGCAGATGACACCAAGTTCAGTGGGAGTGTTGATGTGCTTGAGGATAGGAAGGGTCTACAGAGAGCTCTTGATAGTCTGGATTGATTGGCCAACACCAACCGTATGAGGTTCAACAGGGCTAAGTGTTGACAAGAACTCTGCTATGGGCTTGGGGAAGAGTGCCTGTAAAGCTACCTAGCAGAAAAGGACCTGAGGGTATTGGTTGACAGGCAGTTGAATAGGAGCCAGCAGTGTGCTCAGGTAGCCAAGAAGGCTAACAGCATCCTGGCTTGTATCAGAAATGGTGTGGCCAGCAGGTCTAGGGTAGAGATTGTCCCCCTATACTAGGCTCTGGTGAAGCCAAACTTGGAATACTGTGTTCCGTTTTGGGCCTCCACTACAAGAAAACTTAAGAAACATTTCAATAAATTGCAAATACATGCGTCCACAGGTACCCACACGTGCTGAGGGAGCTGGCCAATGTCATTGCTAGGCCACTCTCAATTATCTTTGAAAGGTGATGGTGACTGGGGGAGATTCCAGAGGAATGCAAATGTCTCTCCTCTCTTCAAGGAAAGAGTCCAAAGAAGGGCAACAAAGCTGGTAAAGGGTTTAGAGAACAAGTCTAATGACAAGCAGTTGAAGGATCCGGTGTTATTTAGCCTAGAGAAAAGGAGGCACAGGGGAGATCTTATCGCTCTACTACTATCTCCTTGAAGGAGGTTGTAGTGTGGGGATCTCTCTCTTCTCCCAAGCAACAAGTGATAAGACAAGAGGAAATGGCCTCAAGTTGTGCCAGGGGAAGTTTAGGTTATATTTGGAAAAAAAAAATCCTCACTGAAAGGGTTGTGAGGCATTGCAACAGCCTGTGCAGGGAAGTGGCTGAGTCACTAATTCTAGTAGTATTTAAAAGACAAGTGGATGTGGTGTTTAATGACATGGTTTAGCAATAGACTTCACAGTGCTACAGTAGCAATTGGACTTGGTGATCTTAGAGGTCTTTTCCAACCTAAATGATTCTATGGTTGTATGAATTAATGTACCTTGGGAAGTGGCTCATCTACATAAATCCATTCATGTGATCCTGGTTCAATTGGTGGTGGCGTACCAAGAATAGGAGGAACCAAATCTTGAGATGTAACTGGTAAAGGCTTTTTTCCTGGCGATTTTTCTTGAGCAGGACCTTGTATAAGAACATAGAATTAGTACCTTTAAATGTATTTTATGTAAACAAAGATAGACATCAATGCTACACTGGCAAGTTGAAAACAACGGAACAGATTCATTATTTCATTGTTAGGTGTTTTTCATCAATATATATACTAATCAAACCAGTGATGCCATAGTTGTTATAACATCCCTTTCCAGTTAGGTTGTATTTTGCAGGATTGATACTTTTCTAAAACCACCACTGTGAGAGAAACAAGAAGATAAAGATTTTGTGTGATTTTACAAAATATTCTTTACCAGGTAAACCAAGGTCAGTGGTGTTGATATAATTCTGAGATTCATTATAACTATCATTATTTCAATGATTCCCTGCTTAATTAAAGCTCAGTTGTAAGCAGTTATGGTTTCCATGTGAGACTTGGGAAAGAAAAATGTGGTGGAAGACACTTGAAGACTTTCTTCTAATAATCCCGAAGAAATGAAAGTGGTTATTCAAAGGCTGCCAATTCTGTTTTATGTGATACATCTTTTCCCTTGGGTATTTTTTCCCATTTTTATTTTTATATGATTCTGTCTTTTGGGGTGATTAAGAGGAAACATGCAATAAGATGCACCCAAACAAATGTTAATAACACTGTAAGTTATTCACATTTTTAAGCTGCTGCTGATGTTATGCCACATGGTGAAGATGCTAGCTGTAATACTTTAACCAGGAAGAAAGGACTGAATTTAGTAATCCGTTACTCCAGTGAATTTAAATATACCCAAATGACAGTTTATTTTAAACATTTTAAAACCTTTTCCCAAATTACATTTGCAACTATGTGAAATTACTCCATATCCTCTGAAACAGGATAACAGAAAAATTCAGAGTTCCAGGGGGGTTATCACTAACTCATAAATCTCCAAAGTCTTGCAGGGACTGTGAATATTGGTAGTGTTTCCATATATTTATATATATTAATCATTAGTATTAATTATAAAGAACAAAGTCTTTTTAATTAAATGTAAAAAGTAGGAATAAAAGAACTTACTTCTATTCTGCTTTCTGGCAATTTCTCCCATTAGAATTTCCTTTACTTCTTTGCACACAAGACTTTCTTCTCTCTCTGCATCGACTTTCACTAGAATATTCTGATGGACTGAAAACCAGTTCTCCAATTTTGGCCATGTGTCTAGAAAGCCTGAAATTCTACAAAAAATCATATTAAGATCTTTAAAAAACTAACTACTGAAATAGCTGCAGGAAAAGAAAATATTTTCCCAAAACCAATAAACAGAAGAAAGATCACAACATCTAATCCAATACTAAAGCTAATTCAGCAAATACTTTTCCAAAATATTTAAATTTCCATCCACATCAACCCTTCATTTTCAGCATCAGAAAATTTTCAAAATCCTACTGTTATCTAGTTAAATATATTTGTTACTTTTTCTTGTCACAATATAAGCATATGTTTTCTTATATCACAACAAAAAACAATAATAATCAATAATGTAGTAGTCTAAAATAGTAGTATCAAATATTCAGACATAAAATTTGGTGTTCTTGATTTTGCTCTCTATGCAAAATTAAACATATAATGATTGCATAAAACATACAAAACTGATTTATTCTTCATTACTGTAAAAGTGGAAGATACCGTTTCAAAAAGTCTGTAACTCAAACCATTTCACTCAAGAGCAATCACATTATATATGACATTTCTCAGATGTATGTATGCATACATTTATGTATGTAAGTATAAGTATGTATGGTTCATTCAATAAATATCTGGAAAAGAAATTCTTGTAAAAATACCTTGGAAAAGCAAAACATATGAATTTTTATCTTCTAGGATTATTTGTATTCTGCCAAGAATTCACTAGCTCTTTAAGCTCCACATCAAATAAACTCTTAAGTAAAATCCTAACATTAGGCATATCAGTACAATCATGGATCATATATGAGGTTCAGATTAATTACATGCCTAAAAATATGGCTGAAGTAACTTTTTTGTACTCCATGCAACATACCTATGTAGCACCTGGTCCCTTACTAAGTCAATCTTCTCTTCAAGGATTTCAGCGTCTGAATTTTGATTCTGTTCCATTTGAGATGACTTTGATTTATGTGCTGTGTGGAAAATAGCATATATGAGCATATGTTGAAAAAGGTAATTATACAAGTAGTGATTGGCCCCAAATAAGATACTTATTAAAAGAAAGATTTTAGCTTTCCTTCATTTCACATTTCTTCATCTAAAAAACTGGGTGCCAGCTTCCTAAAAGAAAGGAAAGGTCAGAGAGGATTATAGAAATAGATCTGGGTAACGACCTGGAGTCGGTGCCTACCCTCCTTTTCTGTGCAAATGCAGTCAGTGATAATGCTAATATTTCCTGATGGATACTTCGCAGTCATAGAAATCTTCAGTTGTAGAGACGGGATATTCTCATGTACCGACTACTTCAGGCTTAACTACTCTTACATTTAGAAGCTGTTTTCTCAGTCTAATCTGAATCTTCCTTGAAGTAACTACTCCTTTCCACAACAGCAATAGACAGATAAACTATTGCACCTGAAGACAAGGTATCCTCTTTTTCTGAGTTTTCTTGAGATTAAAAAACACTTTAATTGACTAATTTGACACTTTTAAAACAACAACAACAACAACAACAACAAAATCTTTATGATGTTTTTATTGTTCCTATGACACTTCCTATCATAAATAAATCTTTTCAGATTCTTGAGACTATATCATGTATTATCAAATTTTCAAAGTGTTTTGGCACACAAGGTCTTAAAATTAACACAAATTTTAAGTGTCTATATATTTATCTTGACTGCATTGTTAGCAAAACCTCTAACAATTTTGCGTCATTCTCATCCTACCTCTCCTTTCTTTTTTAACAAAAGTTAAATGCTGTTAAATTCAAGCCAAGTGCTATGAAAGTGCTGCAGTAAAAACAATAAAGAAGAATCTCCCTAGAATTTGGATAATACAGGATGTACTTGTGAAAAGAACTCATGTTTTGCCAAGATGAATATGAGCAGTGAAAAGTATGTGGCTTGGAACTGAAACAGTCCTCAAAAGGCCTTTGATGCCTTTGTCATTTCTGGTCAAAATCACCTACTTACAGGTGTTCACTGACTAACTAACATATGACAAATGCAGTGTTCGATAGGGAATGAATGTTGGCACATCCCAGAGAATGAAAGTTAGCACATCCCTTTGTTTACCCTTTCCTTTGTCTCTTTCCAAATGTTTCTCCTGGAGAAAAATACTATTTACACATACTCATTTGGAATGAGTCATATTTCTGCATTTGACGTAAGCTGTGTTTTTCTCAACTGCTGTTTTATGTGATAGCTAACACTAGCCACTGCACTACATCGGCTCTAGTGAGATTTCAGAACAAATAAAACCAAGGATATACACATGTACTTGCACACTTCTAATGTGCTTTTGACTGAAACACATATAAATGATATTGTGAGATATAAAGAAATTGTGCAATAATGCTATTTTGCTTTAATGAGCACCACGTAAGGGTAAATCTGGTAAATATAAGTTAAATTTTTTAAGTCATGTACTTCCAGTCAAGTAAACAAAGAACAGCCAAAATTAGAAGAGGACTTACACATGGAGAGGAAAACAGCCAGGAAATAACACAAAATACAATTTCATACTTATCAGAAAAATTAAAAAATATTATATAATTTTGTATCCTAATTATACTATGCAAATTGCCATTACTCTGCAAAGTATTCACAAGTTAGTAGTTTCAATATTATAACAACCTTTACATTCCCCTGAAATCAGAATCTGCTTGTCATTTAACTTTGTTAAGTGTAGTTGGAAACTTACACTTCAAGCTAGCCACACGTTTCAGTACTGTCGTGTCTGAAATATCCAATAATACAGAAACATCAAATGCAGGTAAGGAAACAGGAGGCTTTTTAGGGGCTCTGGGATCTGTAACAAGGGAGAGCTTTCTAGGGTTCATATCTTCTGCTTTTGCTTCAGCTGGATCGACCCCTGTATAGGCTTTTTCAAATAGCTTTGCCTGATTAATTGTCATTGGAAATCCATCCAGAATCCATCCCATCTCCGGTGGTGTTTGGCTATGGGCAAATAAAGAATCAGAATGATACAGTGAATTGATAGCATAATATTAACACCTAAAGAACAGCTTGTCCTAGCAGTCTTTCATTCTGAATTCAGTATATTCAATATCCTCATGAACACAGAATATGACAACTAAATTTGTGAAACAATGGATTTTATACCAGGAAATTACATCAATTATATCTAAAAGTGATAAAGAAAACAAAACATCTGTCTTGATGAAGTTTTCAAGAACAACTTCTATACAAAATATTATCTGAGATGTAATTTCACTGTTTTCTTGAAGTGCTAACTTTTGCACTAAAGAAATAAACAGTAAAATCTTTTTTGTAACATAAAGTACTAATGGGAGTAATACAACTTACATTATATTCATGTGAGAACTTAAGTGCTAATTGCTTATCAGGAGAGTAGAGACAATTTTCTGTCATGTAAGAATATGAAAAAATAAGTAATTAACTGCCAAAGTATGAATGTTTGGATTATATATTTCACATAAAACCTCGGAGAAAAAACACTAGAACATTGTGAATAGTTTCCTACTGATAAACAAAATAGAGACATTAGTTATATTTAATGACTTTGTGATAGATGTTTATTTTTTACTTGCTGTCAGTGGTGTACAATAATGTCTGCGTAATTTAGGGCTAGATTCTACTGCTTTAAAATGAGGATTAACTAACTTCACTAATTAGCTCCACTTTCCCAGCAGAATAATCCAACGTTCCAGTAATGCACTGAATAAAGAGGAATGGCTGACTCTGGATATACAAATTAGTTAATTACACTCTCAATAACTGAGGAAAAAAGCTACAAATTTCATACTTAATAGCTTCCAATAGGATGGCAACTAGTAATTCATCAGGAATACTTTTTCCTTTCTTCAACAATTTCTGTGATGCAGCACCAAGCTGGGCACGTACAGATAGCTGTGGAAGAGTGCAGTTAAAAGAACATGTAAGACTAAAGTACACTGTGGAAGAGTGCAGTTAAAAGAACATGTAAGACTAAAGTACACAGAATGCTCTTGACACTGACAGTTAAAAAGAACTATTCTACTTTACATAGATTCTACTTTACATACTTTACTTCTATGTTCTCTATACATTTATTTATATTTAATCTTTATTGTGTTATTTATTAATCTTTATTGTGCTATTTATTTATATTTAATGTTTATTTTATTATCTATGTTTATTATCTATTTAGGAGAAATTGTTTAAAATGATGTTGAAAGACCTAATTTAACTGAAATCTCAAACTGAAGATTATTACACCCATGAAAATGCCAGGCAGAAATGAGGTTAAGAAACAAAGGATATTGAAAGCCAAAAGATAAAAAAATTAAGTGTCCAAGTTATTCTGATTTAACTGGGTCAATAATTCTGACTTGTGTCCAAGGTTACTCCCATTTTCTCTGCTCCAAATCCATTGATGATTTCCTTTCTGATAGCTTAAAAGAAGCCTCAAACTGAAGTTTCCTATAGATGCACTTAATTTTTTTTAGTTCTATAGGAACCTTCCTAGCTTTTGAAGTACTCTACAGCTCAACCAATAAAGTCAAAGAGATCACTGGAGAATTAAGTATTTATGAACATAAAGAAAAGAAAACTTATTATGGGATGAATTATCTGCTTAGCACCAACAACATCAGGAATACATTTCTGCTAACTCAAAAATGAATAGGAAGTAAATGTGAGATTAAACAGGGAAGTATTTATGTATAACTCTAGCTGTATGTACAAATCTAACCAACATACTCAGGAATAGATTTTTATAAGATGTCTTTCCATATTTCATACAGAAAATGCTTGCAGTAAGGTGAACAAATAAATACAGAATGATGAAATGGTGTCACCATTCTGTAGTTTAATAAGATTTTAATTAAAGTATCTTTATATAGCAGCAGCTAAAATCAAACTACAAACCTTGGATAGGTCATTCTGACTATTGTCTGATTCAGTTTCTTGACCAGATGGATCATTTTTGACAGGACGATTACCTAAAATAGGTACATTATAAAGTTTGACACTTCTATATTTCTTACTGTAGAAAAATAATAAAAGCTATGTGCAATCATCAGAAACATAGGATCATTGCATAATTCAGATTGGAAGCAACCTCCAGAGGTGACATAGTTCAACTTTATGGTTAAAGCAACGTCAGCATTGAAACCAGGTTGCTTAGGTTTCTACTCTGTCTCAAAAACATCCAGTGATGGAGACTACCTCTCCATACAATCTATTTCAATCTATCTCATGGAGAAAAGATCTTTTCTTGTGTCTAGTGGAAAAGGGAAGAAGAAGGATTTTTACAGATATCACCACAGCAAAATGAAAACTAGGGAAAACATGAACCAACTGCTGAAAAAGACTTTCAAAATGCTGAGGTACTTAAAGCCTTCTCTCTCTCTGTCTTTAACAGTAAAACTTGCTTTCAGGAATCCCAGTCCCCTGAGATTAGCAGGAAAGTCTGCAGCAAGGAGTACTGCCCACTGTAGAAGATTGGGTGCAAGGCTATCTAAGGAACATGGATGTGTGTAAGTCCATGGGACCTGATTAAATGAATCCAGGGGTCCTGAGGGAACTGAAAGACAAAGATGCTAATTCACTGGATTTGATATATAGACCACTTGTTGGATAAGGAATTGTCTAGTTGGCTGCACTCAAAGAGTTGCAGTCAATGTCTCAATGTCCAGGTGAAGACTAGTGATTAGTGGTGTTCCTAAGGGGTCAGTATTGGGACTAGTATTATTTAATATCTTTGTCAGAGTGATTGAGTGCACTCTCACCAAGTCTTCAGATGACACAAAGCTATGTGGTGCAGTCAACATGCTGGAGGGAAGAGATACCATCCAGAGGGACCTAGACAGGTTGGAGAGGTGAGCCTGTGCAGACCTCATGAAGTTCAGCAAGGCCACGTGCAAGGTTCTGCATCTGGACTGGAGCAATCCAAAGTACAAACGTAGCCTGGGAGGAGAATGCACAGAGAGCAGCTCCAAGGAGAAGGACCTGGGGGTGCTGGTTGATGAGAAGCTCAACATGAGACGGCAATGTGCACCTGTGGTCTAGAAAGCCAACCATATCCCAGGCTTCACCAAAAGAAACATGTCCAGCACATTGAGGGAGGTGGTTGAGGGAGGTGATTCTCCCCCTCTATTCTCCTCTTGTGAGACCCCACCTATAGCTCTGCTTTCAGATCCCCAACACAAGAAGGACATGGATGTATTAGTACAAGTCCAGAGGAGGGCCACAAGTATGATCAAAGGGCTGGAGAACCTCTTGTATGAAGACAGGCTGAGAGAGATAGTGTTATTTAGCCTAGAGAGAGGGCTCAGGGAGACATTATAGTGGCCTTCCAGTACTTAAAAGGGACCTATAGAAAAGCTGGGAGGGATTCTTTGTCAGGGAGTGGAGTGATAGGACAAGGAGTAATAGTTTTAAACTAAAAGATGGTTTGTTTATATTAGATAGAAGGAGGCAATCCTTTCCTGAGGGTGGTGAGGCACTGGAACAGGTGGCCCAGGGAAGCCGGGGATGCCCTATCCCTGGAAGCATTCAAAGCCAGGTTGAACAGGGCTTTGGGAACTTGATCTAGTGAAAAGTATCCCTGACCATGCCAGGGTAGTTGGAACTAGATGATCTTTAAGGTCCCTTCCAAACTAAACCATTCTATGATTCTGTATCTCAGGTGGTTGAAGTTGCCATTCACAGGGACCCTGATGGGATGGAGAAAAGGGCTGTCAACAATCTCATGAAGTTCAGCAAAGGGAAATGCAAAGTCCTGTATATGGGAAGGAAAGTCTCATGCATCAGTTTAAACTGGGGGCTGTCTTGAAAGCAGCTATGCAGAGAAGAGGCCTAGAAGCCCTAGAGGGCAGCAAGCTGACTCTGAGCCAGCCATGCGCCCCTGCAGCAAAGAAGGCGGACAGCATCCTGGACTATGTTAAGAAGAATGTTGCCATAAGGTCAAAGGAGGTGGTACTTGAGCTTTACTCAGCCCTGGTGAGACCATATCTGGAATGCTGTGTCCAGTTCTGGGCTCCCAAGTACAAGAATAACTTGGATATATTGGAGGAAGTCAAGCAAAATGCCATAAGAATTATTAAAGTCCCAAAATATCTGACAAACAAGCGGAGTCTGAGAAAGCTGGGATTGTTCATCCTGGGGAGAGAAGGCCTGAAGGGAATCTTGTCAATGCTCATAAATACCTGATGGAGGGAAGTAAAGACCAAGTCAGAAACTTCTCAGTGATGCCAAGAAAAAGAACACAAACTGAAACACATGAAATTCCATTTAAACAATAAAATATTAACTCTACAGGTTATGCATTGGAACATGTTGCACAGTGAGGTGGTGGAATTTCCTTCCTTAGAGATGTTCAAAACCCAACTAGACAGGGTCTTGAACAACCTGAAATAGTGGCCCTGAGTTAAGGAGAAACATTGGACTATATGACTTCCAGAGGTCCCTTCCACCCTCAACTCTCAACACCTTCCTTTGGAAGGTGTTTTTAAGATGAAGCTCTCATCCTGGACTTTGTGGTACATTACAGCTGTATAACAGCCACATTAGCACACTGTAACTTATCCCTTTGATTCTGACCCTGATCCACGTCTGTGGACTTGAGTTTCTGATTTGAGTCAGGACTTAACTTCATCAGAAGAATTATCACCAGACTGAGGTTCACACTGTCTCTGGACCTGGTCCTGACCCTGACTTTAGTTAATATCCTCACTTTTTGTTGGCAAAGCATTGGCCCTGCTTACCTTACTATCGTCCTCATCTCCTGGATCACCTTCCTTTGTGGAGCAGCCTGAACTTGCTGCTCTCAGACACTACAAATGTGTGGAAATAGTAAATTCATAATGGAAACTATGGTGAAAATTCAGACATGGATAATATAATGTCTAACTGCCATTTAAATCTAACAAGATAAGAGTTAAATTATAATAAATTATAATTAAATAATAAATACACACACACACCTTTGGTTCCATTGATAAATGTTTCTGTTAGAACTTCCAGTAGTGATAATTTTGACATGTTCCTGTGGACCTTGTATCAATTAAGAGAAGAAATGATGAGAAAGGAAACTACACATTACAGAAAACCAAACATGTGAATTAAAGATGTCTTGAAGTCTTCTAAATCAAAACTTAGAACCAAGTCTGAAATGAGTAAGAAATTGAAATAACATGTTTTTTTCCTTACACATATCACTCTCTTTTCCCTGTGGGACCCAAAATTAAAATTAATAAAAATGCTTACCTCATTTTGTTTCACAGAATTCTCTGCTTCCTGTGATATTAAACTGTGTTCATGTTTCATTTCATTTTTAAGAAAAGCTTGGATGGCCTCCTGAACCAGAGTATCAACAGATAGTACCTGAATATTGCAAACTAATATAAGAAGAAATTAGTTTTACAGTTTGAGCTGAGCACACATAGACCACTACTGAAATTAAATTAATGATGAGAAGATGTGCCAAAGTCTAGTACATGCAAAGCAATGCATAGTTCTTTTTATTTGGGCTTTTGATGCAAGTTGTTTCCACTGTCTTTGCTCTGTGACCACTATACAGCATATAGCCACAATCACACACATATGCTAGTCTCTTCTATAGAAAAAATTCTCAGAGAACTCAAAATCATTTTTAAACTATCAAGAAATGCAGATGTAATACTATAACAAGACTTTATGAAAGTTCATGTGTTTTTATCTTATTTTGGAAAATAATAAATGAATGACTTGCAAGGAACTCCTTAAAATATGGATGCATGTGAGTTTCAAGGATTAGTAATGCAAGGATTTGCCCAAACAAATGTCATTCTAAGAGTTGCATTTAAAAACTATTAAATATTTTAAAGAAATTCAGGTTAAAAAAAAAAAAAAAAAAAAAAAAAAAAACTCTACCTTTTTCAAGAAACTTTACACAGGTAGTTTTTCCACTAAAAAGTTTTCCCAAAATGCATCCCTTAATAGGAAAAGAAGGAAATACAGGTAGTGAAGATTTGGGTTTTGGAGGATAGAAAATCTCCATCAGTCTATGAAGCACATGACCCAATATGTTATTATTACGAGGAGGTTTGTTTTCACTGTTATCTTCAGTTGGGCACCATTCACCTGTCATACCCTGTATAAATGACAAATTATGAAACAATTTGTCAATATGCCTTGTCTTTGATCTTTCTACATATGCCACTATATAAACAAATATACAATAATCAAATCTGAACAGTACTAAAAAATATTTTTAGAATAGAGCCTTGTTAAAATCAATAATTGTCATTATCTCTAAGCATTTATTAATATTCACTAATGCTTAGTTGAGAGACAAGTACTCCTATGATCATTTTTACAGATTGCTGGATTCATTTTTAAAATCCCATAAACATGAAAGTCATTTCACCAATATAACAGAATGAATCTGTAGCATATTTGTGGAATATAAACCCATTATCCTACCATTCAGCGTTCTAAAAATGGGCAACATTATTGCTCAGTATCACACTGAAAATTTATACAGAGAAAGATTTCAAATACAGTTATCTGCCTAATATGCAGTCAATAGACAAACAAACAACACCCCCCAAACCCTAAAAACTTCCCCCTTCCCTTGCTGAATTACATTAATCAGGAAATACTGAGTAGAAAATTCCAGTTCATCTGCACTGAGACCAATATAAATTTATCAGTGGTATGAGTTACAAGCATACAGCTTAGTGAGGTTGTGTCTTACCAACAATTGCACTGGGAGAAATATGAAAATGGAAGGTTATAGTCAGAAGAACTGAACATATTTTTTGCTGCTATATTATTGCACCTTACAAGGCTAGGAAAGTAATGATGAAGTACGTGCCATTTATGCTATAATAAGCTAAAAGAGAACATTCTAGTACACAGGATAATACTAGTCTTGTTTCACTTATTATTTAACTGGAGGTTAATAAACAGCTGTTTGGAAGATATTTGGACTAGTAATATTCCTGATTAGATTTTGGCTTGTCATCTCATTTGGGGTGCACAATAATGGGTTGTAAAGCAAAATCAAATGTTTCAGTAAGGAAATTTCAACACAGAAAAAAAAAACGAGGGAAAATAATGTTCACAATGTTCTTAGTTAAGCACAGGAGTAGGTTGCACAGAGAGTCTGTGGATTTTCCATCCTTTGAAATATTTGAAAGCTGATAGGCCAAGGCACTGGGCAACCTTATCTGATTTAGAAGTTGGACCTGCTTTGAGCAAAGAGGTTGAACTAAATGATAACCATATCCCTTTCAATGTAAACTATTGCATCACTCTATAAATTAAATATTTAATTACATCCATAGCAGCATCTAGTTTCATTCAAAGTTCTACTGAAATACAATGTCTTAAATTCACGTTCTACATTTTTTTGTTTTCCTGACTTTATTATTTACGTTAGGGCTGGAGCACCTCTCCAGGAAGGAAGGCTGAGAGAGCTGGGGATGTTCAGATTGGAGAAGAGAAGGCTCTGGGGAGACCTCACTGAGGCCAATCAATACTTAAGGGGGTCTTGTCAAAAGGAAGGAGAAGGACTCTTTACTCAGGTAGATAAAGATAGGACAAGGGGGAATGGTCTTAAACTAAAAGAGGATAGATTTAGATTAGACATTCGGAAGAAAGTCTTCATTGTAAGGGTAGTGAGGCACTGGGATGGGTTGCCCCGAGAAGTTATGGATGCCCCATCCCTGGAAGTGTTCAAGATCAGGTTGGTTGCCCTGGGCAACCTGATCTAGTGGGTGGCATCCCTGCTTATGGTGGGGGAGCTGGAACTAGATAATCTTTAAGGACACTTCCAACCCATGCCATTCTATGATTTTATGATTCTATTACAAATTATATGCTGCCATAGCGTACTTTCTAGTAAAAGAACTAGATCAGTGTTGACTTTAAACATATATGCATTAGGTAAACTTACACCATGTAATTTATTATTACTATAACTGAAAATGTGACCTTTTAATCAGTAAAAACCACAAAAAAATATTTTGAGTTGCAAAATATTGCCTCTCTAACCTATCTCAGAGAATGTACTTTTGAATATGTAATGGAAAAGATATGCTTAAAAAAATAAAATCCTTGTTCTATCTGAATCATTTTCCTTTAAAATTATGAGAAAAGATGGATCAACTGTTTTAAATTCTATCAAACCTGTAGAAAAAAATGAATTCCAAATGGAATGGGTTCCTTATCTGAAGTAATCAGCTTTCAAATTTCTTGTATTTTTCTTTCCAATCTAAAAGATTGCTAGATTGTATTTGTCTTTCGTTAAAGTAGCTTACCTGTTAGAAACAAGGTTTCAGGTATTCAGGCCAGAGTTACATAACTGCCAGTCAACACCCTCAATGATAACTGCAAATTATTTGATATTTTGGACAGTGCCTACTCTTATGTTTGGTTTGGGGGGATTTTATTAACTTATGAAGTGATTAGCCACAATCATGTGATATTGATCACGTGATAGTTTCCAAACATATCCAAGCTCAGTCTAATGTAGAATGTACAACTTGCAATAGTGCTTTATTTTGTTCTTTTATTTTATCATACATGTTTCTTTTAGTCAGCATTCTTAATATAAACTTATTGTTTTTGAGAGATGCCAAGTTGCCTGTGCCAAGCTTTTTCTGTGGTGAAGAAAATCAGCATAAATTTTACCAGAATGCCCTGCCAATACACTTTTTTTTTTTTTTTTTTCAGATGAAATATTCTGAAGGAATTAGCTGTTCACTTAGGTTTTCAGGTGGCATAAGTATGTATGGGTGCCAACAATTTTGCACAAGTTATATGATACCAGCTTTTGATGAACACTCATTCAGAAAGGCATAAGACTGGAAAAAAAAAAAGAAAAAAAAAAGTGAATGTGCATTTGAAACAGGCTGGTAGTGTAAAAAATGCTTTAAAGTAAATGTTTAAATGTTTGCTATCTTCAGTGCCCTTATATCGAAAGAAGACTACTGAGACTCTGTAATATAAATAAATATTATGATTGAAAAACTTTTTAATTAAAAGTACTTTTTAATTATAACAGGGCAACATTCATTCTTCATCTTTCATTTTTGAAATTACATAGTGTATCCTAAAGTCGAGGAAAAGTTTTTAAAGTACTTTGTATCCTACCAGGAGGTTAACCAAAACATCAGCCATTTATAACAATGTTTAAAAATGTTGCCATATGAAAATAAATAGATAACCCAAACCAATAAATCTTGTTAGAAAGCTTTCATTCAAAATTGCTATAATTAAGACTACCATGTTTTGTAGCAGATGCTACTTCTTTTCACTTGATTTTGCTGTCTAGTTTCTCTTGGATTTTTAAATATGGTAGCATTAACCACACTTTCACATTCCAGTTAACTGGAGAGAAATACAATCAATGTTATATATAAGCATTAAATTATAACTGTGTTTTAAAATTGTATCAGCTGTCCAGTGCTACTAACATAACCTATATACCCATGTATTTCATATAGAATCTCATGTAACAAAGAAAATGCATATCAAATTCTGGTATCAGAAACTACTGAAAGAACAAAATGTAACATCACAACAAAATGTTTATGATAATGAACAATCAGGGTGTATTATATTCCATTACGTCTTATCAGTTTGATATACCTTGTATTCACCATAATCTTTTTCATCTAACAGATTCATTTTATTCAGTTCTACAAGTTGTTCTGGGCTTGGTTCATTTGGCAAAGGCTGAATTGAGGCTTGTTCATATATTGGTTTTCCATTAAAAAAAAATTCCTTCCAATCACACATCAGTTTCAATGGAACTTTGCTGCAGTATAAAATAAACAAACAAACAAAAAATGGAATGAGTTCCAAGTCAAAAATTAAGAGTTAGATGTTTGAAAACAGTGAACCCAAATTTACAAGAATTACAATCATAAAATAGGGATATGCTAGACGAAGTATGGTTTATCATGCTTTCTGTCATTACTACAGCTTGTTAGGGGGAAACCATAAAAATAGTCACTGTGTGTGGTTACTTGTATGACACCAGTAGGCCCTTGTAGGTTTCAGTATCTTCGTAAGTGATTCATCACACACTATTTGTCTGGCAGAGATGTGTGGTAACAGTTTTTCTGCACCTGTATTTCCCTGCTTCAAAATACTCTTCTCTTTTGTGGGGTAAGGCCTCCCCTCACAAAAATTGATACATTTTTTTTCATTTTTTTCCTGGAATCTAAAATTCATAAGTAATTAAAGTTTTTTTTCATCTCTTTCAGAAAGGAACAATATTCATATGAAAAAATATTCATATGAACAATTCATATTCATATGCATATAGTACAAAGTTATTAAGCAATTATTGTTATTGCTAAAATACGAATAGAACTCTGACATCTATGGGTGCTAAACAAACCATAGAAAACCAGCTTAAATTTGACAAATGCTCAAAATGTTCTAGGATTACATCAGTTTGGAGCTTTTTTTTTTTTTTTTTTTAATTGATGCTTGTGGATGATGGCTATAACATTAAGTAAACTACATGCGAGGTTCAAAAATAATTGAACACCTACTGTATGCACCCTTTTCAATGAAGTGCACAGAAACACTGACAAAACCTATAGGTAGTGGCAGTAATGAAGATACAATCTTAACATACATATTTTGCAAAGATAGTTCAGATATCTGTACATATTGTTCACTACTCAGTACAAGCAAACATGACACTGGCTTACAGTGGAATAAACTGTATCAGACAAGGAAATCATAACTAAACTGTGTCTAGACTGACTATTTTATTCAGTACCCACTGGGCCAAAATTTATATGATTTCCCTGAAACACAGACATACATATTTCATATGTATATGGCCTAATTATTTAGCCTACAATTACATCAAAAGGCAAGGAAGTTTTTGGCATACTTTCTAATCATGCAAGCCCCCCACAGTCTAATCACTGAATACTAATGAGAGAACTAGAGCAACAGAGAATCCAAAGCCCTGTGGTTTTGGAAACACTACTACAACACAGGCATGTGGAGATTTCTGCCTTTTTAGGTAGCCCTGTGGAATTGTGGCATGTCAGAATAAGGAATCACAACATGTAGGACCCAGACTTTGGACCAAGTTGCTACTTTCAGGACTGTCCAGGCAGGTTGATACATATTAGGAAATTCATCCTCTTTACATTACTATTGGGAAACATTCAGCTAGGGGAGCAACCTACTGTGAGATGAGCAGCATTCAGTTTTTAACTTTTAAATGAATGAATTTTTTCGTATAAAACAGAAGTCAGTATTTCCACAAGCTGTAGGACTAGTGAATCTTTCTTTGCTAAGGATTCAAGTTGGTTGAGTTTTCAAGGAATTGCACTAAGGCTTTAGCACTATTTCACCTTGTATTACACATCAGTGAATACTCACATGAAAGGAATATCATAATTTTCTTACGTAAAGTAATTCAAGCTTTCCTGTAAGATACCTGAGGATCCACTTAAGACGTTACTGGTGCTTAAAGCAGAATGAATCATTAAGCCTAACAACTACCTAGCACCTGTTACTTTTGCCTAACAGCTAACATACTCACTTGTTTGTCAATATTCGATATTCTCCTACTTTTGTTGACAAGTCAATGATTTGGTCGATCACTTCCCAACATATAGAATAATGCTTTTTATAACGAGCCTGGGCTCTTCCAACAGCAATTTTCTCATGACGTACTCTTTCTTTGATAGTTTGTTCTTCACAATCAATTTTTTCTTGTTTTGCAAGAGCCTAGAATTTTTTTGAAAAGTACATCTGAGATGGCAAAGAAAATGAAACTGCAGAAGTGCACCATCCTGGATTATGAAAATGAACTTGCTCATTTAAACCACTAAATGAAAACAGTCACACCAGAGCTGGAAAGGCAGCGAACACTGACACATACAAAAATCTAAAAATTTCCATTCGTTCTGTAAGTCCAGTTTGTTTGTTTTTTAACTGCTAAAATATAACAAAATAAAGGAGAAATATATCGCTTCTGTCATGACAAACAAATTAAGAATGTACTCAGTGCTTGGGGGGCAGGGAAACATGAAATGACATTGTCTACTCTTCCTGAAGAATAATGCAGATGCATTGGTAAAGGCTTAGTTTCACTGAAAACTATGATCTAATACTCATTTACAGTATGTGACTAACGATTTAATTTATCAGATTCTGATATACAAATGATTTGAGATTATTGATGCTGTTTGACCTTTGAGAAGGATTTCTGGTCATTGTAGAGAAGTATCAGCAGTTCCTGTGAAGGTGTGCTCCTTTTGGCCAAGAATGGTCTTACAGAAGGAAAGCAATCAATAGCTATGGCTGCTGATTATATAGGAGTTCAGTTGCATTAAGGATTTAGAGATGTCAACTGTTTTTGGCAGGAGCACAGTAACATTCCTACTGTTATATTACAGCCTGCTGTGGGCATAGCACTTGGCAATTTCCCACAGGATTATGAATTCTTTTAATTTATTAATCTATTCCAAAATCTAAGGTAGAAATTAACATGCATGATTGAAATTCCTTATTACGGCACTTTTTAAAAATGGATGTTAGCATATTACACCTAAAGGACATGAAAAATATAATCCTTAAGACAAGTTTTTCTGTAACTGTCTTCTGTCATTTTGTCTCTACAAGACTGTCTTTTGACCTCAGCGTATAGAGATGTTTCCCTAAAAAGTGGAAATCACTTTGCAAGAAAAGAACAAAATGAGACTTTAAGTTGTTCAATTCTGTCCATTATTAAGTGAGCTGCAACTTTAAACATATTTAAAAGTGATATATTCATTATTGGATCACCCTAGAAAAAGCCTAAATTCTAACAGTTGACAATATAAATTCCACAGATAGGTACTGCAACACTGCTACAGTGACTCAGGGAGTAAATAATCACTTACTGCCTCTCTATCAAGAGCTTTCTGGAACTCTTTCAGTCGTCTATCTTCATACTGTTTTTCCCTGTAAATTCTGTTTTGCCTTAACACCTCTTTCTCATGTCGAACATGCATGAGTTGAACAGCAATCCTCCGCTCCTGCTGAGATTGTCTCATTAGTCTGTAAATAAGTTGCTCCTCTCTGTAAGCCTCCTAAAATGTGTGCACATATAAAAAAATAGCATTAAGAACAGCTTATAAACTATTTCATAGACAACTCATCACTGTCTCATATAAGAAATATGGAGTTATGTAACAACATTTACTTGCTAATTTGATACACACATCCAGAACAACACATCTATTCATGAATATTACCTTTGTTAAATATACAAGAATTGTAGAGCTATCCAAATGGATTCTAAACATGTCTTAACAGAGATACTGAGTAAAAAATACATTTGTTCAGAATAACTCAATTTTGAATTGGATAAAGCCTGTGTGCAATGCATATTTCAAATAATTGCTTCTGAATGTAAAGATATATCCCTTCCTTGAATTGCATTGGTCGTTATGTCCCTTATCAGCCCTTGTTCTCTACCAGTCCCCATTCTCAGCCATGCTCCACTGGACCCTTTGAATAAGTCTATTCTTCTACAGTTTTGAACTTCATCCTTTTTTTCTCAGGATTCAGGTAAATATCCACTCCATTCAGGAGACTGGGAATATAGGAAAGCATTCCAACCAGAAGAAAATACAAAACTTCTAGGTAACAGTTTGAGCATTCTCACTATGACAAAGCATCATGTATAGAATACCTTACTCAATATTATAAAAACAAACAAACAAACAAACATTCTGAACCATTGCTTGAAGCATGGTCAGAGTACACAGACAGTTGGAAGGCTGTGAACCATTACTTTTCAAAGTTCGTGACAGAACATACTAATATCATCCCACTGCTGTACTTCTTTTCTGTGCTTGGTATCTAAAGCTTAACCTAACCTAAGGTTTTGCCCCACAGCCTTCACACTCCAGAACTATTTCTGAGTTCTAATCAAAAGCATCAACTTGCCTTTCAAGCCCTATTACCAAATATCACTCCTAAAGAAGAATCTTAAGAGGAAACTTCTGATTCCCTGGACTTTTGATTCAGATGCAGAAAAACTGGTATGAAATATAGGTTCAGATTTAAGGACATAAATTGGGAATTGATCTGAAGAGTTCATATTCATTTTCCTAAGAACAGAGAAATAGGGTAAAACCAGTTAATAGTATCATAAAAACAAAACAAAACAAAACAAAGTATCATGTCTTCTATTTTCTTTTAATGTGGTTTATTTTTCATCAGCTTTCTGTAATGGAGAGAGGGCAGAACACACTATATAAATTCACCTCTAAATGAAAATTCAAACTTTATTAAGTATAATCACGCCATTATGAAAGAAGTAACAGATTCTACAATGAGGTCTAGATCATTGATTAGCAGTCTATGAATACCTGGAGGGAAGGGCTGCCATCCAGATGGACCTGGACAGGCTGGAGAGGTGGGCCTGTGCGAACCTCATGAAGTTCTGCAAGGCCAAGTGCAAGGTCCTGCATTTGGGCTGAGGCAATACCAAGCACAAATACAGACTGGGCAGAGAATGCATTGAGAACGCGTTGAGGAGACTATTAAATATTTAGCTATTTCAATAAGTTATTTAACTATTTTAGTTGCAATAATAAGAACAACAACCTTCAAATAAATTGAAATCTTTGATTTTGATATTACGGAGAAGCCAATATTCTTCAAGAAAAGCTTGTTCCATATTTTTAGGTTCTGTTGTCTTTGCAACTGCTGGAAAAACTACATTCCAATTAAATACTGGTGACTTGAAAAGACTAAGCTGATATAAAAATCCCTCAAAGTTTTGCTTATTTTAGCCAAAATGTGCTTTTTCCCGGCACATTATCTCTTGACAGTGTACTATAGTTTTAATGGCAAAGAAACTATCATGTGGTCATCTCAGGCTTTAATCCCAGAGGGCTTTACCCACATGCAAGATCATCTCCCTATAAAGCTCATCACTAAATGAGGATCTAATTTGTAGTGTACTCTTTGTACTTTATGTTTCTGTGTGCAGAATTATCATCACACATGCAACACTAAAATGGAAAACGATGCAATATTAACAATTTTAGATGCACTTTGTATTTTCGTATTCATGCTACATGTAATTTGATATACTTTGAGTAATAAAATTATCCAATAGCACTGCCTTTTGAAGAGTAAGTCTGTTCAGATGTCTTCTATATTCATTAAAATAACACAATAAAAGAAGGCATGTAACTTTCTGATAGCTTTTTAAATTCCACAGAGAGAAAATCTAAACACCATTTTAAAATAATGAGTACTTAGGACAAATATTTTGTTGAAACGGCACAGATCAAAGATTCAATTGGGGTGAAACTATGTTACTGTCAAACAATTCTATTTTCTGCCTGTGAAAATCCGACTGGCATCACCACATGCTCCCCATAGAGGGGTGCCATGTAATTTTAAAGTATTTTTACTCCCAAACTCAGACTTATACTACAGTTTGCAGTGTGCCAAGATTCAAAAATTGGAACAAGGTTCTTTTAGTAGATATTTATAGATATGGTCATGAAACACATTAATGCATTCTGAAAACATGCAATTAATTTGATTCTAGATGATCCTATGGCCTGTCTTCAAGTTTTATGCACTATAAGCATAAAGCCTAATGACTACAAGGAAGCCGTGATTTCAGCTTGCAAATCCTTTCTAGTTCCATATCTAATGCAGGGAGATACTAATTTTCAACTACATTGTATAATGTTTTCAATCTTAAATGTATATATGTACATATATCTTTACTTATTTCATACTTCCTTAAATCAAGCAACATCTAACTTCTCAACTCTCACAGGATTCCAACCAGTAACTTCTTCCCCTGATAATTCAAAACAAAAGTGGCACTAAATAGGTTCTTTTATCTGGTCAGGCTATTGTTCTGGTCAACTGATCAGTTGTCTTTCCTTCTAATCCCTGCAGTTCTTTTACTGTCCCTACAGCAAAAAAATATTTATTTCCTGGGAAGTTAGAGATATTGTTGTTACTTTTGCCTTGCTTTGGAGCCCCACTGGAGACAGTCTGATTAGAAGAACATTACAGCAACTCCTCCATCTCAAACTGGCAAGGTTTGTTCTGCGACTGCAGGTGGACCAGCCATCTGACCTGGATAGCACTGGCTAGCTTTGCTGGCTTAGTGCTTCTGTCTCTACCAAACACCCCAGTAATGGCTGCTGATACTTATATGCTGATACTTAAAATGGCTGCTGATATATATATAATACTTTTTCTTTTAAGAGGTGCCACACATCTTCAGTGCTGTTACTACAACATAGCTGGGGAGACAGGCTCAGCTACAGTGGGTTCAATGTACTTGATCTAAGCTAAGGACTCAAAATGTAATAATACTAAGATAAAAGATAACTAGAAATTACAGAAACACTCCAGTAAGTTACAAGGATATATTTGATGTCATCATTTCTTACAGAGAAGGTGTGTGAAGTCAATAATCTAAGCGATGCTTTTTGAAAAAAGAGTGTCTGAGAAATCTGAAAAGCCTTATGCTTTATAAGACAAAATTCAAATGGAATAACCTGCAACAACCATTTCTGGACACAGCAGAGACATCCTCCCAAGACACACTTTCTATTTCATAACGCTTCAAAAATCAAGGACCTGATCTGCAAAATAATTACTTTGCTTCTTCATACTACCCTGCACAACCATTTTTAAATTAATCCAGTCTTGACATAAATAACTTTTGTTACACAATTGCAAGAATAGGTTTTCAACTGCCACATTTGTTGGTTTTTAATTACTACCTTCTTCAGACCCAGTATGCATTTTGATAGTTTAAAGGTCATCTTTTTAATCATTCTTTTTGGGGAAAATAGCAGGCAGGCCTTCAACTGGTTTTTAATCATCTTAGGTCTGCTGCTTTCATTTCAGCCTTTATGACTTATAAATCTCTTACCTCCTGTGCTTCGTGTGCTAGTAACTGTTCCACCAGCATTTTTCGTCGTCTTTTTTCTCGTTGTTCTCTAGCAAACATATCTTCCTCCAAACGTTTTTGAATTTTTCTTACATATTCATCATCTGAATAAATATTTAATAGCTCAGTTGCTGTCTGTGCTGTGGTTTCTAAGGTTGGTACTTGCAACTTTTGTGTTTGCAATGATTCTTGTATATCACTGATTAAAAAGATTAAAAAGAAAAAGTTTATCGACTTTATGGGATCTATGGTTTTTAGAGGTGTTTTCATATAGATCCCTGTGAAGTTGTATGCAGGTCTGACAAGTGCACAGAATTACCTTGGATAGCAATGTTCCTGAGCATTGTGGCTACTTCTTGACATCCTTATACCCCACAATCACCACTGAGTCCAGAAAACTCCAGACGTTACGTAAGCCAACTGTCAATTAACTCATTTGCCAATGTTTAATACAGAAACCTTTCTTCAGAAAGGTTTCTGCAGAAACAAGAAATTAGGATTGCAGAATATTAAACCTACTTTACTCTTTATATATAACCAAACACTGAGCACAATTTTGCAGAGTTATTAACCAGATGTTGTTTTCACACAGAAGTATTCACAATAGCATGCATGAGTGCAACCTCTTCTAAATTTTGTATACGTATCACTAAAGGTGACAGAATGCCTATTGCTTATAATTATTCACAAATAAACCAACATCTCCCTCTATATAAGTTTCCTATAAAGCATAATTAAGGAGAAAGGTTACTTTTCTTTGAAATGTGGTACCATGTATATACATCCACCACCACTCTGTTCTTTCTGCAGGTCTAACTACCACTACAGACTCAATGACTGAAATAAACAGAGACAAAGAGATACACTTTGTGCCCTCTGTTGCTGCATATATTGCAAAAAGGAGAGAGGGAAGGTTGAGCCATCCCTAGCACAATTATAAAAACACAAGGTAAAAACACCAAGAGCTGGAGCTGGAATACTTGTTATGCTAGCAGACATACAGACAATCACTCAAAGGAGAATCACAGTTTAAACTAAGCAAGACATTACATTTCCTTCAAGTAGCTGTCTCCACAGATAGTAGGCACCTAATGCGCCTAAGGTACTGTCTAAGCTTAACAATCTAATATCCAGATATTACCTATCAGAGACTTGGCTGTGTACTGCAGAGAGATTTCCTGCAATAGACTTCTCAAACTTGTTAATCTCCTTGTAAGTGTCCTAAAGAAATAACATAAAATTTAATGTTTTCCTTTTCACAAAGTGTCATATGGAAGCTTTAACTATTTTTTCAAAAAGTAAATACTAGGGAATGATTTATTCTTCATGTTAGTACCACAAAAAAGTTTACACTGAAAATACATTAAGCATCAACTACATCAAGATGAAAGGCAAGACTATTTCCTTCTCCTACTTTTTGCTTCTATTTAATTTTTCCATTTTTCCTATCTATACCTGTGTTCACCAGACAAAATCCTAAATTTTTGCAGCTGTCCATTCTGCAAGATAATTACAATTTGCATAGGACTCTACTAGTTCGTATAATCCCCACTATTCAGGGATTTTGAAATAAGATATTGTGGGCTATGTTCTGCTTTTACTAGCTTAAATTTATCCCTAATAGTTATTCAAGCAACTCTCCTTGGATACTCTACATTTAAAAGCATCTATCTATTTATTTATGCAATAAGAACTTTCTCTTCCTTTAAAACAATTTTTCCTATGTAACAAATGTTCAGTCACTCACATTTTGCCCAGTTCACATTGAGTCTACTATATAATTTCAAGAGTTGTATCAGCAGCTTTAGATGGCACAGGTACAGTATTCATAAGTGTAAATGCTCACAGAAAATATTGTTTTGCCAGTACATATAATTACCATTATAGAAATATAGATAATAGTTACCTCTGCTTCTCTTTTCTTCTTCAGCAATTTTTGGGCTTCAGTAGCTTTTATTGTGTGGTTTGGTCGTGGCTTTGGAACCTGTATAATGGCTGCTTGAATCCTGGCCATTATTTCATTTTGTCTCCTTCTTCCTATGCGATGCTGAATATTCAACATAATGCATTCAGATACTTGAGTTGAAACAAAACATACTATATAGATCTAATACACTTTTTTTTCCCCTTGAAGGAAATGTGATTAACCCATAAGGAAAAAAAATCATTTAGGAAGAAAATGTAAAAAAATAATAATAAGAGTGAGAGAGAGAATAGCAAACGATTATTTAAAAAAAAATACCATGAAAGTTGTGGATGAACACCTCCCTGGAGGTGTTCAAGATCAGGTTGGACAAAGCTCTGGGCAAACTTATCTAGTGGGTAGCATCCCTGCCTATGGGAGGGGGGTTGGAACTAGATGATATTTAAGATCCCTTCCAACCCAAGCCGTTCTATGTTTCTATGATGAGACAGATGCATTAAATTAAAGCATCACTCCACATTTAGAGTCATTTGACAGCTTTTCAATATGTTAGTACATATTCTCAATATTTGAGAATGAGGAAATACTTTAAGTGCCAGTATCAGAAAATCTGATCTACGCAGTCAGACTGGAAGATCTTTGAAGGTCCCTTCCAACTGAACTTACGTATCCTATCCTATCCTATTTTATCCTATCCTATCCCAGCTATGCCTGCATTAACAAAGGATGAGGTGCAATAGAAGCATGTCTGTAAAAAAAATGAAAAATAAAAATAAAAAAACAGTTTGTACTCAATGCCTGCGAGGCATTTAAAGGGTTGTATTAAATGTTAGCTCTAGTCTAGCACCTGTTTCTGGTTAGAATTCAGAACAGAAACTAAAAAGCACACATACTGTGAGGCAATGCTACTACTCAATACTGAGTCTCAAATGATTAAGCATCAGCAAAAATTTAATTGACACCATTAAAGTGCACTACAGATACATGCAGTTAAAAGAAGAGTTGTGTGTGGAAAAAAAAAAAAAAAAAAGGAAAAAAAAAAGACATTTTTCTACAAAGGTTCAAAGAAAGTTCAAAACAAATATAATATCAAATAGAATTTTAAAAATATCTTTGGGATATCATTCATATTGTCTTTTGTAGATACTTGAAGAGTCTTTAATCATTTTTTTTCCATTCTTGTTCTTGCAGTGGCAATAGAACAACTAAATAACCACTGAAAGATACTTTTAATTAGCAGCTCCACAGAAAGGGATCTGAGGGTTTTGGTTGACAGGAAGTTGAAAGTGAGTTAACATTGTACCCTGATAGCCAAAAGGACCAACTGTACCCTGGGGTGCATCAGGCATGGTATTGCTAGCTGACTGAGGGAAGGGATTGTCACACTCTACTCTGTGCTGCTGCAGCCTCAGCTCATGTACTACCTACAGCTTTGGGTGACCCAATATAAGAAGGACATAAAACTATTAGAGAGTGTTCAAAGGAGGGCTACAGAGGTGGTGAAGGGTGAGGAGGGAAAGACATATGAGGAGCAGCTGAGGTCCCTTGCCAGAGGCCCAAAGAGAGCAGGCTGAGGGGAGGTTTCATGGTGGCCTGCAGTTTCCTCACGAGGGGAGCGGAGGAGCAGGCACTGAGCTCTGCTCTCTGGGAATAGTGACAGGACCCAAGAGAACAGCATGGAGCTGGGACAGGGGAGGTTCAAGCTGAATATGAGGTAAAGGTTCTTGACTGAGAGGGTGGTCAGGCACTGGGACAGGCTCCCCAGGGCAGTGGTCACAGCCCCAAGTCTGCCAGAGTTTCAGAAGTGTTTGGACAACACTCTCAGACAAATGGTTTTATTTTTGGGTGGTCCTATGTGGAGCCAGGCGTTAGACTCAACAATCCATGTAGGTCCCTTCCAACTTGGGACATTGTTTTGTTCTTTGATTCTAGCCATATAAAACACATTTCAAATTAGTCAATTTCTTATTCATCATGGCTTAATATTCCTTGACTAGACTGCCAATTCTTCTATACAAACTACAGCCTGTACTTCAGAAGAGTGTTCCCATATGCTGAAAAAACAGTTAATCTTTTTGACTTAATTAAAACATCAGCACAGATCTGGAAGATGCACTGAGGCCATATCCACTACAGGTCCCCTTCTTTATGTCTTTATCCTGCTTCTGAGCAATGCTCCAACTTTTTCCTTAAAATGAAAAATTTCACAAACCTCCCTTATAAGAACACTTTAAGCACTTACAGTTGTGAAATTTACACTGTCTTCAAATTTATTAAGATTTTTCATGCATGACAACATGCCAACATGCAAATACTCTTAACACTAAGTATGTGATTTTGAAATATTCATGTTTTTAAGGGTCTTATAAGACTGTATTGGCTTTATATCGACACATCAATTCTTACTAAGAGCGCCCTCTTTGCTTTTCTGTAAACATGATGGGGAAGCACAATTATGTATGTGACCTTAAGAAAATACTTCTTCAGAAGTCTTTATTAAATGTACTTAATCACCTTTTCAATGTCTTGGGCTCTTTGTTCATCTCGAAGCTTCTGAACTTTCTGTTGTTCTGAAATATGTATGCGAGCTATTTTATCTTCCATTGCTTTAGACTTCATTTCAAAATGCTCTGAAACCTGCTGTAGCTGCAAATCTGCCTGACGTGGTGTTAAAGATTTCAGACGCTGAAATCAAATTTCAAGATAATCAAGTCAGAAACAGTAAGAAAAATTGTATTTAAATGTGACAATTTTGTAATAGTTATTTCAAACTATATTTTCTGGTGTTAATATCCACAGAACAATATCTAAACATGGTGGAATATTTTTTAAAAAAATAAAGGACCAGCTCTATTGAAAAGAACTTGCAGAATTGAACTTGAATAATGCCAAATGGAAATCTAAGACATTCAACTTAGACATAATAAAAAGTTTTTTCATGGAAATGTTGCTCAACAATCTGCCCAGGTATTTTATGAAGTCTCCATCTTTGAAGACATTCAAAAACCAACTGACAAGGTCCTGAGCAACCTGACATAGTTAACTCTGGTTAGAGAAGCAGGGTGGCTGGATTATGTGACCTCCAGAGCTCCCTTCCAACCTCAACAATTTTATGATGAATGTTTTCTATTCACAGGAGAAATCCCAGTTGCTTTATCTTCTTTAAGCTATTAATATATGTGAAGGGATGTCGTAGATGTTTGGTGCTATCTCTGCATTTGTCGGTACACTTTATGTTTTGTTAGGATGTGTAATAGAAAAAATGTGAAGTTTCACCCAGCTGAATTTGATTCGTGATGTATAGCTTGTTAAAGATTGCTCATCCTGGTAACAAACTGTGGTCTGCACATACTGAACATTACTGCTGAAGATGAGAAGAATGTCCTTAACAGAATGTACTACATAGATAAGGTCTTCCTCTTAGATACTCTCTTAGCATTTTTTTTTTCTACTCTTTGCATTATTCAGCATACGGTTATTCAGCCAGGTGAAGGATAGTATAAATATACTATGTATATTTATATATACATAGTATATATACTATGGGGAGACATGTAACAGAAGGCATCAAACCACCATGGCATAAAGAGCTCAACACAGACTAATTTCCCCTTCAGGAAACATTTATACCAAAGTTCATACCGCGACTGCAATGCAGCCTGCAATTGGTACTGATCAAATACGTAAGACAGCAGCCACTGAACAACTACTAGTCTTTGTTGCTATATGTATTTTAAGGCTGGAGAGCAGGTAACACAGAATAAGCCAAAACAAAGGAACACAAAATAAAGGAACAAAAAGGAACACAGATGGTCCTTATCCCCATGAATCACAGGTAATCCCAGTGTCTATGTATAGGACATGGCAAAGGATTTCATCTTTTCCATAGAAGCACTCTGGTTTTGAACAACAAATCTAAAAAGCGGTGAGGGGAAGCATGCAATATGCTTGAGAGGTATGTGTAAATAAGCTACCTAATTTTACTATACATTTATACAAAATTGGCATAGTTAGCTACCTCTTGATACAAAACACTTCCGATAGACTTGAGCCTTGCAGGTGCTGTAGGTCTCATTGCTTCCATGGCTACTGCAGTGAGCTTTGTCTTTCTCTTTTTTTCTAAAGCAATATACAATTCATACAAAAGCTTTGTTGCAGCCCCATGCTGTCCCGTCATGATATCTTGGGCTATATTCTCATTAAACTGTACACCAAGGAGTTGAAGCGTGGGTTCCAGGAGAGAAAAATTGTTAAGTTTTGCACTTGCAACCCTATGTAATTAAAAACAAAGAAAAAATCAAAACATAAACGTACTTTCAATTCCAACTTGCTGCAATAACCATTGTCATCACATTTATCTCATATCAAGATAGGAGGGAAAAAAAAAAAAACACAGCGGACTTCCTTAGAGTGATGTGATACACACTTTGTTTTAGATTTTATACTGTAGAACATGCAAATAGATTGTCCTACTAGGAATAACTTTGGGAAAAAATAGAAGACACATTGGGTTATATAAATCTTGCTGCATGCACATAAGAAGTACAACTGACAGCAAAAGCTTACTCCAAATTGCAGTTAAAAGTATATCATCCACAAAAGGTACAAGAAACTAGAATGAAGTTTATTAAACTGTATCAGTCCCTGTGAGCTATAACCAGCCAAAGCATAGGAAAATAAAAAAAAAAATAATAATAACCTATATAATCTATTAACCCTCACAACATCTTGTCGCATTTCTTCCCCAGTAAAAAGAAATGGAAACATGGCTTGAAAAATAAAGATTGTGGTCCCAATGAGCAAAATTTACATTCAAAAAAGAAATGGTGGATTCCAGATTAATTATTTTTCTTCATGTATAGATTCTCCTGTGGAAAAACCTGAGGTCAGTAGACAGGCCAAAAAAGAAGAAAGTATCAGTATTTCACAATTAACACACTATCAGACTTCATTCAGCGAATCCATAACTACTGGCTGAGTCAGAACATTTCTATGCTGCTCTATCACTTAACTTCACAATAGTTCATTTACTTGAACCAACAAGGTTTTAAGGTCAGAAGAGCAACAGCATAATTCTACAAAAAATGTTGAATTTTAACTTGAAGACCTCCTGGTCACACAGAATTCACCTTATTCCTATATAAAACAGTCCTGGAGTTCATCAGTCTCACTATAACAATCCATGCCTTATTTCTTATACAATTGTATATAAATGTAGCTTACAACTATTGAACATCTTTCTGCAATTGATTCAAGATTAAGGTGATGCCTACTGTCAGAAATCTTGCATGTATTGAGAAGCTGTGGTGACACAACCTCTTAACTTTTTATTGTGTAAACAGATCAGATGAAAATTCTTAAACCTGCTTGATAATACAAAGATGTTCTAAAACTTATCTCAAGATCACTTTCAGAGATAGACAAAACTATAATATTTCATTTTTCAAATATGGACACACTAACTGGAAGATGTTTTCCAGTAGTATTCCTTCCAAAAAGCTAGTACCACTTTCTCAATTTTTATTCCCTTGCTTTTATGTCTATATATATGCCTATGTTCTATATAAAAAACTGCATAACATAAGCTAATATAGTTAAGCAAAACTTGAGAGAGTCATCAAAATGACCACCCATTCTTTCTAGTTATTACTTTCTAGATTACAGTTGCCCACACTACAAAAGGAATTTACATTTCCTCCACTGCCACCCCAATAGGTATGATCTTCCCTTGGTCTGTAGTAAAACATATCAAAGTGACAACAATTTACCAAATGACCCTTGAATGACTATGCTTATAGAACACTCAGAAATTAGAAGTATTATTTATAGATAACTAGTAAGATTTGTCAAGCATGGGTTCTTCCAAGATTCCAGGACTGTATAATGACTATTACACAGAAATAATTGCCTTTAACATGCGAGAGGGATATCTTGGATCTGAGAATATATTGCCTCAGTTCTCAATAGCTGTTGAAGGATCTGTGTCACTAACTAATACAAAAGGAAGAGAAAGCAGAAAATATCAAAATATCCTGATGAAGTCATGCTATATCATGGTAAATAATACAGCCTTCCTTCCTCTCATGTTGGATACTCCAGGACCTCAATAATTGTTATGGCATTTTGCTTGACCTCCTGCAATATATCCACATCATTCTTGTACTTGCGAACCTCAGACTGGACACAGCATTTCAGATAAGGTCTCACCAGGGCTGAGTAGAGCATAAGTACCACCTCCTTCACATAATCAATGAATGGTTGAGGTTGGAAGAGACCTCCAGAGATCATATAGTCCAACCTCCCTGCTCAAGCAGGGTCACCTAGAGCATGTTACACAGGATCACATCCAGGCAGGTTTTGAATATTTCCAGAAGAGACTCTGCAACCGCTCTGGACAGTATGCTCTAGTGTTCTGTCACCCTCACAGTAAAGTTCTTCCTCATACAGCGATCTCATCTTCAAATTGATGGCAAAATTCTTCTTGACGTCATCCAGGATGCTAAACAGCCTTCTTTGCTACAAGTGTACATGGCTGACTCACAGTCAGCTTGTTGCCCTCCAAGGCCTCTTCTCCGCATGACTGCTTTCAAGACAGTTGGCCCCCAATTTAAACTGATGCATGGGACTTCCTTCCCAGACACAGAACTTTAAATTTCCCTTTGCTGAACTTCATGAGATTGTTGATAGCCCTTTTCTCCATCCCATAAAGGTCTGAATGGCAACAAGAACCATCTGCTGTATCAAACACTCCA
The DNA here is from genome assembly GCF_011077185.1 of Oxyura jamaicensis. NCBI lineage: Eukaryota > Metazoa > Chordata > Aves > Anseriformes > Anatidae > Oxyura > Oxyura jamaicensis. The sequence continues at coordinate 12,280,636 of NC_048926.1, read as the reverse complement.
TCTAGTTTTGTGTGGTCTGCAGACAGATTGAGGGTACACTCTATCTCATCATGCAAGTCAGTAATAAAGATGTTAAACAGTTTTGGTCTCAGAATTGACCCCATGGTACATTACTAATCACTGCTTCTCAGCTGCACTTCATGGTGCTGATAACTACCTGGAAGTTCAGCCAGTTTTCAGCCCACCTCACTGACCACTTCCCTAGTCCATACTTCATCCATTTCACCTCCCTCAACCACAGCTCATCTGTTTCATCATAGAATCATAGAACGGTGTGGGTTGGAAGGGACCCAAGGGACCTTAAAGACCATCTAGATCTAACCCTCCTGCCATAGGCAGGGATGCCACCCACTAGATCAGGTTGCCCAGGGCCCCATCCAACCTGGTCTCAAACACCTCCAGGGATGAGGCAGCCACAGCTTCTCTGGGCAGCCTGTGCCAGTGTCTCACCACACTCTAAGTGAAGAATTTCCTGCTAATATGTAATCTAAATCTCCCCTCTTTCTGTTCAAAACCATTCCACGTTTTCCTGTCATTATTTGCCCAAGTAAAAATTTACACTCAAACTTTTTTAATAAGCACCACTTAAGTATTGAAAAGCTGCAATGAGGTCTCCCCAGAGCTTTCTATTCTCCAGACTGAACATCCTCAGCTCTCTCAGCCCTTCTTCACTGGAGAGCAGCTCCAGCCCTCTGAGCATCTTCATGGCTCTCCCCTGGACTGCTCCAACAGCCCCACACCCTTCTTGTGCTGGGGGCCCCAGCCCCGGACGCAGCACTCCAGGTGGGGCCTCACAAGGGCAGAGCAGAGGGGCACAATCCCCTCCCTCCCCTGCTGCCCACCCCTCTGTTGGTGCAGCCCAGGACGCAGTTGGCCTGCTGGGCTGCAAGCACACACTGCTGGCTCATGTTGAGCTTTTTGTCCACCAGAGCCCCCAGGTCCTTCTCTGCAGGGCTGCTCTCAATGGGTTCTTCTCCCAGTCTGTGCTCATGTATGGGATTGCCCTGACCCAGGGGCAGCACCTTGCACTTGAACTAGTTGAACCTCATGTGGTTCACATGGGCCAACTTCCCAAGTTTGTCCAGATCCCTTTGGATGGTATCTCTTCCTTCTTTGGTATCAACTGCACCACTCAGCTTGATGTCATCTGCAAACTTGCTGAGGGTACATTTGATCCCACTGTCTATGTTGTCGATAAAGATATTCAACAGAACCAGTCCCAAGGCAGACTCGTGAGGGACACCACTCATCACTGGCCTCCACCTGGACATAGAGACATTGACCACCACTTTCTTTGTGTGGCCATCAAGCCAATTCATTATCCACAGAATGGTTCACCCTTCAAATCCATCTCTTTTCAATTTGGAGATCAGGATGTCGTGTTGGACCATGTTAAAGACCTTACAGAAGTCCAGGTAGATGACATCAGTCAACTGATGCAGTCACCCTGTCATAGAAGGCCACCAGATTGGTCAGGCATGATTTGCCCTCGGTGAAGCCATGCTGGCTGTCTCGGATCACCTCCTTGTTCTGCATGTGCCTTGACACTGCACCAGTGACTTCACCTGACTGCAAGGACTTTTCAAATATGATGGAGAGAGGCTTGGCAACTCCACCAGCCTTTGCCCTCAGGACCCTGGGATTCATGTCATCAGGGCCCATAGACTTGTACCTGTTCAGTTTCATCAGGTCCTCTCAAACCTGCTCTTCACTTAAGCTGGGAGGGACTTGCTCCCACACCCTCAGGTACAGGTTCAGGGAAATTAGAGATGTGGGAAGCCTGACTGGCAGTGAAGACTGAGGTAAAGAAGTTGAGTACCTCAGCATTCTCCATGTCTGTCATTACCACTTCTCCCTTCTCATCCATCAGAGTGGGCACACTCTCCTTGGCCTTTCTTTCCTGGCCAATGTAACTACAGAATCCCTTCTTGTTGTTCTTTGCATCCCTTGCCAAGCTCAGTTCCATCTGTGCCTTGGCTTTCCTGATCCCATTCCTGCACACCCAGACAGCAACCCTGTTCTCTTCCCAGGTTTCATGTCCTGCTTCCACTGCCCGTGCATTTCCTTCTTGCACCTCAGTCTGACCAGCAGGTCCTTGCGCAGCCATCCCAGTTGTCTGCCTTCCCTGCTTGCTTTCTTACATGGGGAATGGAGAGTTCCTGTGCTCTAAGGAAAACATCCTCAAAGAGTGGCTAGCTCTGTTCTGCTCCTTTGTCCCTAAGGACAGTGTCCCAAGTGATCTCGTCCACTAGGTATTTATATGGCTGGAATTTTGCTCTTTGGAAGTTCAGGGTGATGACTTTGCTCTTTGCCAGGCCCATATTCCTCAAGATCAATAAATCAAAATTCAAACTTTGTTGGAGGATGTCAAAGTCAAGACAAGCAGAACATGCTGATCTTCCCTCATCCACTGAACCTATCACCTAATTGCAGAAGGCTGTTGTCAGGTTAGTTAGTCATGATTTCCCCTTCATAAATCCATGGTGATAACTCCCAGTCATCTTCTTGACCTTAATATTCTTGGAAAACATTACCATACTCATTAGTTCTATCAGTTTTCAAGAACTGAAGCGAGTCTGACTAGCTTGTTCATGCTCAGTTCCTCCTTCTTGCTTTCCTTGAAGAGAGGAGTGACATTTCCAGTCCTAAGAAATCTCCCCCCGCCACCATCACCTTTCAAAGATAATTGAGAGTGACCTAGCAGTGTCATCTGCCAGGTCCCTCAGCATTTGTGGGTACATCCCATAGACTTGTGTATTTGTACCTTATTTAAATGTTCCTTACACTGATCGTCTTAGGGGATTGGCATTCCTGAGGGCAAGTTTTGCCAGCAGAGACTGAGAGAAAGAAGACATTAAGTACCTCAAACTTTTTTTTTTTTTTTTTTTTTTTTTTTTACCCACTAGATCCTGTGCCCCATTCAGCATTAAGCTCATGTTTTCCCTAGACTTCGTTTTGCTATGGAGATACCTGTCCCTCATGTCCCTTCATGTCCCTCACCACTTTTAATTCCAGATGGGCTTTGGCTTCCCTAAAGTCTCCCGTGCATGCTCAGACACTGTTTTTCAAGTCCTTGTCCATCCAACACTACTTCTACATCTTGTATGCTTTCTTTTTGTGTTTCAGTTTAGTCAAGAGATCCTTCTTCATCTTTTCAGGCCTCCTGCTGCCTTCCTTGATTTTCTTCACAATCAGATGGACTATTCTCATAGTTGAAGGTGGTGATCCTTGAATAAAAATTCAGTCACTTGTCCTGGACCCCTCTACTCTCCAGGACTGATTTGTATAGGATTCTTCCAAGCAGGTCCCTGAAAAGGTTTCTCCCCTGAAACCTATGGTTGTGATACTGTTTTCAGCTTGTTCCCTCCTATCAGAATCCTGAGGTCACCATCTCACGGTCACTGCAGTCAGTACTGCCCCTGACCTCCCTCATTTGTACGTATTAGGTCTAGTAGAACATGTCCCTTCTTCAGCCCCTCAACCACCTGTCTCAGAAAGTTATCATCAATGTACTCAAGTATCCTAATGGATTGCTTGTGTCTGGCTGCATTGCCTTTCCAGAAGATCTCAACTTGTTTAAAGTCTCCTATTCTGACTAAGATCAGTGAATATGAGAATTCTTGCAGCCATTTCAAGAAGACCTTAGGTACTTCTTCCTACTCAAGGAGGTTTTGGTGGTTCCCATCTCTTCCTAGCAGGTCCTCCATCTTCAGAGAGGATCCCGTGGTTTTCAAAAACTAACCCCTGCTGTTGACAGCAGCTGCACAACCAGTTGTTGACCTGTAGGATCCATCCACTCCCCACCAAGTTCTTCCACCTCACCAGCAGAATTGAGGAAAAAAGTGCCTAGAGCCCCACACATCTCACTTTCACTCCAGAAACACATAGCCACTCTTGATATACTCCAGGCCTCTGTGACAGCATCCTTGGTACCCACACAGAAGAGCAGCATGGGTTAACAATCCAAGGGCTGGATGAGCAGTCCTGGACCTCTAGCAAGTACCTGGACCTCTAGCAAGTACAAAACCTTCCTAGCTATCACATGAGGACAGAAGATGGAGGCCTCCATCTGTAGAAGAAAATCTCCCCCTGCCACCTAATGCTTAAAGAGTCAGGACATCCCTAAAGCCTGAGACATGGAAAATTGTCTCCTTTCTCTGAAGATCCATCTGATTTGAGGTCTGACATTCTGGGGTTGTTTCTCCAGAAACAGGGTTGTTTCAAGGTTGTTTCAGAAACAGGGTTTTGTTCTACAAGGTTGTTTCCCTGTTGTGCATCACCACATCTGCCGAGAATGCATACACTGTCTCAGCAGAGTTTCTAACCTCTCCTTGCACCTGTTGAAAGGGTGCTTGATCTTACCTAATGAGAAGTCATCTGGGAACAAAAACTCAGAGTATCTTTTTACCAGGAATAGTTGATAGAGCTTTTTAGATGTTTCTAGAGCTTGTAGAAGTCAAAGCCTCCTTAAGCTATCAGTGGTTACCCTAATGTTCTTTAAAGAGCCCCCAGGAGTGCTTCAGTGAATATATTCCCAAATGAGCTAGAATTTGAGAAACAGAAACCAGAAATTGCTGTCTGCCTATTAGCTGCACTCAAGCTTCTCTCCTACAAGTTGGTAGGACTTGAATAGGAAAGGGTACAAATAAAGGAGAAGTGCAGAGAACACAACAGAGATTCAGAAGGGACAGGAAAAGGATGCACAGCCTGGCACATTAGTTCTATGTGTGCACCAAGGTCTATCTTTTGCCATAATGGTGCATAAGCCAGGGAACCCTATGAACATACCAAGCCTCACAGATGTGCAAATTTTTCACATTTCTGTTTTGTGGGTTGGGGTTTTTTTTATTCTTCACCATGGATATTCCACCAGATTATTTGTAAATGTATAAATTATATTATCTTTTCCCAGGGCTTTACTCAGAGCCTCAGAACACATAACCACCATTTCTGTTTTACTGAAGATATAATGCTCACCACCGTATCAGACTTGAGTATCCCAGACTGCATTCAGCTTATGGGGACAATGTCAGAATCTCCAGTGTTAAAGACATTCTGAAGGACTTCTATGATTCTATGACTTGTAGAACCCTTGATCTAACCTGTAACTTTCGTAGTTACAATCAAAATGTGTTATTTTTGTAAAGTAGTATGATCAACTTTGGAAACAGGAAGCTTGGCTGTGCGTCGAATAGATGTAGTTTTTGACTTATTGATAGTTGCATCAAATTTTTGTAAATTCCAAATGTCTTTTCCACTCTGCATTAGCAAATTCCAAGTAAAAAAAAAAATATATATTTTGTCTAATTTCTGCAAGAGACATGTTATCCATATGTACTGACCTGCTCTGTGAAAATTTATTAAAGTCATCCTGAAGACCGTATTTGTGTAGAAGTTCTCCAAGGAGGTATCCATTAGAAAATTCTTCAGCAAATGATCCTGGAACTAAGTTGTTTATTTTTCCCCAAAAGAATAACACAATTAAAATAATTCATACTTTAATTTTAATACTACTCACAATTGTTTTTATGACAAAATCAAGTACAAGCCTTATTAAATATTTCAAAAGAATTTTAGGAGCTGCCAGTGACTTTTTAAGCCAGTAATAGATTTCTTTTCAGTGCAGTTATTTTGCAACATAAGCTTCACACAATAAATTAATTCTCCTTTTCAGTCCTGAAAATTAAACTTTGTTGTGGTTGTCACTAAGACAATGTCAAGAGCTATAAACAACGATTGTTAAGTTTTCTGTAAACTTTGTCGTGGTTGTCATTGAAGACAATGGCAAGAGTGATAAATGATAATTGTGAAGTTTCTGCTAGAAAGTTTAAAGAAAAAGATCTGCTGTGCTTCCACTGAGAGTTGCATGCTCTCGTGGAACAGCTGCTTCTCCAAAGCCAGCATCCTAAACAGGGCAGTGATTAAAGTAACTGCCCTCCGGAGTGGACATCCATCCTCTCCTCGCACCTCCTGAGGGTCTGTGGCGCCTGGCGGAGCACCAGCCCCCCCGCAGTCCACTCTTGAGTGTCCCCCTCAGCACCCCCGCGAGCAAACCGCCGGGCTCCGGGCCACGGCAGCGGGACTCGTCCCGCGGGAGCCCCCCGGCCGCAGGGCTTAGGGCCTCGCTGCACTCACCGACGCTGCGGGACAGCCTCACCTCCCCGTTGAGCCACCCGCACATCAGCCCCGCCATCACCGCCGGCCGCCCCCGCCCAGCCTGGCACCGCGTCCCGTTGCCACGGCGACCGGAGCCCGGCGCATGCGCGGATGGGGGTGGCAGCCCCCCCCGCCCCTCCCGCCCGATCTCTCTGGCCCGCCGAGGGCCGCGCATGCGCCGCAGGTGGGGCGGGTGTGGCCGGGGCGGGGAGGCGAGGAGGAAGGTGAGCGCGCCGCGGGGGGTGGGGGGGGGAATGCGCGTGCCCGGCTCCGCCGCGAGAGGCGCGCGCGCGCACGGCTGTTGGCCGGCCGTTACCGTTGGGCGGGAGCGGGCGGAGGGGAGCCCCGTGGGTCTGAGGCGAGGGGGGTTTGCTCCAGCCGCAGGGGGCTGCCGTCCTGCTGGGCGCCCCTCTGCCCCTCTCTCCTCCCCTCTTTTGTTTAATAAGGTGTCACTGCTGCCCCGCTCCGCCCCGGCCGCCCGTGGCTGAATTGCCTGCCCTGTTGGCGCTTTGCAGAGAGGGACTCGGGCTGAGAAGCGTTCTGTCAGGAGAAGAGCATGAGCCCGGGGTACATTTTTCACGATTTAGAACGCCAAACCGCACGAATTGTCGCGTTGGCGCGATGGGGAAGGGGGGAGGGAGCGCAAAAAGTGAAAATGCTGAAGGAAAAAAAAAAAAAAAAAAAAAAAAAAAAAAAGTACTGCCAGTTTGAAGCGTGTGCTACACGTTAGCAAGGCTGTTTTTCAACAGTGCTCCTTGTGTAAGGAGTCTGAGGCATCTGTGTGCCAGTACAGCTGCGCGCGGGGCTCTGAGCTCGGCCAGTTTGGGGCGTCTCGAGGTTGCTTTGAAATCATCGATTCTTAGTGCATTAATTCTCTTTTTACTGGGTCATCTTTGTTTTAGTATCACGCTGAAATACTTTGAGAAGTTTTGGTGCCTTCGTTTCAAAGAGCATGCTACCAAACTAGAAATAGAGAAGAGATCTACATCTGGAACATGCATTGTACCCCATAGGAATTTAAATTCTTTCTTTCCAGGAATATCTAAAGTAGATTTAAGTTTTCAAGTGTCTTTCACTGCCATACAGAATCCTAAAGGATGACTTAATCTAGAAAAGAGCAAGAGGATCCAGTGGTTAATGACAGGCAGACAACAAAATAAACATCTTTCAAAAGTGACAATGATTAACAATTGACATAACTTTGAATATTATAGATTCTGTACCTTTAGAAATCTTTTGATTAAGTCTCTGTGCTTTTACAGAAGGTGTGCTTTAAATCAAAATAAATTACAGAGTTTTATTAGAAGGAAGGTATAACTGAGCAGTTTATGTCTTAAGAATATTGTAAAATTAGTGGCACATGAATGAATAAAGTAACAAACTTTAACAGAGAGAGGGGAAGTACTTTCAGGGCAGATTTTGTATCCTTTTTAAGTTACAAAGTTTTGTGCATGTGGTAAACTATAAAAATACCCACACTTTAGAGGAAGTAGAAACCTTGATTTTTTTTTCCTAATATAATGTTCTCAGTGAGAGTATCTACCATGTGAGTGTGTTTTTGATATGTCAGAGAACAAAGATGAAATTTTAGTTTCATTGTGGAATTCTTTCCTCAGCTCCAGTAATTATATATATATATATAATATATATATATTTATATTTAAATACATATTTATATTTAAATGTTGCTGTAAATAGTCATTTATATTAAGTTTAGAACTACTTACTTGCCATATAACCTCTGATTTTGAAAATATCAGTATGATACTGAAAGTATCAGCTGATACTTATTGTATCTCTAGGAATTTTAATAGATTTTTTTTCAAATTTATTGTCATAAGCAGTGGATCTCTAACATTGGTTTGATCTGCTCTGGTGGACATAATAAAATCCTACTCAGGTAAGCTAGAGTTGTGAGAAATGTGGAATCCTTCATATATTTAAATTCATTAGTGGTTGGCTGTTTCATCTAAGCCCGTCTTAGCTCTTTACAAATTAGCATAGCTTTCTAATAGAATTCTGAGTATTGATGGCATGTTGTAGTAATCAATTTTTACTTCATTGTCTCCCTGATTTAAAGAACTTGAAAATATATCTGCATTCTACACTGTGAAAGCTGAGTCCGCAGGGTGTTTAAAGGAAAATACTTGCAGACAACAAGAAAGGTAACTTTTTCCCTAATTCTGCCTTTCCTGAAACTGCTGACTTTTTTTTTTTTTTTTTTTTTTTTTTTTTTTTTTTTTTAATAAGGTGGGTTTTGTGTTTTGTTAATTTCTTAATTCTCTGCTAAGAATGCCAGTGGGACTGTCCTGGAAATTGCAAAGTGCTTTCCTGTGGTATACTGTACATTGGATAAAGTAACTTTAAGATACTAATACTAGACTGTAGAATGCATTTGCTGTTTTCACCAACAAATCTGTAGGTTTATTAAAATTATTTAAATTTATACATACATATTTATTTTAAACTTCATACATCCTCCTGTGGACTTGCTTTGAGAGAGAATTGTCTGTAGCTTATATCTATAATTGTCAAAGGAACAGAAGACATCAAACAGCAATCTGCTGAACATAGAAATGAAGTGTCAGGGACTGTCTGCTGCTTGTCATTCCTTCTGGTCTCCTAAAAGAAACTGCATGTATGAAGATTATGTCATACGCTCTTTGTTATTCAAGCCTACAGCTGTTGTCAATATTCGTTTTTAATCACATGGATATGATAGTAGTGTGTATGTATATGGAAGAAAAGGACAAGGATCCGGTTTTTAAAATTGTTATCAAAAGCTTGGACCTTATCACAAAGTGACAATTGAAAAACTTTTAAAGGTTCAAGATTCTACTCTGAAGGGGAGTTAGGAAGAATGATCAACTGAATACAATGAAGATTTTAAAAAGGCAAATGGAGACGTTTGGAATTCTTAAGTTGAATTTAGGTTGAAACTGTGCATGACAGTATCAGACTAAACTTACTGTGTAATTAAACAATGTGTGGTTTCAGGAGTTTCATTTTTTGCACTGAAATTTGTTGCTGCATTACTAACATTTTTATAAGACACTAATTTCTTATTTTTTGTAATTTTATGTTTTTTATTGTTTGCTTGCCATGTCTCTTGGGAGCTTGCAAAAAGGCTAAAGAGCATGCACGTCTGATAGTGTTTATTTTTCCTCTTTTCCTTCTCTAGTTTGATTATTTGTTTTACTTTGCATGTCATTTATTCCCTCTAGCATATCAAATGACCACATCCTCTTTGAAACCTAGTTTCAACTATATTTGTCCTGCACAGATGCTTTCCTCCTGTCACCTCTGGGTCCTCATAAGCGTCTGTACTGAGGACAGAAGAGGATCAAGCCCTAAAGAAAGGTTTAGAAATTTCCATGGTCTTGAGGTTCGTGCTACAGCATGTATCCACAGCTGTTTGCTACTAAATCAGTGAATTCAGTTCCCCATACTGCCATCTTGAAGTCATAATTCTGGAACCCTGTCCTGACTCCTACCCTGGTTTTCCTTGTTGCCACAAGGCAACAGTTACACTAATTCAGACCAGATGTCTGCCTAGTCCAGTCTCCTGTTGCTGACATTAATCAATAACAAATTCTGGGGAAGAGATTAGGGGAAAGCATATACTGAAACCTGTAGTTACTCCCTCCAGAACATTCTCCCAACCACCGATTGTGGCTGAAGGACTTTTCTGAATCCACATAAGCTTGTACAATTAATTACTTCCATGAATACATACAGACTGGTTTTGAATCTGTGTAAATGTTTAGCATTGACAATGACCTGTGGTAAGGTGTTCCATTGCTTAACCAAATTTTATATGAACACATTGTTACCATGCATTATGTGAAGTACATTGTTTTTTGTATTTTGGAGTTGTGTTCTCTTCATTTTACTTTCAGCACTGTGGTAGTTCTGTTATTTTTAAACAAGAGCATTGTGCATCTGCGTTGCAGGCTGACGTGATGTTTCAAGTACTGTCTTGTTTCTAATAGCTGTGTCACCAAAAAATAATAAATAATAGATATAGTCTATATGTACATTTGATGTCAAACTTTATTCTCTCTCCTCCGCTGTATTGGAGTTGGGGACTTTTGTCTCTAGAGAGAAACTGAGGTGCCTCTTGCATAATCAGCTCTTTTTATTTTCTGCATGAAGAAAGCTAAAATGTGAGTGTACTGTACAAGTACTGTAAAAAAAGTTCCCCTGTTAAGTACATGTAAAATAAACACTGGCAATGCTAATGTGGCTGCATACAATATATATTAAAAAACTGCAGTTACTTGTTAAGTAACCTCTTTGTATTTTAATCAAGTGTGTCACCTTTGTTCAAATAGTGTCAAGAATGTATGATACAGTCTGAAAGATGCCAGGTACACTGTGTTCAAGAAAACATTGTAACTGAGTGCATTGTTTTCTGTACTGCAAAGTAAATTGTCAGTGTGTAGGTTCAACGTGAAAGTCAATAAATGACTGGGCAAGATTAAGGCAAGAGAACTGCAGACAAGTTCTGACATTATGAAGAGGAAACATGGTGAAATGCTTCCCATATGAGGAACAAATACAGTATTATGTGTGGCTGATGTTTGATTTATTTTCCTAACTGGTAACCAAGTAACGAAAAAGATAATTTAGCCTGTTGTGCAAAAACTCACTTGTTGCATCTAAAGACAGTATGTTTCATGTTACTTCAGTTATAGGACTTCCATGTTTAAACTGAGGTCTGATAACTTTTTCAGCTTCAAGTGAGATTTCTCCCCAGTGTGGTGTGTTTGTCAGGAACTGTCTACAGCACATAGTGGTATATAATATTGAATAATGTGTGAAATATTTATACTGTTTGGTTTTGTCTTTTAGAAGACTTACAGACTTGCTAAAGCATTTTTTCTGTTGTTGTTTTAAAAGTGTACTGAATTCCATTGAAAGATCTCAAAGAGGTTCTGTGACTTCAAGGTAGAAAGTGTGGCTCAACTGTTTCAAGAGGAAAGAAATACTGTGTTATAAAGCATCAAACCAGTAAAATCTGAGGCATGAGAGATAGAAGAAAATAACCAAACTGCCTGACAGAATGAAAATTCACGTAAGCAAAACAAAAGAAAATAGAAAGCTTATTAAAACCCGTCTGAATAATGAGTATGTGTCTTAAGGACATGGTAGGATATGAGAAAATTAGAGATTAATGTGTAGATACAGCTTTAAGCAAATGCATGAAGGAGTGGGGAATTAAGGGCCTATTTATCTTAGAGGCTGCTGTGATGCCACTGAATTGATTACTGATTTTTGAGCATTTAATTCTTAATAATTTATTTTCCTTTTATTACCAATTTCTATCCTTTCATAAATCTGTTTTAATTTGTTTTTTTTTTTTTTTTTTTTTCCATAAAAAAGGCTGAGATTGTGGGATGCAGGCTGTTATCCCTCAGTGGGCATTAGGTGTAGTTGCAAAAGGCAGTGAGAAAGGGGTAAAACAAATTGAGCATTAGAGGCTGGAACTGGATAAAAATTCATAAAGGAATGTGACTGGTACAGATAGCTAGCCAAGAAGTGGGTTCCATTATGGATGGAAAAAAAAAAAGGAATCAAGGGGATAGAAGGTCCATTAGTTCTATTCTCAAGGTAGAATCTTCAAATTAAGAACCATAATTTCTCTACCATAGGAAATACAGAATGTACTGGCAAGGGATGTTTTTGGTAATGCCCCATAATTATCCATATCCACACACGCACACACACATCTGTTTTATAATATGGTTACTACTTACGTTATCTGAACATTTTTATTTTAGTTCATTTTTGCCTACATAGCAGGCAGCTAAGTAGCAAATGAAATTAGATAGTTCATTTTTGCTGTGCACAGTTGAATTTATTCTCTGGTATAGTGATTTTTTGTAAGATACAAATCAAGTTAATGAACCAGATTTTTCCATCCAGTTAGAAATTGTGAGTTTATTTGAAGTACTCGTAAGATCTAATCACTTAGTGTTTGATCTTAATCATTCAATAAATGCTCATGAATTGGGTACCATTTCTCTGTAGCTTTTGTCTAGAATTACTAAAGAATATTTGTAACATAACTAGAATCCTTTTGGCTGCTACTGAAATGCAACTACTTTTTTGCTTAGAAATAAGACATCTACTGTGCATTAACAATTCTGTTCGATTCTATTTTTAAGGTATGAAATGAAGAATAGTGTGTCTGATCTGAAGTGGAGAGGGAATACAAGTAAGCAAATGTAACTAAGTAATCTGGAATTTGGATAGCATCTTTGCACCTAATGCCAGTACTTAAAAGTCGCAGATACTTATTCTTTCTCATTATGTTGTATGAGAACGTCGGTCAGGCATTCTGTACATTGGAAATGTTCTTGGTAGAACATTAGGCTTTCACAATTGTTCTTAAATCCACAATTGTTAGCAAATTAGAGTAACACTGATGATGTAAATAGTCAAAAAATAAATTTTGAAGTGATGTTGATATAGCTAGACAAAGGAGAGATCATGGGCTAAAGTGCCCAGTTGCTCCTTTTAATAATGAATGATGAGTTATGGCATCATAATGCTAATGCACAAAATTAAATTTTATAAGGAAAAGATGTGTGGGCTTTATTTTCTACAATAATGATTTATCTTGTCTTTTTACAAGTTACCTATTTCTTTGTTCTTGAGGCAGATAAATTTCTACTAGGGCTGATTCCAAGAGATTTGTATTTTTTGTTTTCCCTCAGACATCACAGTTGCTGGAAATGGTAGGGATAGTGGTATGCCTGTGTTCAATGGCTACTGCAGTGCAGCTTTGTTTAACCATTTCTTTATCTTACTTGTAAACATTTTATTTTTTGACTACTTGCAATCTGACTAGAAGATTTGAATGGGAATTAATGTTCAGCCTTAAGTGAAATTTTGACAAGAAGTCTAATATAGGATGACTGAACAGAAGTGAGAGTGAAAGATGCAGAAAAGCCATCCAGCTGTGCATACCTTAGTTCTTTAAATTTATTTGAGATTTTCTGTCAAGATATTCTGTTTATTTTTTATCTTGAATAGTGGCACAGATTAGCATTTTAAAGAAATGGCAGAAATTATAACTTAGGGACTTGTGTTGTGGAGCAAGAACTCCCTTACTATTACTGATGGATCAATTCAAATTGTATAACAGCATAGAATGTCCTAAACCAGAAGTAAGAATTGAGTTCCTTTCCCCGAGATATGACAGATGACTTACTCCATCCCAGAGAAATATTTTTACAATGAGATTTAAAATTAAAAACAATCAAAATCGTTGTTGGAGTGTTAGGTACACACAAAACCGGATAGTGAATATGCCAGCTTTAAAAAGGCTAAGGCTAGACAAAGTACCTCTTTCCCCTGTATCTCGGAAAACACCGATCATGTAGCCACAAACTTGCATAATTATGTCTGTGTTTATATTGTGTATTGTGTTTTAGTCTGAACCTATGATATAAATTCTAAGATATAAGTAACTTATCTTATATAGCTTACTTTTCAAGTCTGGTTTATCTGTCCTTGCATTTCATCCCTTTAGGATCAGCTACTTGTCAGTATGTTTAGTTTATGTAGAATGAATGTTCCCAAAGACATGATCAATCACTAGTTCCTTTTCAGCATCACAGTAGCAACATTTGTGAAACTGAATCTTTAACAATATCCAGAATGCACCATTGTATTTCTACCTCTTCTAAAATCCTCACTGAGTTTGAAGTAGCAATAGTCTAAATATATACTCAGGTAGACCTGACTTAAGTGGCAGTAAAGAGGTGATATTCCACATTACTGTTTCTTCTCACTGGTGACTGGTAATAAAGCTTGTTGTGCCCCTTCTCTCGTTTTACCTCTCATCACAGTTATTTCAGTTCTACAGTACCGAACATAGATGCTCAGGCTGTACCATTCAAAACAGCTCTTTCAGCTCTACATTTAAAGATGGTTAGTGATTGATATTAAATGTATACTTACACAGTAGAAGTTTAAGTAGTAGCTCAGTGATAGGTTGCTGGGAGAAATTATTTTTTGAAGTTATATTCAATAGAGGATTTGAAGATTTAGCATAATAATAAATAGAATTAATGCTTTTTAATTCTATTTAATATATCCATCAGTAAACACCAGTGATAGGACCCATGGGAACTGTGTTAAGCTGAGGCAGGGGAAGTTTAGGCTAGACATCAGGAAGAGGTTCTTCACCGGGAGGGTGGTTGCACACTGGAACAGGCTCCCCAGTGAAGTAATCACTGCACCAAGCCTGTCTGAATTTCAGAAGCGATTGGACTGTGCACTTAGTCACATGGTCTAAACTTTAGGGTAGACCTGTGTGGTGCCAGGAGTTGGACTTGATGATCCTTATGAGTCCCTTCCAACTCGGGATATTCTATGATTCTATCTTTTCATTTCCATTTTAAAATGAAAATGATCAAATTTTCTGTTACAATTTTTCTGCTGCATGATAAAAAAGCATATAGAGAAGCAATAGCATTTTTTTCTCTTTTTCTCTTTTTTCCCTTTCCCTTTCCCTTTCCATAAAAAGAGGCCCAAGCCTATGCAAGTGCAGCATACTGTTTATTAAGTTATTTTAAATCAAATAAATTTTACATTTTGAAATGTTAATTTATAGATTAATGTATGATATTACTTCAGTGGGCGAGGCGAAATGTGGAAAAATAGTTTTAATTTTGAAACAAGAAATAAGTGTGTGACAGACTTTACAGCTTACTCAGCTCCAACTTAATCTCATTTTTATATATAGACTGTGCCAATAAAATTTAATAATTTACTGCGTAATATAATATGTGGAACCTAATATTCATTTATTTCTAGGATTGTGCAACTGCTTCCTATGATTAACTACCTAGGGAAACTCTCTTCAGCAATTCGTTCTATGCCTTTAAAAGTTTCTGATCCACGAGGAGAAAGAAGACAAATACTGAAAGCCCAGGAATGGCAAAAATAACCAAAAAGCAAATAAATTATATTGTGGCGTTGTAATTACTTTCCTACAGATCCAGACATTTATACAAAATGAAATAGTGTAGCAGTCAAATTGATAGAAATTTTAATTCAAGTCTCTCAAAAACTGTTCATCTTATCATTTGTGTCTAAAGCTAAGGAATTAGTTTGATTTGCTTTGGGTATTTTAATATGGAAACTGATTTACTAATGGAAATGGATCTTGGTGGTCATAGCAATTCCAAACCACCTCTAGGGGAAAAATAAAGGACACTTTGAGCAGTCAAAACCAGACTCCTCTGTTTTATGACACCGGGATTTACAGAAACCTGTAAGATAAGAAAAAATATTTGTACAGTATGTGTGAATATGCAAGTAGGTGTGTCTATGTGTTTTTACATGTTTTATGAGAACATCCTATGGTTTTGGAAGGACTTTTGCAGGCACTAAATTCATTATTTCAAATCATCAATGAACAAACAATTTTTTTTTTCTTGCTGCAGCAATGTTGTTCCTTTTCTATAGTTACTTATCTGAATGAAAATAAAATCATTGTATATTTTTTTCCAAATTCTAAATGTAATTCATTTAATATTTTCTTCCTTCATGGTATAAGTATACATTTTTTCAAATTTGATTAGTTTACAAATACAACATTTGCCTTTTGAATTTATCATTCATCAGCTGGCTGGTGCAACAATAGATAATTCATACAGGACATTTTTTTTATCAATATGTCTTGTTCATTGTTTTTGTTTTGTGAGATAGGTTCAGTAACATTGCTTGCCTATTTTTTCAAATTAGATAACTTGTTTCTGTTGTCCCAATCACATCTGTATTTAAGAGCTACTACTAATAACCTTTTGAAAGATTAAAAGTAGGTATTTCTGTCCTATGTATAACATGTCAGCATATAGAACAGCAGCCACTATTGTTTTGATAATTGTGACATGTACATTTTGTTTTGCTTTGTGATTTATTATTCACCGTGTCCATATTACACAACAGAAACTTCCACATATGGTTAGTTTTTTCCTTCATCTTTGAGCTGAATATGGCAATTCATTTTTATCTTGTGATTTGTTTATGATGAAATTATCCTTGCAAGTGAAGAGGGTGTAAGTATTGAACGTTTCTGGGAGGATCCCTTATAATGTCCAGGTGTGGTTCAAGCCATAGTTTATGAGAAATGTCTATAGTGTGGAAATTTAACAAGCAGAAAATAAAATGTGTGTTTTGCAAGATGGTAGGCTGTAGGAAATTCAGGACAAATAATTACATAAATTATGTAATTACTAAATAATAGAGATATAAAATCTATTTGAAGATCTATTAAACATATAAATAAGTTTGTTATAACAATTGGCTTTAGCAAGAGATATTTGATAGTATGAATGTTACTTTTTTTAAAAAAAAAATGAAATTATGATTTTGGTTCTAACCTAAATATGTCTTCAATCATAAGGAGTGAAATACATGGTAAAATTCTATGAGATATTTTAGCAAGAAATATGTATGGTAGATAATTAGAGACAGTGACAGTGCTTGACAGAAATTCTCAGAATTCTTTTTGGTCTGTAAACCTGTCAGGAGTTTGCATACCTACTGTCTAGATAACAGTCAGGATCAGGAGACATTTTAGACATTTAGACTCCTGGGTTAGCAGTACTAGCCACAACTTTTAAGCATTCTGTTTGGTAATTTATTCTGACTTCTAAAGGTGATCCATCTTTGATCTTTTTTTTATGAATTATCACAAGGCATTGCTTACCACTTTCCCTGATGGGAAATGTACACTTACCTTCTTTATCACAATCATATGCTGAACCTGTCTTACTGGTGTCATGTCAAATAATTTTCTCTGCACTAGTTTCATGTATGTGAAACAATCTAAGGTTATGTTCAGCATTGAAGCATAAAATTTTAAATTATTTAATTTCTTCTTTTTTGTGTATTGTCCTTATAAGTACCAAGAAGTTCTTAAGAAATACTGTGCCATAACGTGCCTATTTAAAACCTTATTTATCCTAATCTATATATTCAGGTATAGTATGTGTTACATATGTGTTCTGTGTACATTCTTAATGCTGTAACTGTAATTCTCTGGAGTAGTGTTTGGGAAAAAAAAAAAAAAAGTAATAGTAGTTCAACCCTTTTGTGTGTACTGGCAAAATTTCTAAAAATAAAAATATTTAAAAAAAAAAAAAAATTCTATGAGAAGTTCCATTTCAGACCTGAGCGGAATTTTATCCAGATTTCTCCAACCTCTGCTTTCTGGTATGTTTCTTATTTCCTCCTCCTTCTTCAGCTGATACTACTATAAATTTTATTAAAGCCTGTAAGTTTTGTGTGAATTTGTGACTACTCAGGAAGTATACTGTTTTTCTGTCAACTTTTGTTTTCTTGAATGCAAGACCAGCTCACTGTCTGGTCTTGCCTGTGCTACCTCTTCTAAGCTGTCATTATTTCTTCACTGAAGAGAGCATTTTCTTCTGCTTTACTCAGCTGATTCCATTTATTTTATTATTTACTTTTTATTTCAGAAATGTTAGAAGGCCTAAAGTTACTCTATTCTTTGCTCTAACTGGTCTGTAAACCCATCCTTTTTCCACAGATTTTTCCTGTTAGAAAGACAATTATATAGATCTTGTCAATGCAACTAAAACTCATAATCTAAATATATAGAATACCTTCACAGTAATAATGTGTGGATTTAAGCAAGAATGTGTGAATTTAAGCAAGTGATTTTGCCCTCACGTTATGAAGTCCGTAGGTCAGTAGTCCCTTTGCAATCTGCTAATTCAGAGCAGCCAGAAGAAAATAACGTATTTAGATTATAAAAAAGTGTAAGATTTACAACTTTGTGATCAAAAACATTGAGCTGAAGGCCCTAAATTATAGGTGATACTCTAAAATATCACTAAGATAATTTAAAGCTTAAAAAAAACACACATATCACAGTAAATAACAGTGGACAACTTATTTGGTATATAAAAATTTATTAAGATACACATAATTTTACTAGCAAACACTGAGTTTACTATGCCTAGATTTATCAGTGTTTTCACTGATTTATATAATTGATAATTAATTGTTGTATGATTAAACACTTATTTTCATTGAACAGTATGAAACGTATGCTGTATTGCTGACATAATGAAAGCCTAGAAATATTTCAACACCTTCAAGCTAGTAAATATGTAAGCAGTAAGATAAAATCATTAATAAGCAAGTTCTAGGTAGAGATGACACAATCATTATTGAAGCAATTCTCCTTAAAGCACTTTTTTGGGGTATGCCATGCTTTATAGAATAAGAATACTACTTGCTTTGTTTAGGAAAATGGCAACTAATAAACTTTTATCTCCAAAAAATAAGAGGAAAATGTTCTGATCAGTTTAGGGAATAAAATAAAAAAATAAAAATAAAAACCAGCAGTTTGACTAGATTCTTAAGTGTGAAGCTGGGTAACAAACAAATCAGTAGACCTATGAAACAGATGAAACACCTTTTAAGTCAGAGTCCGTTCAGAAGTAATAAGAAAGTGTTTTGAAATAGAAAAGAAGCAAAGTAAGAGGGGGCTGTTTGCTCAGCTGAAGGATGGTTATATATTTCCTGGTTCAGTCCTTAGCTTTAGGTCATCTAAAACTGTAAGAAAGGTTTTGATGATGAGTAATTTTTGATGGAAAGACGGCAAGGTACCTTTTATATGTCCCAGTCACATTTAAACATATACACACACTTTGAAGCCTAACTTGGCTGCATTTTTCAAGCCACAGGAAGATCTGTATGCGTGCTGTTCTAGCTCCTGTTCAGGACAGGTATATAGTAATTTACTGCAGATATTCAATACAAACTACTTAAGGGATTTAGGAAAGTATACTGTTTTCCTTTAATCTTTTGGTGTGAGTATTGTAGTTACATGGATTTTTTTTTGTTTGAAGATTTACTTTCAATCAAGTTATCAACTTGGATTTCCTTCATATATGTAAACAGTTTTATTCCTGTACACAATTTATGATATTTTATTTACAAATTCAATGTATTTATAGTATAATTATTATTTTTTTTAATCTGGGGATGTGTGTCCTATTTATTCCACTTTATAGTGGATACATTTTATTCTTATTTTTAAATGGAAAAGAAAATCAAATTCAGGGACAGAAGATACCATTCTTGACAATGGAATGCCAGCCTGCTAAATCATTAGGAATCAGTCTGACTTGACATTATCAATGTACTAGCTTTCATTCATGATAGGTATGGTCTTTTGATGGCTTCTATAGGCAGTGTGTATGTTTAAGTGGAGTAAAATATATGTTTTAATTTCTAGTTATTGCCAATAATTACTATTTAATTTCTATCCATGACTCAGAATTTCTCTTATGCTAGGATTGTGCTAGAAGAGCCTGCGTTGCCTAAGAAAAATGTATCAGAAGAAGATTAAAAATTGATTTTCTGGTTTGGGATTTTTTTATTAGTTCAGTGTTTGACTTTCATACAATCGCAGGATGTTTTGGGTTGGATGGAACCTTAAAGACCATCTAATTTCATCCCCCTGCCATGGGCAGGGACACCTCCCACCAGCCCAGGTTACTCAAAGCCCCATCCAACCTGGACTTGAGCACTGCCAGGGTGGGGCATCCACAGCTTCTCTGGGCAGCCTGTGGCAGTGCCTCACCACCCTCGTAGTAAAGATTTTCTTCCATTTATCTAATCTAAATCTACCTTCTTTAGAAGTTTAAATGTTCTGTTTGCAGAAGCTTATCATTTCAATGGGTTTAAATTTAAGTGGGATTTAAATCAGTTAAATCATAAATGGAGGCTAATTCTTAGTGTGCTATCCACAGCTGAATGCTAAACTGTCCACTTTCTTTAATGTTCCTATCAAAATATACTGCAGTCTATCGTTTAATTGACAGATAACCTATGGAAATCACCACAGCTTAAATTGATGTAGATGTAGATCATAATTCTTGCTAATGGACCATGCTGCTTTGCCTGTCTTAATGTTGCTGAACCATCTTTTTTTAGTTTCAACTTTAATATTTGTTACAGTGTCATGAAAATTCCTTGCCTTTTCTGTTAGGTGACAGAGTATGCCAAGTTCTTCCTAATTCAGGCATATCTTCTGAATACTTGATATTAAATTGCCCTACAGCATTGACAGTGGATCTGGTGTTAAAATCTTTTAAAGCAATATTCTGTATTTCTGTATAAGACTGTAAGATGTTTTTCTTACAAGGAATAAAGCTATCAGAGAAATCATCAGTATATTGCTCTCCTCCACTGTCCCTTTTTCTGTATTATCTGTTTCTCTTTTTGATTTATCCCAGAGCAGTCAGTATCAAGGAGGTGAGTTTTTTTGTTTCACTCTACAACCCTTAACATATTACCTGAACTTTTACTCCTAAAATAGTTATCATATAGAGCTTAAATGTATGTATTTCTATTGACCATTTTGCCCAAGGTGCTAAATTAAATGTAACTATGACTGGTTGTGTTTTTCTGTATTCTTTGTATGTTTTTTGACAGTTTGTTTTTTTTTCTATCATGTACATGAACTATCAAGATTGTTTTTTTTTTTTTTTTTTTTTTTTTTTTGCATACATAACTTCAAAATTTGATCTCTTGATGTCCCTTCCAACCCCTGCAGTTCTGTGATTCCGTGAAAATTTAGAAGCAGGTGATATGATTATAGAAGTAAATGTGTACCTGCATTGTAGTGTTTTTTTTTAAACATCGATAGATCACATACATTTTTCTTATATTTCAGAGTAAAGTTTAGTGAGTATATCTATTTTCATATACATACATATATATGTATATCTATGTAAGCATATATAATTCATGTGTTACTCCTTCTATATGAGGCTAACCCTTCATAAATCTGTACCCTATTTTGTGAGAAAATATTAATCAGTAGCAGCTTATTTAATGGCTTTATCTTAGGGCTTAACAATGAGATGCATGTCAAAAAATGAAAAAAGGATTGAGATGGTGTAGCTTGCAATTACTTACTTTTTTCGGCACCGGGAAAAAAAAAAATATATATATATATATATTCACTTTATCTTCACTTTAACATTAGTCATTGTCAAAGGAGAAAAGCGCAAAAATCATGTAGAGGGAAAATTTATTATGAACTGGCATAAAAGTATTCTTGTTTACTTTTCAACTTTTTTTTTTTTTTAAAAAAAAAAAATGTATTCATACTGGGAAATAAATGTGTCCTCCACTGTCTTTTCAGTATTTTAACTTAGGAAACTGGAATGATAAATGTCTCAATACTGTGTAATTTAACTGTGTGTGAGCAACACTAGCCTGGCAAAAGAGTTGATGTAAAATGTAAACTTTGTCATAGTTGATGTTGTATGTTGATTTTTTTTTTTCTGAAGATTTTCAAATCAAAGTAAACCTTGTTGTAGACACAGCCATAGAAAATGAGCCATTTCCAAATTCATAAGGAGTAGTATACCTGTAAGAGTATTAGGTAGGCTCCTATAGCTCTGAAAGGCAGAATTACTACTTCTTGCACACTAAGTAAAGCATTTCCCACATCCCACAGTCACTGGAAGTCATATTATTCCATGTTACAAATATAAACCCTTGAAGTCCCCAAATGTAAAAATAAACAAAACAGATGCAGAAATGTAAGTAAAAGCAAATAATTTGTATTGACTCCCCTTACTCCTTGTCCATGTGAACAAAGTAGATGGTGACGCTGATAATGTATGGGTAGGTCTATGTTGCCTTTAGGACATTTTGTTTATGGAACATTTGGCGGCTGGTGATGAGGTACAAATTCTGGTGAGAATTAACACTGGATTTTTAATAACTGATACTTAACAGCCAAGTCTGGGTATGTGAATAAAGTATGGACTGGTAAGAGGGTTTTGTTCCTGCACTTCAACCTCTTTACCATGCGTGATGATAGAGTGAGCTGAAGAAGGTATCTTTGCAACTGGGGAGTCAAAAACAAAGTTGAAAATAGAAAAGCATCATAATGAAGATCACAGTCCCTGATCTGGATTTTAAAGAGACATGTCAAAATATGGGTACATTATCTGCCCAGCAGCTGCCTCTGAAGATTTGCAAAGCAGTGTGGGATATTATCTAAATTATGAATTGAATGTATTAAGAGTCATTTTATAAACAATGGAAGACTGAAAAACCAACATTGATTTTGTTGTATATCATGCACATTTTGTGTAACATGGTTTACTTCGTATAAACATAGCTTTCTGTCTAAATTCAACTCCTTCCTTTGCTTCTGTAAGCTATGCCTTTCTTTTTTTCCTCTTTTAAGTCTACTTGGAGTAACAGCAGAATGAAAAGGAGAACGTTGAGCAATTGTATTATTTAACTTACCTTCTCCAACAATTTTAGTAGAAATTATTGATATGGTAATCATATCAGTAGTGATCTATAGATTACTATAATAGGACAATTGTACTTCATATATTACTTGGGCTAAAGCTTTGTGGCAGCCAATGTTAGAACTGATTCGTATTAGTTTTAAATCCTTAATTGCATGTAATTATAGATTTGGTTATGAACCAAACAGCTGCTCCTTTTCCATGATCTGCCGTTTGAAAGGATTAAGCTTGATGTATCTATATGAAGTGTTTTTTAATTTACCTTGTCTTGGCTCTATTTTACATTTTACATTGCACCTGGCCTGAATTTTCTAGAGCTCCTTGTTAATCCAGTGAAGCTTTTCATCTAGCCACATTAATGACATTACTTTTTTCATTACTTTTTTCATTACTTTTTGCAGCAATCCATTTGGCTTTCCTGTCTTGGCTCAAGATGGTGCAGTTTAATTGTAACATCTCTATCAAAACAACATGTATAATCTGCAAGCAGCATTCTTAAAAATGTTGCAACAAATGAGTTAAACGAAGTTGAGTGCACTTGAAAGTTCTCTAAGCAATTGCTGATAGATGCAATCTGGGCAACATTTTGCAAGAATATTTATTGAGAATATTCAACATTAGCTTTTGAGGGCTTATGAAATTGACTGTAAGCATGGACCCAATATAGGGAGGTAAAAAGGAAGCTTGAACGAGATGTGATTTTCATGATCATATTTTTTTTTTTCTTTTTTTCTTCTTTTTTTTTTTTTTTCTTTTTGTGGAGTAGTTGAGGAAGACAGAATTGTAAGGTAGCAGAGTTGTTTAAACTTTTGTTACACTTTGGCTGTAAACATAAAAATGTTCCTCATGTACCAAATTATTGAACACAGTTGTTTGGAAGCTGGTGTCATATGTATGAAAAGCACAGTTACTATGAAGCATGGTTGACTGAATATGCTTCAAATCCCTGTATCATTTCTCAGAGGACTGATGACACACACCAGTCTGTACCTAAACGTTTTTAACGTGTAATCACAAAATCTTCAATTAGCTATTGTCCATTGAATTCTGGGTTGCTTAAGCTTTTACTGTCTTGGAGACAGGAACGAGAAAAAGTGCATTTTGTCTTCGCCAATGGAACAATTTGCATTCAGGATTAGGTCACAAAAGATAAACCAAATAGTGCCAGCTTGTGGGTGAATTACACAGCATATAGGTCATCATTAGACTTCCAAGTGTATGATTGGGATAGCGGTTTGGCTGATATCCATCAAAATAACATTGCTTAACATGACCAATCTTCAAGCAGACTGATTGAGTAAAAAAAATCTTTCCTAAGGGGAATATAAGCCCCAGGACGTGTTCTGGCAAGTCTTCAGTTGATAGAATAAATTATTAAGTACTCTTTGCAGCAACCAAGAATGGTAAATAAGGTATTTTGTACCCTTAATGAAGGAGGTATCTGAGGAGCAGGCTTTGCTGTTAACATTATCCATTCCTCCTCCAAGAGAGTCATCAAAAGGATCCCTATGACAGGGATGCCACCTCTTTGAATTCTTCTGGAAGTACAGTTTTGTTGTTAACTTTCAACATAGCTGCGTTGCAAAATTCAGGTCTGCTAACCTCTGAATTTCTTTGCTTCTTACTATTGAAAAACATAATAATTAAAAAACTGAAAAGGACCTGTACTGAGACAGCAGAATTTATGTACTTTACGTACCAAATTTAATGTTCAAGGCAGGAGATATCCTGCCTCTGAAATGTGAAGCTACTTTCTGACAAAAGAATAGCATTATTAAAAAAAAAAAAAAAAAAACTCCTTGCAACTAGGAAGGTAAGATAATTTTACAGTCAAGAATGCAGTGAATGAATGCAGTGAATGAAGAGGGTAAGCTGTGCAGGAGACAGGAAACATAAAAAGTCAAAGGATGGTACAGTCACTTGGTTTGAGAGAGTGGCAGTCTTGAAAGAAATAGGAAGATGGGGAAGCTAGAGTTTACTAGCCTTTGAAAATTTAGACAGAATTAGAAGTATGCAGGAAAGGGAGTAAGAACCAGCTTTGTATTGGTTTTGGAGATAGAATATTTTCATACCATGAAAATAATGTGTTTCCTTATGTCTGCTGTGATTAGCCTAGGGTTGTAATAACACTTACTTTTTCCGTTAACATTTCCTTAAAATGTTAATCTTTCCTCATCTTGAGAACATTGTAGTTTGTTGTGTTGTATATCTTGTGTGTGTTGCATTTAGACCCATCTAACTTCTTACAGAGAGGATTGTAGAATCACTTAGGTTGGAAAAAGACCCTTAAAATCATCAAATCCAGCCATCCATGTAACTACCAAGTCTACTACTAAACTGTGTCCATAAGCACAGGAAGGCCAACTTTAGCCTGGAAGACCAACTATGTCCTGGGCTGCATCAAAAAAGGGGTGGCCAGCAGGGAGAGGGAGGGGATTGTCCCCCTCTACTCTGCTCTTGTGAAACCCCACTTGGAATACTGCATGCAGGCCTGGGGCCCCCAGCACAAGAAGGATGTGGAGTTCTTGGAACGGGTCCAGAGGAAGGCCACTAAGATGATCAGAGGGCTGGAGCATCTCTCCTATGCAGAAAGGTTGAGGGAACAGGGCTTGTTTAGTTTGGAGAAGAGAACGCTCTGGAGAGACTTCATTGTGGCCTTCCAGTACTTGAAGGGAGCATAAACAGGAGGGGGAATGCCTGTTTACATGTGTTGATAGTGATAGGGCAAGGGGGAAGGATTTTAAACTAAGACAGGGGAGATATAGGTTAGAAATTAGGAGAAAGCTTTTTCACTCAGAAGGTGGTGAGGCACTGGAACAGGTTGCCCAGAGTGGTTGTGGATGCCCCAACCCTGGAGGCATTCAAGGCCAGGCTGAATGCGGCTCAGGGCAGCCTGCTCTAGTGGTTGGCAACCCTGCCCAGAGCAGGGGGGTTGAAACTAGATGATCTTTAAGGTCCTTTTTCAACCCAAGCCATTCTCTGATTCTATTATTCTAACTTCTTACAGAGAGGATTGTAGAATCACTTAGGCTTGAAAAAGACCCTTTAAGATCATCAAGTCCAGCCATCCCCATAACTACCAAGTCTAAAACTAAACTGTGTCTATAAGCACCATATCCACATGTTTCTTAAATACCTGCAGGGATGGCAACTCTACCACTTCCCTGGGCAGCCAGTTCCAGTGCCTAACCACGCCTTCCATAAATAAATTCTTCCTGATACCCAATCTAAGCCTTACCTGGCACAACTTGGTGACGTTCCCCTGTGTCCTATCACTTCTCATTTGAGAAGAGAGACTGACAACCACCTTGCTATAACTTCCTTTGGGAAATTCTCTGACATGGAATTTCTTTGTAGTTTATCAATACAATCAACTCTGAGGATGAATAAAGATATGGTAAGATATTTAATACTGTAGAAATTTTCTCATTACTTAGAAGGAAATTTAAATAGATTTGCTGCATTTTGTTGAAATGTGTTCATTGTATAAAGAATGTTTAGTTTTAAATCATTTTAATTACTTTATTATTTTTGTGATATTTTCTAAAGTGATTCAATTTTATCAAAACTAGAGACAGTAACTACTTCTGTCATACTGTAAAGACTTAGTGAGATTCCATGTAGGCTTTATTTCCACATTTGCATCTAGAAGTTTGCTGAAATATTACAAAATTTAAAGGGCACATTCCAACACTGAATGATGAAAGAGTTTGAGACTATGTTAGCACTGGTTTTAGAAGACTTACTGGGAGAAAGGTGAGCGCCAAATATACCAGATATCTATGTTTTCTTGTAAGATGCACCGGCCACATCTTAAAACTTCATTATTTAATGAAAAAATATCAATTATGAAACATCTTTATAATTATTCAATACCAAAAATATTGTCATACTGGAAAAATTTAAGCAAGTAATATAGAGACAAGCAGGTAGTCAGACCAATTACTACTGTAGGACAATTAAGATTAGCAGAAATTACTTTCATGTCTTAACATTATTATTGTAATGAAGGATAATTATGATACGCAACTTGAAATTGGAGTTGCAGTGATTGAAAACGTATGACAGATACTAGAAGTAGCTGGCAGTTTGGGTTGTTTCCTTTTGCTGTTAGACTTTTGGTAATTACATGAACACAAGACAAGTTGTCATTTGTACAACAGTAAGAAAAATCTATCAACACCTCTTTAAAAATACATTCTGTAATGCTGGAAGCTACATTGTTTTTAGGAAATAGAAAATGTTTTTTTTTGTTGTTGTTTTGTTTTGTTTTGTTTTGTTTTTTCTGATTTTAGTACCTCTATTACTGCTCATTTTTTAACTTGTGCTTAGCTCTCCTTTCAGATACTGCAAGCTGAAAGAATCCATTGGATTTTTGAAACAAGTATAAATACCTGCTCCTGCCCAAGCTGCTGATTGTGTGACATGATGTAAGTCGTGTAGCCATTTCATCTGCTTTTTTATTGTAGATGATGAAAATTTTCTGTTTTCTATACTTTGATGAAGTTGATCAGAAATGTTTATACTAGATCCCCTGCCAATCATGATCCAAATTTTCATCTTATTTTAAAAGTAAGGTTAATTTAGTAAAGAAAACTTGTTTCGAAAAAAAAAAATCTATTTTGAAACCTTACATTTCTACTTTTTCAGCTGAAATTATTCATTAGATTTGTAATACCTTCAGAAATAATTTCATCTGACCTAACATATGTGAGACTGCTTACAGTTGCTTATCCTTCTTACACTGTTACTTATTAGTTTTAGAATGTTTTGAGCAATTAATATATATACCTGTTTAACAAGTATGTGTTGTTTTTGGCTGCAACTTTATAATCTTAGCTGCAGTTTCATTTTCTATGTGCTTGATTGTGTTTTAAATTTAATTCATTTTGAAGCTGGTGAATTATGACTTTGAATTTTATCGGAGTTATGAATTATTTAAGTCCTAATTATCTGAGCTATTCATTAGTGCATCCAGAAAATAAGTGATCTCAAAGGAAAGAAACCAAAAAGTTTCAAGAAAAAAAAGATATAGAGAATATAGGAAAATATCAAATAGAGATTTCTTAGGAGAGAAGAAATACAGAGGTAATTCCCTATGTGTAAATCAGGAATGACTGACAAGGTTCAGTTCATTGATCACATTAATATGGTTTTAGCAGAGAAGCTACCTTGTAAGTATAATATCAGCATCTTTCAACTGACCAAAGAAATTATTTTTCACAGATTCGTGTTATAATCTGATTAACATTACCTTCAATAAAAATTCAAGGAAATAGATAGTGGAATTTTCTGAGGAGTTTCTTGGTGAGCTAAGATGGTAGAACTCAGTATGCAGTAAACAGGACATAATTACCTAGTTTAAAGATGAGACAATACGAATGAATTTGGAATTCTGAGTAGCTCATATTTAAAAGGGGTGTTCATGGCTCTCACAACTCCTTCGGTTAGCTTATAAGATGCACAATACCACCATATGTGCTAGGAAAGCCATTCACTGCAGGTCCTGATGGTGGTGAAATAACAATTGTGATCAATACATTATTTTGTTTGTAAATTGCTTTTAGTATTATATATCCAGGTTCATCTAGAGTGTGTGTAAACATGAACTACTTTGTTCTGTACATCTTGTTGTTAAACATGAACTACTGAGTACACTTGCTTTCTTTTCTGTTTACTAGTGTCTTTTCTTCTTTCTTCTTTCTTCTTCCATTGCAGAAAGACTTACATTTGCTTAGCTTTGCAATTGCTTTTATCCTGCCCGTAATGTGTTGATCTCCAGAAGGACTGAACTTGAAACTTTTGTTGTTTAGTCACTAGTCATTCTTTTTAAAGAATTTTTAAAATGAGATTTGTAATGTTAATTGTTATTCTCTTTTAAGCACTTGTATTTACTCTTTACTGTGCTTTTCATCTGACATCTTTAAGATGATTATGAAAATTAATTTTCTTTCTCGTAACTATAGATTTTTTATCTGATGCAAATACAAAATATATGATGCAAATAAATTTGTGTTTGCAGTTGTCATCTGTATCAGAATGTCTAACAATTAACTCTGGGGCTCTCTATAGATATGTTTTTGTATAATGACATGAGCTGTCTGTATGAATGTAGTTGTATTTTGTGTAAAAGTCACTCCTAGATCTCATGAACTTTCTCTTCTGCTTGTTCATCATTAAGTTTTGAAATCACTAATTAATGCTTTTTGATTATGTATTATTCTAACAATGTGTAGAATATTTTATAACAGTGTTTTCACAGAGAAATGAAAACGCAAGGTGCTCAATCTTTACAGCTTGAACACTCTTTATAAAGGTACTTTAGATGACCTGTCACTTTCCAGAAGCCATTTAATCTCTCTTCACTGTCCTATATCTTCAATATATGAATTCTGTGTGGTTCAATCACCTTTGTAAATAACAGCTTTCTCAGAATTGGAATGAGCAAATATTTTATCGCTAATAATTTTGCTTAGGCAATATTCTATCCAAAATAAGTTTTCACAAGTTTAAAGAAAGTTTTCATTAAATCAAAGGCTTCTAACTTATAAATCTTTAGGAGACTGAAGCATAAAAAGTATTCATTCACCAGATGCTTTTAATTAACTGCCATTATTTTACTAGGTCTGTTATATCCTGCAAATCACTGAATTGTCTTAGCATCAAATTTATATTTTCTCTCTTACTGCGTTCTTTCAAAGATCCAAATTTTCTTTGTTATTTGTGTAGCAAATAGTATGTAGGAAATCATATACATTTTGTATTTTTTTCTGAAATCACAGAAATTTATATTATTCTCTGATTTCCCAGGACTAAAATGATAAATATGGACCATCCAGCTGGAAAACACTGTTTATGTGTATGGTAGGTGTTTAAAGAAACAGATCTACCCAATCCCAAAAAAGACAAATCTAACCTTCTTAAAATGTTCAGCTGTGTTGTTCTTGAAGGTGGAAGGTCATTGCCATTGGAGACTATGTTCGTGGTTGTGCTAAACTGATCTTTTCTTTCATGTAAGCTTGCGCACTTGAGGCATTTAGAAGGAAAAATTTAAAACTTAAATTTAACTGTATTCAATAGGAAAACAATTGTATGAGTGGAGCGATGTATTCTCGGTAACCTGCGTTGCTAAGAAACAAACTGCTGTGTTCTCAATTGATTAAGTCCTTCTCTTCTAAGTGTTTTTACCACAAAGTACATTGCAATGCCTTATTCAGGCTTGGACGCTTCGAATCCATTAACTATGAGGTCAAGCTATTATCTGCTTCTTTACTTCCCTCAATCTTGTTCCATCTAAACTAAAATCACTTAGACACCTCTCAGTGAATATCTAGTATAAAGTTCCAGTGCAAAAGGGGACAAAGCAAAACTCTTCCTATTTCTCCAGACCTATCTCCAAATCCTGTTTCTTTTCTTGATCCTTGTAGAGAACACTGCCAACTGCACCTGTCACACAGAACCATAGCTTGGCTATCATCTTCAGCCCATTCTTGTTTCATTTGCTAGTACTGAATTTATGCAGTGCAGGGTGGGTTACAACACGTGGCCACATAGTGCCTTTCTGTGAAATTTGGCAGTGTACACAACAAAAGATGTGTAAAAGCTTGTTTATTTTTATATTAGTTGTGGAAGGATAGTTGATACACAATCAGATATAAAGTAAGCAAATACAGAATTACCATGTCAGCATTGTGTGAACTAATTTAAACCAATAAAGTCATTTTATAAAGTATCTATTCTATGCATTGGGGTGCTGCATAACTTTTATTTAGTAGTAGGGATTATCTGTCTAAATTTATTTTATCATTTTTCCCTATACTTTTTGAAGAGCATTTCTAAAATAGTAACTTAGCTACAGAGCTGATATGTTTTCTCTCTGCTTTACTCTTTAATTATTCTAAAATCCTTTTTCTGTAGATGGAAAAATGTTCTATGTGTATTTATCTAAAATACTGCTGCACTGTGTAGTTTGTCACTATTTCATTTTTATATCCATCTCTAAACTGGTATTGAAACTTTTCACTTTAAGACTCCTAACTCCTCCCTCCCTCCCTCCCTCTATTTCTATTGAAAGGCTAACTCTTGCCTATTTACCAATCATTGACCCACTACAGTGGGTCAGTGGCTGTTATTTCCCACTTGTTAAACTTACAGATTTTCGTAGTGTATTTCCCACTTGATGGGAATTTATGTACACATTCAGTAATCCCCTTATATCCCAGTGCTTCATGCTATCACTTCTGCTCTTCTAACCACACAGAATTGATAATGGCTAGATCAAGGTTTTCCTGAGATCACTGCCTACAATACTGATCACTTCATTGTTTCCTACTTCATACTACTATATCAATTTCTAAATCTTTCACCATAGATTTACACTTAATGTATATGAAACTAGAACTTTAATCTCAGTTTCTAAATCTAACCATTTAGAACAAATCATGTACCCAGAGAAGCTCTGAAATTTAATTCAGCCAAACCCGACAGAACATTAGAAATTCCAGCTTGCAACATCTTGAGCTTATGAGTTAGCATTTATGGCTGTTACTCATCATACACTGACCATTATTTCTACCTTTCCATGCTGTTCTTAATTTTTCGTTTATTAATTCTTAATATTTTATTTATTATTCCCAGCCATATGTTTTCAGGTAGTACAAATAGCTTTATAGATCAGCAATCACACAATCTCATCTACTTTTTTCTTGACTCTCATTACACTCTTAATCTGAAATATTTTAGGACAAATATCATAGGCTGAGTAGCTCTACTGATATATAGTAGCAGTAACGCTCCTTCTCAGAAGAAGAAAAAAGGAATCCTGAGAAATCTTCATATTCCAGGCTAATTCAGAATTCTTAGCTTGTTTTATTAGAGGTGATTAAACTGATCAGTTATGACTTAAAGCACTAATTTGGACATCTGGCTTATGAAGTAATGGAGGATTTCTGGCTTCTACTCTGCAAAAGCATTTCTGGCTATAAATTTTTGTTTTGTTTCTCAATTTTGAATTCCATCAGACTCCTTTTGTTCTGGGGTTTCTAGATGGAGCCAACTGTTAGTGTTATTTCCAGTGCTTGAAAGAGGCTAGACTTTATAGTAGTTCTAAATTCACCATTGGAGGTTGGTTGAAACTATTATTCACTGTTATAAGACACTGCTTTATTGACAGTCGGGTGCTGGATTATGGTCAGACCCCATGCTCCAAGATCAGGAATGTTTTGCCATATGAGTGCTCACCACCTTTCTTGTGTGTATGTTAGTAAATGGCACATTGCTAGGGAATTTTCTCCCCCTCGCTGGAAGTAAGTTGTCCATGCTGTTTCCTTATTAGTACAAGTGAGAAGAGTTTTGTCAAGGACATTGCTAAACATTTTCAAAGTCTGGGAGTTAACCCACTAGAATAGCCTGTGGGTTATTCTCAGTTGGCAGTTTGGTTGCAGACAAGCTGTTTTGGAAGATAATAGAGTTTAAAAAATTGGACATCTGCTCTGTGGCAATTAGTCCCAGAGAGTGGTATTTCTCACAGCTAATTTATGTCTACCACTGTAACCTCTGAAGTATTTCCATGCATCTACTGTTCTTTAAAGTAGAAATTATCACCTAGAATACTATCCAAAGGTTGTACAGCCCTCCAGCAGTTAATTCCAGTAATGCTGAAATTCTGTACTTTGCTCCTGTCATGAATTTGTCTACCATCAACCTCTAACTAGAGGATTTAATCATACTTACACCTTTGAAATCTTCATCTATAGCCAAGTATTCACTTCCCATGTGATAGGCAAGATGTTTTCCAGCAGTCATGTGCATATACACGCGGCAGATGCAACTTATCCATGAAATTTCCAGGACAATTTAAATTTGGAAGAATTCCAGTCATGGGTAAGAGCTCTAGGAAGATTTGGTATTAGGCAAAAACACAGGTCAGGCAAGGTTACTTTATCATGTAACCAATAAACACACTGAGAGCATTTTTAAATCATATAACCTCTCTCTAAGTGATAATAGAATGGAAAGGAAATTCACTGGGTCACTTTTCCTAATGCATTAGCTATTTCAGCAGAGAAACCCTATGAATGATTTTAATACCGTGCCATTATAGTGGTATTGTTGAATGACAAATCTCTTACATCAACAGGTGAGGTGAGGCTTCAAAAATGTAATAGGCTTTGCATGCTCTTGCATGATTCTCAGCTTCAAAACTGGTTAACTGGGGATAATGTATGTCAGTTTTTCATATTACATGTAATCCTCTCACTGTTTGTAATTTCATTGGTCATATTTTCACTTTCAAGATTATTACTCCTCTTTTTATTTTTAATATTCATTTCCTAATTCTGTCTGCCTTATTACATTTCACACTGACGATTAATTCTTACCTCCATATAGCATGCAAATGGCATGCCTTGAATAAAAAATGCCCTTAGACTGTGTGCTTAACAGGAGTAGAATTGGCATGGCTCCTGAGTTTCAGAAGTGTTCATTCCATATGGGGGATGGCTTTGTAAGTAATTAATAGCAAATGGTTTAATATGAACAGAAGAAATGTAATGTAAGGAAGATTTTCACTGATTTTATTTTTAGCCTACAATGATTTGTAGAAAATAGCATTGAATAATAGATTTTCAGCTGGGCCATACCCTAAACCTGGACATCACATGTGGCTCCGGATGCTGTGGCAACTGCAGCTGTGTTGTCAAGGAAACAGCCTTGTGCTCAGTAGGCAAAACCAATGAGGATTAAGCAAGGCTATATTATAGCTAAGCCTCTGTGACCTTATCAGGGAGCAACAAGATCTGTCTGTTCTTCACTGTGCAGGTGTCCCTCAGGAGTGAGGGAGATATGCACAGGCAAAAACATACATGCAGTATATCTGATTTAAATGTCAGACCTGGATTATTCAAACAAGTGAATGCATTTCCCAGTTAGATGGATTAAAAGACTCCACTTGTGTAAGTAAAACATTGATATAAAGTAAAACTAGATATTATAAAAGAAAGTATGTGACGTGTATTAGTTAGCTATGAAATGAGGAAGAAATAATTAAAGTATGATGGACTTTGGATTTTTTTTATTATTATTATTTTTTGTTATAGCTCTGTAGTCAGGCTAAAATTACATAAAAGTGTACCACTATTAAAAAGATGCTAATTTCCCAGTGATAAGAAATATTGTAGATAGGACACTGAGATGCAGAATAGTTGTCAACAGTTTCACAAGTCTTCTTCTTTACTACTAAGAATTAATTAATGCATGGGTCATTTAAGTAAACTCACACGCCAACATACATGTTGTTTCATCCCAGCATTTTATATCTAAAATAATCAAATTAGTGGAAATGAGATAAATACATACAAGAAAAAAATACTTCGTATTTTTTGGCTTGTTGGAAAGGAAGTTTAAATAGAAAAGTTGCTTAAATTGCTCTCAGAAGTTGTTTGAACTATAAAATATTTTTTGTTTTGTTTCGGAAGCAAAATAGACTGTTCCACTCGAGTTGAACTTCATGATAAATAAGAATGAATGAACAAGCAACTAAATTTTACTTGGTTTGGCAGAATCTCTGGAGTTCATTGTGCTTCTCTGTTTTAAATTGTCACATAACATCAAAGGTGATTAAATGTCTCTTTTTATCCTATGTTTAAACTGTTAATCTGGATTTACTCATATTAATTATTGAATTTTTCTTGTTTCAGTATGTCTTTTGGTGTTACATGACTGTCTTTTCCAAAGAAAATGTGTTAATTTATCTGCAGATAATGCCAGATTAGCCATTTTCATTAGTGATACTGCCAAGTGTCTTGTACAGAAAAGAAGGGGCTGAAGCAAACTGTAAAATGAGACAAATCTGATTATCTTAGTGATTTTGCTTTTAACATTATTTTATGTTTTATTTTCTTTCTTGGTGTCTTTTTTTCTACAGTGGATTTAATCTAAACCTACCCAAGACCATAGGTTTTTTCAGGTTTTGATCCTTCTTTTCTTGCATCCCACTCCTTTTTTCAGTGAAGGCAGTGCTTCTGCATATCTTCTTTTTTCAAATATCTGGCTTTTTTCCCCAGAATTGCTGCTTTTACCATTTCATTTAAATTACAGAAAAAATCATATGTATATATTTCCAGCTAAATAGAGGGTTTCAGACATTTTGCTGCATGTTTAAGGCCGTTACAGTAAACTTGAAATTGATCTTATTTTATTGCTTCATTTCTAAGATAGTTGACACTGACCTGATGAGAATTTATGCCAGCACATCAGGGGAAGAAATGAAACAAAGATGACAGGGAAGACTTGGCTACTTCTGTGAGCTAAAAATGATGTCACTCTTACTAACTATGTAAAATGTACAACAGGAAAGTTAGAGACAAGAGCATACTTAATGCTGAGCTAACATTAGAGTTGTTAGAATACATGCAACAGTTAGCTTTAGAAATTGTGGACTAAGTCCTTGGAAAAAAGGCACTATGATCCAGAAATGTTCAGAGAAACATGTAACTTAACACTGAAAATGAGAGGATTAGGAAAT
The DNA here is from genome assembly GCF_011077185.1 of Oxyura jamaicensis. Lineage (NCBI taxonomy): Eukaryota > Metazoa > Chordata > Aves > Anseriformes > Anatidae > Oxyura > Oxyura jamaicensis. Next base: position 12,245,620 of record NC_048926.1, on the reverse strand, counting down.
GTGTTGTGCTTCCCAAAAAGTTACTCATTCCCATTTCTTCTTTTTTTCACTCATTTTTTACTTTCAGTTTTCAAATCATTTTGTAGCACATTTGATTTCCTCTTCTTGTGCTTCTGTTTGTTACTGATGCATTTAATAGTTATTCTGAAGGTTGGGTACAGAGCTAGACACTTTTCCTACTTTTTTGTCTTCTTGACCATTTCCCTCACCTTGCATTTTTTCTAATTTTATACAAATACTTCTATCTATATTCTCTCTTGGTCTGTCTTCTATCTTTATGGTCACTTTTTTTTGCTTTTCAACCACTTGAATCCATGTGTTGGTTAAATAGCCTGTCTTCTCTAAGGAGTTTGATGTGAATTAAATTGAATTTTTATTTTATTAGATCTTACTAAATTTATATTTTATTAGATCTTACTAGTATAAATTACATTGACCAATTATTACTAATTTAGGGAGCAACAATTTATTACTAATTTAGGGAGCAACAAGTGTTAGCCACTTTTTTAAACCAACTAACTCCTTTAACAGTGTGCCAGTAATTTAGTGCATGTAATCTACTATCCTGCTACTTGCAGTCCTGAAGAACAGGCAAAGCAGCAGCAGTCTCTCCAGTTGGATTATTTGTGTTCAAATAGGCAGATCAGACTTTCTGTGCTTATGGAGTGAATTAGAAGCATTTGGGACGTCATCTGTCCAGTGCACGTGCTGTACAACTGATCTGTTTGTGCATAACAAATCTAAGATATACGTGATGCTGTAGATTTACAGCAGGCCATCAGTGCATGTCCCAAACCCATGTCTCTTGGTGTTCCAACTTGAACAGTAGATCTCTTTTCTTCCAATGCTGTCAAGTATGATTTTCTCACTCCATTTTTAGTTATTTGTGTAACTTTGGTTCATCTATTCTAAATGCCTCGTATCAAGGAGATTTAACTTGTTTGATCAAATTCAGACATGAATTGAGGAGTAGTCATTGTAAACATATGGTGAAATCTGTAAAATTACATAATAGCACTATGGAAGAAATCAAAACTAGACCTAGATAGTCTACCTAGGTCTAATTTTTGGTAATCTTTAATCTTTTTAGCTATTTAGGGTAGTGTAAAATGCAAGAGTAGTTTTACTAAATCAAAATACTCACATTTGGCATATGTTTAGTATTGACATGAAACTCCCCCCCCAAAAAATGAGGCTGTGGAAGATGTTGAATATTGTGGCTGATGTTGCCAAAGGGATAAACTAGTTTTAACAACAATGAATAAACAAGTATAATATATGAAAGTCAAATTAATTTATTCCTATGTTCTTTGGTTCTTTTACATGGGAATTATATCCCCTTGGATTATAGTGAATTAATTTCATTTTGTTATGAGATTATGCATTTATATATATTTAAAATGGTTCACTGTTCATAAAACATATATACAAAACTGTATTTCAGATTTTTTTTTCTAATTTACCTTTTGCACTTCTGACCTGATTTACGCATTTAAAAGTTTCTCAGGATGGTAACTTAGTAGCTATAAATCACTTTCTGAACAGGTTTTGATGAATGAAACATTCAAATTTAAGCACACCTTCAGATTATGAAACCCAGATTATTTGGTGGATATATTAATCAACAAGTATGTGATTTCTTAATATATATGTATATATATATATAAACATATATAAGCTGTTACCCATGAATTCTAAGTCAAAGGCTGTCAGCCACAGTAACTGTCTGTGTGCAAGACATCTGAAGACATTTTAGTATGTATTTTTGTATCACTGCAGTAATAGGTAGCAATATATAATCATGTGTCACTGAATTAAACTCACATTTGCCAGCAATACATAACTTACTGCCTCATTGTATCTCTTCACTGTCAATCACCTTAAGAAAGAGAGTGTTTAGGGAAGCCCCGGCACCTGTTGTTTTTTTGATCTTATGATGAATGTTGCGTACTTCTCCAGATTGTTAATTGGAACAAATGCAAAAGATGCATATTTTCCATTTCTACTTTTATTTAAAGTACCATTTTTCAGTTTAATATTTTAGAAGTGAAAGAATAAAATCCAGCAAATCACTAACACAAAAATTGAGAAAGTGAGTTCAATGGTTTTGCTAATGTTCTTTGGTGCCTGCAATTCTAGTCTGCACTCTTGATAAAACCCAAGTAAATATTGGTCATACCTCCACTGAGGGGTACACTGGCAGTGATGTTCATCTTGTTAACAGACTTTCAGCTTTGCTGAGAAAAACATACAGAGGGTCTTTTTGATTGCCAGCTCTGTTTTATAAAAGTATTAAAAGGCCCACATCCAAGAAGATGATTACTTCAGTGCTTGTTGCTTAGGATTTATACTCAGGCACGTGGTTGCTAACACAAAACTGCTTTGCTTCCTTAGGAAGCATTTAAGTCTTTTCAGACACACGAACATAGAAATTTCTGTACTGAATCAAAGCTGTGGTTCATTTATTCAGCCCATGATTGGAATTGATAACCTGTTCTTCATAGGATAAGGCAAGAATCCATTACATTTACAGATTAATCATATTAAAGAAAATTTAATGCTAGATTCTCCCAATCACTGCTTGTGAGGCTTGCTTTATATGCGAAGACTTTGCTCTTGAGAAAAAGAAGGAAAGGTAAAAATTACTTTATAATGCTGCTAGGTAAGGGGGAACAGTAAGGAAGACCAATAGAAGGGACAAGACATAGATCCAGAGAATGCCAGTGGCACATTAATGGCACAGTCAGAAGCTGTCTGTCTTCTGAATAGTCAGTATCTGATGGATACTACCTGAACAAGAGAAACAGGATAAAATTCAGGATACAGTTTGAGGAAGAGCATGTGATTGTGTCTGCCATGAATGTGGTGAGAACCTTGGAGGAAAAGGCTCTCGGCTTATTGATTGATGTTAATTGTATTTCCTGATATACAGCTTATTAGGAAACACTGATAAGAGATGTATGTGATATCTGAAAAGCTGTATATTCGGCCCCAATAGTAAACAAGACATGAATCACAAGGTTGAGAAAAAGGCTTTTCTAAGCATGCCTTTTTGTCAATTTAAAATTTTCTAGTTTTCAGTTTGAGTAATAGCAGACCAATTTATTTTCATTGTATTGTTTGTTGTTTTACATGCCCTGATAATCATCTCCTTTCTAAATTTGAGTCCAGGAATTATTTTCCCTTTTGTATCATTTTTTTTCTATACCTGTCCTTATACTTTCAACATTATGTTTGGAATTCCTATTGAACTTCCTTGTGTTTATATGCTTCCCGTCTTCTTTTTTGATATGTGGTTCTTAAAACTGAAATCAGTATTGATAGTATAGATACGTCTTTGATTTCTGTAGTTCATATGAAATTTGACTACATATCCAGTATAAGCACAAGTGATTTATTTTATTTCTTTCAGTGTCAACAGGGTTTGTAGTTATCAATAAAATTGTGTTTGCTAATGTGATTTTCCAAGTGGAAGTGAAATCTGTCCATGTTTTGGGAGGTACAGCAGAGCTCACAGACAACTTGCATATCTCCTACACAGGAGCTCGTGGAGGTAGAAATAGAGGTTCTTGCTGTTAGCTCACTTAGTCATTTGTTGCGCTCAGTATATTCCTCTCTGCTTGAGAGCTTGAGATAACAAGATAGAAAGTGCTGTTTCCTTTCTTTCTCCCACGCCACCTCCACACTTTTCTTTTTTTTTCAGAGTCTGTCTTTCAGCTTTTAATTAAATGACTAGGTTGCAAACTCCCTATCTGTCAAGGTAGATAGCGTATTTAATGAAGCAATATGATATCTGGATAACCAGAATCACAATTAGGCAAACAGTTATTCTCTCACCTAGTTGTCCCTTTAGTCAGATGGCTGTCCTGTTCTTGAGTTTTTAGGATTGTAGAGTTCTTTCTTACTCAGTGGTATTTGGTCTTTTTTGATAGGTCCCACAGTTTAATGTGGTACATTCATTGACTGCAGGTTAAATATTCCTCTTGAACCCTTTCCAGTAGTTTTCAATTTACTTATCTTTTAAGTATCCTAAAAATATAGTTATATGCAAGCTTCAGCAGAACTCAACAGAGGAAAATTCATTACTTACATATTTTTCACCGTGCTAGACACATGCAATTCTTATCTTACTTTCACAATTTAAATATATGCTTTTTTTAAAAAAAATCCTTTAATATAAGATACTCCGATATTGACTAAGACAGTAACTAACACTGATTAAGACAGGTATTAAGTCTGCAGGAATGACAAAGTGTTCAACTCTGCCTGCCCATACAGGAATGTTAACATCTCTGACTATTTTATTTCATTCTCTTTGGTTAATCTGCAAATTGTCTTGTTATTGGCATGTTTCCAATAACTTTGTCCTGTACAATACTTAAAGAAATTGGATAGGACCTGAATCCTATGTTGGACTGCAAATCCTCACTAATCAATGGACAGAAATGTTAGCAATATCTGTAACTCTTTGGTATTCAAGGCTGATTCCTGTTCTTATAACTCTTTGTACCCGTGTCCCTGTGAAATCTCTTTGTTGGGTTTTGGTGATTTTTACTTTAAGCATAAACCATCTGTTTGTCCATTTACCCTTTATAATTGGATTCTTTGGTGATAATTCACAGTTATGGAATCTAATAAACACAAGACCAATTTTACTGAACATTATTTAAAATCAGAGTGAATTTATATTTTGTCTGAAGAAATGGAATTGGAAGAACATTTCTGGTTAGTGGTCCTGTGTTTGAATGTCATACCTCCTTGGGTTTTGTGAAGATATGATTAAAAACTCTGCTATTAAAGGAAGAATCATTGGATACCAGGATCATTGAATAGAATTTGCAGTTGTGCTTAAGTGTTGTCCCTTCGGTGTTTGAACTTTCATTGCTTTTTTCTAACTGGGAGTATTATTGCTACTGTTGTGTTTCATTGGGATTATTTGATCCATCAGGGATCCATTTACTGGTAAATTTACAATGGTAAATTTACAATTTACCATTACTGATGATTCTAGACTATCAGATGTTGCTGAGGTGGTATGCTGTTGTTCAGGAAAGAAGTTGGAAAGTACTTTTGTGCTGTGTGTTTGGTGTAATGGTGGTATTCGTGGTAGGTTTTATAATTGTCATAAGCCTGCCTTACAACAGAATAATGCTCTTCATTTGAGATATGTCTGAATATCAGATGGAGATATGTAACCACCTGCAGTGCCTTGCAGTGTCATACAAGCCTTGCAGTGTCATCAAGTAAGAATTTCCTGATGATGCTTGGGACACCTGAGATTTTTCTGTCATTTGGGAACAATCTTAATGAGTGGCCTCACATATCATAATTCCTCTAGTGGTATATCTCTCCAGTGGCACTGAGTTTGCACCTGCCAGAGGAAGCTGGGGCTAGGTGGTCCTCAGGGAGCTTCCTCCAACTCTTCTTCTATATGTGGGGAACTCCACCCTGAAATTATGTGCTCTAATATGCTACAATTAGGAATCAACCTTGTAGTCTTCAGAGAGAGACACAAATTTTTAGAAAAGAAGTTAGCTACTGAAAATACAGACTACATTCTTAATTACTTTCTGGGACTTAGACACTACCTTTCTTCCTAAGTTCCAACGTTAATAGACTACTTATACCCAGTTAAGCATCATATTGCTATGCAACTTCAAACATTAGCTGGTTGACTAGATATTTAGAGGATATTTTTAATTTATTGCTCTGGACTTTTGAACTGTTCTGAGTCAGCATAAATCACTTTTAGTCAGTGCAGCTAAATTGTTTTAGGCTTAAAAACAGACTTACAAAAACATGCCTATTTAAGAAAGATATTTAAATGAAAAACATTCTGCTTTCTCAGGTATGAAAACCAGGGATATTTAATAAATAAATCTTTTGTTACAAATTTAGTATTCATTATTGTTACTTTGTGTTGGCTTCTTTCAATAATAATTATATATCTTTTGTACAAATACATTTGTCATGTTTATTCCATTCTTTTACTCAATGACAAAATATTTGTATTTTCAACTTTTCAATTTTTATGCCCTAGAATAGTGTCCACTTCACAGTTCTGGAGTTTGTGAAAAAAGGTGGCACAGCATTTTTCTGATCTTTTCTCAAGCATCCAGTAACCATATACATGATTTTCTTTGTGACAGTTAATTTCATTTCCTGCCTGTATCTCATCTGCATTTTTATTTCTTTCATACTTGTTTGTCCTTATGTCTGTTTGGTTCCCTGTGTTCCATTTTATGGATTACCTATAAGTTACTTGTGGAGTTGTCTGAGCTTTCTCCTGGCAATACAGTGTTGAGTGCTACAATTTAAATCTTGATATGGATGCAAAAAGGAAATGCAATACTATTAAATTGATTTTAATATTCACCCAATATGTAGGCACAATGTTTATTCACTGTGAAGCAATAGCAAAAGCAATAGCTGTGAGGGAGTGGGATAACTAAATCTCAGAATGCCTTGCATTCTGTATGTTTCTTTTGTTATATGATTTGTTATTTTTCTAAGATACTGCAGGAGTCATTATTTTCATAAAATTGTCTGTTTTGTTGCTATTGATGTGCACTTTTCTTTTGTTGCTGTGGCTGTTCTATTCTGCAGTTTTTCCCACAGTGAACTGAATTCATTTGCAATGTTGTCAGACTGCAAATGAGTGGGAAACAGAACTACTACTTAGCTTATATTCAGGGCAAAAGAAGGGGAACTCAAGCACATACACTAACGAGTTGCTTTGGAAAACACTGGAATTGAGGTTGCATTTCTACACTAACAATTCAGTTACTTTGAAGGTGTCTTCCTTCAAAGCTATTTAGTATTTTTCTTTTAGTTTTGGCAATTTGTTACAGTTTGTTTTGCTACTCTGTTCCAAACCTCCCACTGTCACATACTTTTGCAACAGGATATTCCAGTATTTTCAGATTTTCCAGTATATTATATAAGAAAGCTCCTGTGTTTACTGAACAGGTCTTGTTGTGCCCCTGAAGTCTTCATGGCACTTACAAGCAGATAATATCTAGAATTTCTCTTCTGGTTTATTTTAATAATCCCCCACATTTAAATGTAATTGCTTTGTTTGAAATTCAGCCCTAGATTGTTTTTGGTTTGGTTTGGTTGGGTTGGGTTGTTTTGTTTTTGGTAGTGGTATTTTTGATTTTGACTATGGTGCCCATAAAATGAAGAATGTGATGAACATGTTTACAGCTTATCTCCTTAGTAATTTTTAAGCACATCCTGTATGTGGTGGAGGACTATCTCAAGAGTTTTTTTTTTCTCCTGTGGCTTACCTGACTGGATTCACTGAAATAATCCATTAAAATTTTTGCCTCAGCAATATACCCTTGTGGAATTTAACATGTTTACATTCTTGTTTGCTTCTGGTTCTCAGATTTCCTGGTCTCCCAGAGTATGTCACAGTCACTGTCATCATCCTAGTTCCACCCTCAGTATTACAGTCTCAAAAATCCTGTGCTTTCCTGTTTAGGTATAGAATCCCAGTCCTGATCCTATTTTCCTTATTAATACAACAATCTGGTTTATCTGATTTAACTCAGCTATTTCAGCATTTAACACTACTCCTGTGTTGGAGTGAACAATTGTTTTTCCTGTTTTGTACAGTGAACTACAGCATTTCGCTTTTTTTCTCCACGTTTTAATTTGTAGTATGTTATTAACCTAATCTAAAACTGGTCATTTTGTTTTTCCCATTTTCTTTTTTTCTTTTTTTTTTTTTTTTATTTGCGTATTTTCATACATTTGGTAGTATTTTTTGATTTTCTATATCCTGTACAAATAGGACTTTATTGTTAACTAACCAGTAAACTGGATTATTGCATACCTACAAAACAATTCAGGTAAATATTTTCTTTTACTTTTAGCTGCTTTACTTGTAATTCACATCTACCAGTGTGGTATAAGCTGTATGATATTAATGTCTTAAATTGAAGAGTATGCCTGAGAAAAAATCACTCCATATTTGTCTGCTGTAAGATTAAAAAGAAAACTAAACATAGAAATTGAAGGGAAGCAAGAAGATCTGAATTACAAAGTTGGAATGGAGAACAACATTGGTGTGAAGTATGAAATGTTTATGGATCATGTATGTTTTGTAGGAGGAGGTTGCAATTTTCATCATGTAGAATAGGGAAAAAATAATTTATTATTGTAGGTGCACTAAGAAATGTAATTATGCTATAGATATTTCTACATTTTTTCCTGGTATCTTGAGTCACAGTCAAGAAACTGAAGAGACTCTGAAAGAATAGTTTTGCCAATATTAAATAATGACAGGTCTTCATAAAAACTTGGAGGCAAATGCAGGATTTTTTTCCTAAATATTTATTAATTTCCTACTCATATCATCCTCAGATTTCCGCATTTTATCATAGTTCTGAGAGTTTCAGACTGTTTGTATGAAGTGGTACAGTAATTTTCAGCTTCAGTCTTATTTAGCATACTTAACAATACTTTAAATCTGAAATAATGATAACCACAGAGTCACTAAATTGCTATTTTAAACTCAGAGCATCTGGGAAAGACCATTTAGATTTAAGCCCAGTGCTGGATGAATGAAAGTCCCCATCTCCATTGTATTCATGAAGAAAGTTTTGTTTTTATATAGCACTCTTTGGCTTGATTACAGCTTTTTGCAAATTATTTTGCTTTGGTTTCTTTGTTTGAGTGGAAAGTAAGAGCAACAAGAGAAGGGTTTTTGGTTTTGTTTAATCTGTTTCATAATGAAAGAAAACACATGTACAAGGCAGTAAATCTTAACAGAAGGAAAGTGAAGTCTAAAAAATTGACTCAAATTTTTGTTATAAATGTGTCCAATTACAATGCAGTAGCCCTTGCTTATGTGAAAAACAGAATTTATGTAATTACATATATTCAAAAACTCTGTGTGTCATTATCATAATTAAAAAGCCATCATTTCTTTTCTAAAGCACTTCAGGAAGCAAAATTAAAAGTCTGCCAGCATCTTCAATTTGTCTATCTTTCACAGAAAATTGTAGCCTAAGTTTAGTAAGCAAATTGTGTTGTGTTTTTTGTTGTTGTTGATGTTGATTTTTTTTGTTTTTGTTTTAAGTTTTTACATTCAGATTTCATAATAGGAAGTGAAAATTAGTGTTCTTGTCTAAAGCAAAATAATTCTCAGAAATTCTTGGAAACAAGAACATTATTCCAGTCACTCCTTGGAATTAAAAATGTAAATGTTTCTCTCCTCTCTACTCTCTTCATCCACAATTGTTTTTCTTTTCATAGATATGTGTACCACCCAACTTTGCCTGATTGACATAGCAAGCTAAAACTGCAAGCCGTGAGTATTATTCTAAAGATCAGTGAGATGATTTTAAGAATATTACATGAATTAATTGCTGGAGTAATATTAAATTTATAAAAGATATCATGGATACCATTTTACCATAAACAGCTTAATTGTTAATACAAAATTATCTTTTGTCAGTAAAAATCTTAGATACTATTAGAGTGGAAAAATGTTGATTGTTTTTACAGATTGGAAAAGCATACATCAGTATATTGTATGCCTGCTCTAAGAATTTGTTTCATTTGGTTAAAATTAGTAAATATGAGTAGACATGAACTTTCTGGCTGGATCTGCCATCCATACTTGCTGAGCTCCTTCTCCTTCTAAACCCATTTTAGTTCATCTCATCTTTTCCCAGCTTTCAAATCATAGGTAAGGGGAATGCTCTTTTACCCCCAGAAATGTGCATTCTATATAACAGATTATGAGTTTGATTAGAGAAGTAAAATTCAACAGAATATGAAAGTTGTCAAAAAACTTTAATAAAAATTGACACTAAAAATAAGGTTGCTTTCAACTGAGCTCATAGGGTAGATGTTCTATAGATACTCATATGTTTTTGTTTTCTTAGAGACCATAATAATCATATTAAGATCCCAGTGAGCATAATCAGCAATTAAATATGATGTAAGAGGGAGACTGAAGGATAGTTAAATGGTTTTATAAGGCAATATTGCCTAGCAGTGATTTCTTCAGTTTTCATTTGAACTTCCCTTTCTGTCTTTTGTGTTCTTTTAGGATTTTCACAAAAGCCATGAAAAGTTCATTGGTCTTGTGTACTCATCCATCCTCAGTCTCCTGTTTCTGTTTTATTAAAAGAAAGTCTAACCCCATGTCCCATTCAGACTTTAGGTCCAAGTTCTGAGTTCATCAAGATGAATAGAATTTTCCCATTATTCTTGTGCTGGTTGGGGGGCAGATCGGGATCTCATTAAAAAAGGCTAAGTAACATACCTGGACACGAGTGATATCTTCAGTATCTGAAAATTGGCCCTTAGAGTGAGTTTACAGTTGTCTGTGATGATGAGGCTTAGTTACTATCTCTCTGTATTTTATTTTTCTTATTTGGTGGGTTGTGTGTATGTGTGTGTGATTTTTGGTTTGTTGTTGGTGGTGGTAATTTCTTTGTTTTATTTTGTTTTCTGTTTGTCTTTCAACTCCTTCCTGCTTGTTACCGTGGCTGCTGTTTCTCTAAATGTGGATCCTTACAATAGTCTGTGTAGTCTCCCTGGTCATAGTGAAGAAATAGGCACTTCTCAGACAAATTTGTCTTGCCCTTCAATATATATCTAAAATAGGCAAGATGAGTCACATTCTGTAACAGCCCATTTCCCTTTATTGACAGTATAGGGACACCTATACAGCTCAGCTATAGGCATCTGGTTAAAGCGAGGTGAGTCCTGATTTGTCATTTTGAAAACATTATCTCTTAGAGAGCACACAATCTACTCAAAGTTCAGCTCAGTCTAACTCATTAAAGAGGGAACATTACTTCCTTGTTCCAAGACGGGTAAGTTACAGTGACCTTTCTAGCTTGTTTTTAACTTCACAGAGTTGATTGCATTTTGCTGACCTCCAGTTGCCTGGATTATTTCTTCCATCTACAGGAAGAAATATATAGGGTTTGCTAAACCTTCAAATTCATGAGTTTTATGCTTATTGAGCAGAAATTATTTTGCCTTCTTCCCTCTTTCTCCACAGATTTTAATAGTTCCTGAAATTTTGATATAGACTAGAAGTTAAATGAATGAACAGTGTACTTCCTCTTGGAAACACGCTATACAAGCTATGGTTACATGAAGTAGGTGTAGGCACTTAAACAGCTCTCCAGTGCAGAGTGGGAACTCCCCTATCCTGTTTTTCTTTCCCCAGTTCTGGTCACATAAGCCTGTTGCTGACCTTGCACCAGCTGGCATTTATTTGATCACGTGAGCCAACTCACTAAAACGTCAGGAAAGTAACTTGGGAAAAACAAAAGCTGTTTAACTCATTAAATGTTTAATCTTGAGATCACATGGATGCAGTATCTCCTAGACAGTGAGGCAGGGTAGGGAAGCTGTTATTGAGGGTGCGAGGGAAGGAACTGAGTCAAAAACGAGAGGAAAAAGAAAAAGTGAGGTAGCAAGATCTCACCCTTTCAGTACTGTCAGACTGTTCATTTGGTCCACATGTAAAATGAACTGTCATCTCCAGATTTAACACAGCTGCTCTTCACTAAATAGAGTAATTGCAGTTCATTTTGTTGTAATTTGTACTTGCTGCAGCTGCCAGGATGTATACCTGTGTCTTAGCTCACCTGAATTGTTATTTTAAGTGTGATTCTAAATGCCTACATTTGCATCTTCTGTTTTTAGGTAATTTAAATGGATGGATCTTCTAATTAGGTCTTTTGAATAAAGGTCAATGACAAGGTGCACCTGGTGTAATGATGTTTATATTAATATTGAACTTTTTCAATGACAAATTTATTTCAGTAGTTTTCAATTATGTGACTTTAGAGTTAAATTAACTGTAATTAAGAATTAATTTGTGCATTTGCTTTTGATTACCTCTTAGTAAATTTTGGTTTAAACTGTCTAACTGTGCTTATGAGGTATGAATGAATACATCTGGAACTACATACAAAAAAATAACTACCTCTAGTAAGTTTTAAGAGGGTTCAAGGAAAATATAATATTCTTCTATTAAAAGAAAGGCATAATATATGGTGATATTCTAAATATGGAATATTTACGTCTAAGGTAAAATTACGGTGTCAAAGTTGCTGCAGTTACAAGGTCTTTTTAATCTCTTCCTCCAGTATTTCTCCTAATTCCTACTGAAATATAAAAATAAAAATATTAAGGAAAGAATGGAGAGAGAAAATAAGAATAGAGACATACAATGTTTAGTTATCATTACATAGGCTTACAGTATTTTGTTGAGTACATTATTTTAATTTACTATTGGGTATTTCCTTTGAAACGACTTGATCCTCTCAAGAAGTTGAGGTAGAAAACCTTAACTCAGTGAAGTCAGCTTTTTATATATTATATAGATAAGGAGGGGATTTCAGACTCCAAGATGATCACTACAATTACAAAAGCTGTAAAAGATAACTAAACTCAATGGAAATATTTTTCCTGTGATTATGATGACTTACAGTGCATTTTATTTCTGAAAGGATATGATTGTAAAACTGTTTCCATTACTTGGACGATTTTTATGTTTGCATATTAAACTCTGTAAATGTCAGCAAATAAATAAATATTTCTGATCACAACCATGTAAAAATAAAAACAGTTCTTTCCCACAGACTGCCCAGTTGACATGGAAAATTCCTTTTATATTTTATATTTCTTTTTTTTTCCCACTTACCTTCCGCTAGTGTCCTCTACTGGAGGATTCCTCTATGGAATCCTTACTTGAGAATGTATACTTTTGTGTACTAGCCTATCCCAGCTGCCTTTTGTCATTGTTTGTTCTGAATTTCTTTGGTAGGTTAACGGTAAGTTCGAAATGTTTGCTCCTATTGCAAAGAAATACTTTTTTTCTGCATTTGGTGGAGAATGTAGGATTTCCATTCAGTGCAAGGTCTGTGCATAGCCTTTTGGTTGAACGAGGTTTTCTGTGCATAATTAGCTTTAAGCTGTACATTTGTAATTTTTAATACAAACTCAACCATTCTGTTATCAAAATAGAGAGTAATGTGGTCCTACAATATTTTTTCAGGTATCAGAGATGACATCAATGTCTTGCATTTCTGGTACTATTTCTGGGCCTAACTGAGGGTCATAAAGACTTTGCAGAAGCAATATGTTTTTTACTGTAACAAATTTTTAGAATAGATACGGCTTTGAATTGAAAAGAATATATATACATATATATATATATATAGTCTTGTCAATTTTGCTGTAGCCTTTTTCACTGTAATTTCTGAATTCAGCAGAGGTCTTGCTCTGTAACTTAAACAGGAAATTTGGTTGCAGTGATACCAGTGAGTTGGAGCTGGTTCAAACTGATTCCACATATTATCTATCCAGACACCATATGCGTGTTACCTAATTCACGAAAAACATCTTTATTATACTCAGTTGTGAGAGAAACATGGTAGATCGGTTAACCAGAACCAAAAAATAAGGAGAAACATGAAAGAAAGGAGAGTAGTCCCTTTCTAGGGCTGAAGAGAAACTCCAAGGTATGTTGTTGCTTTCTGCTTCATTTAAACTCTTGATTAATATTTATTTTTCCTCAGAATAAGTACACTTTGTATTGTTTTTGAAATTAAACAACATATTGTGATGAAGCATTTAAAGAGATACATGGATACAGTGTTAATTTCTTTGCATAATCAAAATATATGAAGAGTATTAAAGAGTTGGTTGAAGTCTGCTGTAGTGAGATGTATTCCTGCTGAGAAACCTTTCTGCTTTCATGTCTTTGTTGTGCAGGACTGTAGTTATGAATGCAGAGAAGAGATTTTCCTCTCTTTCTCTCATCTTTTGTTGCAGAGCTACCTCCCAATAATTAAAACGAGGACTGATGGCAGCAAATATTGGAACATCAGGAAATTCTGTGTGGGGATGAAGGGGAAGATAAGGCCACAGACCTACTGGGAGTGCTGGAGGTTAGGGGTAGACAATTTAGTGTGTAAGTTCCCAATTCTGAATCAGTCCCAGTTAGAGATCCCTGGATGGTGACAGAAAAGTGTCAGGGATGAGGCAACAATGTCAGGGGTTGATCCCAACAACAACAAACTCTCTTAATTGTGGCTCAGAGCTATAAAGTCTTTGCAGCCTATAGGTCACATTATCCCAAATTCTTCTCTCCCTGAGATTTTTCAGCCCAGGGTCTGCTTTTTAGGTCCTAAACCTATAGTTTTGATGGTCGCTTGCATACTCATGGTCTTGTTGATTACTAGGATATACTGTATATGTATATTGTGTATATATATACATATATATACACACTGTATATTATGCTCTTAGTAGGTGTACAAGTCACTTGAGCCTGCCTGCTCAGAACTTGAAAAGAGCTCAGCAAAAGTTCCTGCTTTGACAGACATTTTAGAAAATGTGACCAAGCTGCACCTTACTTGTCTGCACTGGAAATCTGAAATAGAAAAAAATATGACAAGACTTAAAATGAAATTGATATATAATTGCCCAGGGGGCTGTGCCACAAGCTTTCATCTGCAAAAGCACATTCTCTGCAAAACAGGCTTTACAGAAAACATTAATGTGCCTGCCTCTTCTTTCTGGCATGCAAGGAAAATGGAAGTGCCATAAAAGCTTACCCTGTTAGAGCTGCTGAATGCCTCTCATGCATAGCAGCTATGCTGTATGGGAATTGCTGTGATCTGGACCCACTTGCAGTGAGTGAAATGGTCTGGTGGACTCATATAATGGAAGTTGTCAGGGAGGGCAAATGGAAGCAGGAGTGGAAAGGAAGCAACACTGAAGAGTCTGTAGTATGCTGTCTGGCACATACAAGGTGTACATATTTTCATAAGCAAAGTTCTGCTCAGAGAGGTGAGCTCATTAAGTGGAAAACTGAAAGATAGGAAAGGACCCTGAGTTTAAGTAAAACTGTAGAGTTCAACTTTTAATTTTAATTAAATCATTTCATGATTGATTGGAATTAAAATCTAAACTGCTGTGTATGCTGATGAGAAGATGATTGCATGTAAACACTCTTGAGATATTATCAATAACTGCTAATGGCTTATTAATGTCTGGGAAAGGTTGGATGATTGAAGCTGTTTAGTTTTTTTTAAGTGTCAAGATCCTAACTCAAGTTTCTTTTCAAAAAGAAATTTCTTCTAATCCTTGGAATCAAATGTAAATGAAAACTGTTATGTACTGAAAGTTCTGAAGAACTCATGTTAATTGGCGTTCTGTTTCTTGATCATTCCATCCTAGACAAAGTGAGTTATTTTTGAAGGAGGTAGGATGTTAGACATACAGAATGGCTTTATAAGCCCAATTAAATAGGGTTTTTTAGGTTAGTGAGAGCTGGAAGGTTGCAGTTCTTCAACCTAAAAAGTTGGTTCATTCAACCTTTGAACCCACCCATGGATGTAAAATCCTTTGTCCACACTGTTGTTCTGGGTGTTCGGTAGTTGAACACTGTAAGGGCAGTCCATAATATAATGGACAAGATTTACTGGCTGCATATATGACTATGCAAAACTATAGAGATATAAACCCTGTTAATGAGATCTTACATGTTTTCTCTAAATGTCTGGGTGTCTTGAGACCTTGGCAAAGAGGCAATTCAGAAGTAGGCCCAGCTTTTCTTTGTTCTGAGTATTCACAAGTTGTTCTGGTCACTGTTAATTCTCCCAACTACTTGTTTCTTGGTGTTTTCACTTAATTCATCAATTGTTTTACTTCTCTCACCTATTAGGCTATTTTTTTCTTCTTCTGTCTTATTTAAGAAGTCATAGATTGCTGTGGCAGTTACTCTTCTCATTGTCTTGCTACCTTTTGGGTTAAGTCTAGGTTACTGAACTAACTGTCAGCTACTTGGCCTACACCAGACCAGATGGCAAAATCAGCTTTTGCTTTGGACTAATTTATCTATAATTAGTTGTCCCTTAGTGACAGTTGCTCGCTAAGGTAGAAACTGTAACCTAACTTCCTTCCAATTCCCATATTTACATAAAACTAATTTATTATATTTATTATTCTTTTTATTTCCACAGTCCTGTACATATATTGTGCATGATTGTTCTGATGCTGTCTGTATTAAGATACTTTAAGTTTATGGACAGTTGAAAAAACAAATAAAAATATAAAATTAAAGACTACGAATGAGGAAGGTGCAATGAATAACCAAAATCAAAACTTCAATTTTTATTTCTTTATTTGGAATTTGGGTTGTACGTCTCTCAAGATCTTTCTCGCTGCGTTTCTATTTCAGCATGGTAAAACAGTTTGGATTTCTAATACACAATCTGGATCATAATCTGCTTTAGTAATTTTAAAGGTACTTTTATATCTCCATGTTTTCTGGCTGAAATAAGAAATTACTAAAACTGTACATTACTCTCAGCCAAATATTTATATTTTGTGAGAGCCTGAATTGATTTTTTTATCCATACGAAGATGGCTTTTTGGAAAGTTTTTGCTCTGCTGAGACAGACATCTAAAGGAGTATGTATCTTTAACCTTTTAAGTAATCTTAGTGAAGCCAAAGCTCCCTGGTGTTCATCTTAATTAGTTAATACATGTTAAATGGCACATTGTCTAGCGCACATCAGCTAATACGTGGGGCTGGGATTCTATAAAAGTCACCAGTTCTGCTAATGTCAGAAGGCAATGAAATTTCTTTCAATTCCTTGACTTTTGTTGTCTTCTTATGTTGTATCATCATTTCCAAGTGTCATTCGAGACTGCCTGCAATTTTACCTTAAAAATTAAACTGGAGCAAAAGAACTTCTGAATTCCTTAATAAATCATAAAGTTCATAAATATCATACAACATATGGTAAAACTCATCTCTTAGAGATGATGCAGATAAAGTCCAGATACCAATTATCTCAGCACTGTAGCTGTTAATGTGCTGACTGACACCTTTACATGTACTATACATTTAGCATTTGCCACAGCCTTTCCTGGTATCTTATTTAGTAGCCTAATAGGATACGTTGTTAATAAGTAGGCTATTTGGGAAGGCATGCTTTTCTTCTGAGACAAATTCATCAGATTTTCATTAAATAAATGCAGATAATATGTATAAGTATTATCAAGTCTTTCCTGGGAAATTGTTTTAGTGGTTAGAATGATTTAGAAGGAAGCTAAGAATAGCTCACCTCCGTTTAACATTTTGCACACTAAAGTATACGTTTATATGGATTTGATAGTAATAGATTAGTCTGTCAGTGTTCCTTAAATTGTAAATGATATCAAAAGGATTTGGATGTGAAGCTTTTCTTATGGTATGCATGTATGTACATGTTTGCATGCATACTGTATTCACTCTGTGCCTCTTGTGCACAACTCATTCTGTAATCAGATTATTAGTTCAATCTTATTAGAGTACTATCTACTCTGAGGGTATTCTCTTAATCCCATTTCTTTAGCATGCAGAAAATGGGGCAAAAGCAGTAATGAACATTAGGCTCAAATAACTGTCGCTTCCTCTTCACCCCACCTCTGCAGCTTTAGAATCAGAGACTTTGCTTGAGCCTATAGGGGTGGAGGGAAAAAGCAACTGCCGACACCTCTAAAACTCACACACTTGTCTCTGCTGCCCTCTAATCACTTAGCTCAGTCTTACCAAATAACTGTTTCATCAGCTGGGAACATTACATTGCTGAAACTTGTAAAATAGAAAGTATCATTTCTTGTAGGTTATCATACTTTATTAGCATGTAACACTTTGATGTTGCATAAAATACCCCTCTTACAGCTTACTAGTAATAATGCATAACTTACAAAATAAACTGCTTGCTTATTCTTTCTTAAACATACTTACAATATCAGTAGGATGCCTATGCATATTAAAGAGTTTTGGCATGCTTTTCTATCAGTCATTATGGTTGCATGGTCTTAGCAAATTACATGTGCCAGGAATATTGGCATGGGAGCCAACTAATACTAAATACTCCATGTCCGTACTTCTAAATTGTCCTGCCCTCCAAAACACTGTGATTGCATGCAGACCACCTACTGGGATTGGTGCTTGTGCAGCTCCAGATCTGTACCGAGCAGTTGTTTGGGTTAGTTGTGGTTGACTTGGACCAAATCTGTGCCAGGGACCACTCCAGCAGTTTATCAGTATGGGTTACCAGGATCCAATAGCCAGGAATGCTGGTAGGCAGTTTGATTTACAAAGATGGATGTATCCATTTTAACTAATATGTAGCAGTTTCAGCCTGTAAAATTCAATTTTACCTTGTTAATGTCTGAGTAATGTGTAATGTGTTTTAAATCACACTAATAGGCACTTTCTGAATACTGTTGCCACCTCTATCAAATTCTGCAATAACTTCAGGTTCTGAGAGAAAAAAAAAAAATCATATAATCAGTCTGCTGTCTTCAACGTGAATCACACTGATAACTTTTACTGGCACATCTAGAAAAAAAAAAATACAACCCCTAAATTTTGGGGGGTACTATTTTACATTTTAATGTGTGGGAATGATTTTACCTATGATACTTTCTAACGTTCGTAAATATATTGTAAAATGTTTTGGTTTTGTCATCATCTCAGTAGATGAGTATTGCAATCTCTGCAGAGTCTTGACAGAGAAATAAGACCTCCGAGTTTTGGCAGTTATTGTTTTGGAAGATTTGTACATTTAAACAAAGTGAATATTAAGCAATGCTATAATTAATACCTGTAGCAAAGGATAGATACCTGTCAACTTGCATGGAATACGAAAATACTGTAAAATAATTCAATTCTAGGCCAGTCATTTTGGCAGATCTGTAACGGAAAATAACTGCAACTTTAAGAACAGTAATTTTTCCAGTTCAGGTGCTGCAGGATTCCATCATGGCACTGACAATCACTTTAATCACGTGAAGGAGTAATTGACTGATGTAGTTTATGAAATTTTTAGACATGTAGAGACAGAGATCTCTGTGCTGAAGAGATTATGCTATAAGCAGGCAACGTATAGTTAATTGAGAGGTTAACTGATGGTACGGATCAAAGTCCCTTCCTTTTCATGATTCTCCTCTAACTGCATACTAATACATATACGTGTTTTTATGTTTCTTTTATACTGAAAATATTTTACACGTCCTGTATTTTGCTGCATTACTCAGCTAGACCTGATGTTTCTACCATAATGGAGATTTCTTGAGTTGTCTCTGATCCTTACCTTCCTGTGTCTTTCGTATTTAGACAACTTCTCTTTAGTACCCATACCACTGCATTTTAACTTGAATTTATTTTTACTTTAATCTGGAGATACAACCTCTGTCTCATAGCTTTCTGTTACCCTGAGCTTCAGGGCATTATAATGTTCTGTTATAAGCTACTAGAAGCTTTAATTCGTTCTTGCATGTTGAGGCTGCCTTCCTTTCCGTCTCTTCAGAAAGCATGTTTATATCTGTTGGCACATTCCAAACTTAAGTGCTCCTGTTTCAATGTTGTTCATGTATAAAATTCATGTTTCCTAAAAATGCTCTTCCAACTCATGCTTCAGATCATTTCCTCCAAATACATATAGCAGATATTTGCATTGCTTCTAATGTCCAAGCAAACAGCATCTGTTTTTCCCATCTTTGTCCCTTGCAAAGAAGCTACACTGTTTTATATATATAAATTATATTTATATCATTTTATTATGTATATATATGTTATTATATACATTAATTATCCTACTTATTGTCTGCTTTATCAAATCATAACAGGCTGACTTTACTTTCTGTGCTGACTACGTGAATCAATATAGAAGAGGCTCAGTGGTGTCTGCTTGAACACTTGGTCTGAAGTCTGTAACACAGTGATAGATAAACATGCTGATAATTCTGGGTAGTTTTTAAAGGGAACAAAGACATAGATAATTATCATGGTAAGGGCCTACTAAACAGGCTAGCCTCAAAAGATTAAGATTCCAAGGCTTCCAGTAAGCAACTAGCAGAATGATCTACCACTACTAGTGATAGTGAATGATTTTGAATACTAAGATATCTTTTGATGAAAGGAATACTGAGAAATAAATCCACCAGATTCCCAATTGGCAGACATAAGCTCTGAAAATCAATCTGTAATATTTCATAGGAAGTAAGTCTAATAAAAGAATTGAGGAAAATGTGTATTACCTTAAATACACTATACTAAGATGCAGTGCAGAAGATGTATGGTTGTTGTGGTTTAACCTGGCAGGCAGCTTGAGCACCACACAGCTGTTCACTTCCCCCCTCCCTCCCCACAGTGTGATGGGGGAGAGAATCAGAAAAAGAAAAGGGGAAAAAAACAAACAAAACAAACAAACAAAAAAAGTGTGGGTTGAGATAAAGTTCAATAGGACAGAAAATAAAGGAAAACTAATGATAATAATAATGATAAAGGAATATACAAATCAAGTGATGCACAATGCAACTGCTCACCCTGAGCTGACCCTGAGCCTAGTGCCCAGACAAACCCTGAGCAGTGGCACCACCTGAGCGTACTTCCCTAATTTCATAGTTCAGCATCCCTTCAGTATCCCGTTGTCCAGCCCTGACCAGCTGTCCTGGCTCTGTCCCCTCCCAGCTCCTGGTGCACCCCAGCCTCCTTGCTGGCAAGGCCACACCAGAAGCTGAAACGTCCTTGGCTCTATGTGAGCACAGCTCTGCAACAACTAAAACATCGGTGTGTTATCACCGTTATTCTCATCCTAAATCCAAAACACAGCCCCATGCCAGCTACTAGGAAGAAAATTATCCCAGCAGAAACCAGGACAATGTTGTGGAAAGGAACAGCCCAAATAAATCGTAAGTTCTCATTTGACCTCGAATATTAGATTAAGCACAAAGAAAACAGAAGAAAGGTCAAATGACAAAAAACGAGTCGAAGGGAATAGTTTAAAAGTGGGGACAAACTCAGACAAATGGAGAACACTTGGGGCCATCAAAATAAAAGAAACCACTGGTTAATTAGACAAAAGGTATATAAAATGAGACATGGACAATACTGTTGCCCCAAGAACATGTGGCACAACACATCCTATACCCATATAACTATATTCTCTTTCCTCCAAAACAGTGTGGCCTTGTCCCATACAGCCTGTAGGGAGCAGTAACAGGTCCGTGTTACTTAACAAACACACCTGTGTTCCCTCTGAAAGAGTGCTAATTTGAAGCTAAAACTAACTGTACTAGGAACATGCTAACTGTTAAATAGAATGGACAGACACATACTAGAGCTTGAGCTTGTGCCATGACCTTATTGTTTTACTAGAGTAAATATTGCAAGTGAGTCCATTTCACATTTTACCAGAGAATATGTTTATTTTCCTTTATTTTCCTTACATATCTTGCCTATCCTTTCACTTGGGGAACTGTTTTACAGCACATTTGTCTTCCTTGGTTTAGTCCTTGTTTAAAGCCTTTCAGTAGGAATGAATCTTCCTCAACTCTTCTAACAGCGTATGTGCTTGGCTTTCTTATAAAGCAGGATTATAAGGTTTCCCAACCACAACACACGGAATGAGATGTAACTAATGAGACAATTTGGAAAACGCAAAGTACCTATTACAGTAGTTGTAAGAGGAATGCCGAAAGAATTACAGTTCTCTAAGAAGTGGAAAGGCCAAAGTTTTAATTAGTTTTGAGCTCAATGAGTTGCTGAATATAGTTAATACTAGAAGGGAAAGCTAATGGAATCTGTTTAATGTTGAAGGAGAGAAGTAGAACAATATAATAAAACTACTTACCTACAAACATCAAGAAGGGATCAAGGACATGAGCTTTTTCAGGGACAAATGATGTCAAACCAGTTTAATATATTTCTCTGAGATAGGAGCAGGCTATATAGATGGATATACATTAATATAAATTAATAGATTGTTATAGCTGGTTAATCATTAATAATAAATATTAATACATAAATATTAATATATAAATACATAAATACTAGCTATCGTGACTTTAATAAAACTTCCAATGCTGTATCATATGGTATTCTCATAAACTAATAATGAAACATGATAAAGATGAACTTATGGTAGGGTGAAAATAAAACTAGTTGGAAAACCACAACCAAAAGTAGTTATCAGTGGTGGAGTACTAGACATGTCTGTCCTGTATCCAGTACTATTCAGGATTTTTCTTTACATCTATAAAGGTCTACTTTATAAGTGAACAAGTGAAAGAAGTTTAGTGTGGTCAAACTGCATTGGCAGATAGTCCAAAATAGCCTTTAAAAATTGAAATCATGTTATGAAAAAGATATGATTCAATACAACAAGAAAGTAAAGAAAATTATAAATGTAGGTAGGAAAAAATAACCACAGAGTGCCAAGATGGCATACAACTAGTTAAATACTAATTCTGTAAAAATAACAGGATCCAGAGACTATAGTACATCACAAGCATAATGAGAACTCAGCTCGATGAATACTGTTTGGAGTGTTTCACTTCAATTATTTGAATATGAAATTTATTTCCAAATTGAAACGATGCTTTGTTTTCAAAAGGAAGACTTTCTGTTTTGCCATATGTTTGAGTTACTCTTTGCAGATAAACATCCTTTATCTGAGTTAGACATATGGCTACTTCCTGGTTTGATAAGAAAAACTATCATTCTGATGTTAGAAGGGCAAGTCTTAATGTTGGATATAAAAAGGTGTACTATTTGCGAGATGTGTGTTTTCCCTTCTGTTCCTCAGTAATGGTAATGACTGAATTGAAGTATTTCATTCATTTGGGGGGCATTTTGCTTCAAGAAGAGGTAGAATAATTTCAGAGAGTCTGAGAGAAAGCAACAAGTTCTCTCAGAAATCCAGAGATACCTATGACAATGGAAAACTTGAAATATTTGATCTTTAGAAAATCAGATGGGGGGTGAGGGAGAAGTAGAGGGAGATTACAACAATTTTCAAATACTTAAAAGCTACTGCAAAAAGGAACAGGGCAATCTGTTCTCTGTCTGTGGTGCACGGAGCAAACAGCAATATTTCCAAATTACAGAACGGGTGATTTAGGATAGAGATTGGAAAGACATCTTTCATCTGACAGTTTATGATAGTTTATGGAGAGTGCAGAATTATTTTTTAATATTTCTATATTTCTTGGCAGATTGTGGAAATCCTTCACTAGATCATTAACAGCAGGTTGAAACACTATCAAAAATGAGAATGTGCTTTGGAGATAAAACAGATGCTGTTTTAAGGCTATTTCTGACCCTATTTTGCAATGATTCTTAGGATGAAGTTCTACACTGAGCAGCAGCAGTGATGTAAGGTCTTTGCATTTCCATCAACTTTTTCAGTATTTGAAGATACGTAATGTTTTATGCAGTCTTCATCTCCTTACATTAAATGACACTTTCTTTAGTTTTTCATTCCTTCATAGATAATGAAAAGCCTCCCAGTTTCCCTGGTCATTTCAATTCATAGTGCACTGGCTCTCTTCTGTTCTGACACAATTGACTGTGAAGCTAGACTGTGAACTGAATCAAGCAATTGACAGACTCTTACTTTGTGGAAGATCTGATCAAATTTGTGGTGGTGGACAGTTGTTTTCAGGTCGGTCAGATCAAGTTCACAGCAGATCCTGCAAAACAAACAGGTGTAACTAAAGAGGCATCAAAGGGGAGGAAACAGGCACATCTATGATTAAAGGCATTTAAATAAGTACTGTCAATATGAAAATGCATGTGTATCTGTGGGGTCAGGGTCACATTTCCTTCCCTCCCAAGCGATTACAAATTTCTGTCTATATATTTCCATATACTAGTTATCAAACATCTGTTACTGTTATTCTCAGAAGGAATAAATTAATTTTTTATCCTAAGGACAATGCAAACCTTAATATGTTTGAGCCACTCCATAATAAGGGGACTGAAATTGAAGCTATGGGCCACTTTGTAGAATTGGCTACTAATATTTCTCTCTCTTCATAAAGAAAGGCACTCTGCTTCTTAACTGCTTCAATAGCATTTTTGTTCAATTGTCCTTCCTATGGATGAGTATGATTTTTTATATATGAAAAGTATAGAAATAATATAATAATATGCTCACCTTAAGCATTAGAGTATTATTGTAAGTAGTCATCACTTCGTTAAAAGACCAGGCAAGAAATGGTCATCTGTCTAACTCAGATAAACTTTGCATCTCTGCTAAGAGTAATATGCATATTAGGGGTGGGGGAAAAGACGGTCTATACTTACTGAATATAAAGTATGTTTTTATTACAGAAATATAATTTTTGTTGAGAAATTTGAGATAAAACACTCCAAACAGGATTGAAGAGGCTGGCCATTTTTCACCATTTCAGAGCTACAGCCTGTAAACACAATGTAAATATATAGCGTAGATCAAGCATGTTTTAGTTGGCATGAAACTATGCCTAGAAAAACAGAACTGTGCTACATTATACTGATAGTAGATAAGAAAATAACATGCTTGTATAGATTGACTAGATCTGTATCTTTGAAACATGAAGTCCACCAAATGCAAATGCAAAGTTCTGCAGCTGGAACCGAATAATCTTGCCACAGTACAGACTGTAGCTCTCTTGTTGGAAGGCAGCTTTGCACAAAAGGACTTGGGGATCCTGGTGGACCATGAATTGAACATGAGTCAGTGGCGTGCACTTCCAACAGAGACAGCTAATGGAATAGTGTGCACTTGCAACAGAGAAAGCTAATGGAAAAGAGGTCTGCATTAAAAACAGCAAAGTCACTAGACTGAGGGAAGTGATTATTCTCTTTTCAGCACTTCTGAGATCACATCTGGAGCACTGAATCTTTTCTCAGAAAAGACACTGAGAAACTAGAATAAGTCTGGTGGCATGCCTCCAAGATAGGAGCTGGAGCATGTGATATAAAGGGAGAGACTGAGGATCAGGGTTTGTTCAGCTTGGAGCAAAGGTGGGGGGGTCAGGGGGGGATCTAATTGCTTTCTTGTGTCAGTAGAAAGAGAGTCATGCCACAGCAATAATAGGGGTACTGTACAGTACAGGTTCTTTCACCTGTTTAAGGGTCAATATATGCTTAATAGGATGTTCTTCACTAGGTGCTATTTCTCATGCATTTTTTATCCATTCTTTTGTGCTCTCAAGAAGTCTTGTGTACTGTTAGGAGTTGCTAAATCTGGTAGCCCAACAGCACTGAGGTTGCTGTGGTTCCATGTCCCCAGATCCAGCCAGCAGTGAGTCTGTGTTCCCATACACATATAAATAAACTGATACAGTACGTATATAAATATATATATATATGGCTAAGCACATAGATCAGTGCAGACAGAAAACATGGCAGTCATGCAAACACAAGCAACACCTGTGTTATCATCCTGTTCCTCCTTGTGGCTGATCAGAATTGATGCCCACTAGTCAAAAATATATATTTTATATGCCAGCAAGTTATTCAAGATTAGCTGCCCATGTCCTTATGGATGACTTCAACTTGCAAGATGTTAATTGGAAATACCACACAGATGATAAAAGAAGTCCAGGAGATTCCTAAAACTCCTTGATGATACCTTGGTAAAGGTACTAAGGGAGCCGACCAGAAAAGGTACCCTCCTAGATTTGTTGCTTGTAAACAGAGAGGATCTCATGGGTAAAGTGGCAATTGGAGACAGGAACAGACAATTCCACAATGTTGGAAGTCCAGCAGGCAGGGCAGAAAGACAACTTGGCTGAGCAGGGGTTTTCTTGAGCTGGAGAAAAAGGAAGGAACCATATGGCCACTGGAGTTGAGGTCAGGCGACATGGGAGCACTATAGAGATGCTGTTCACCATTGTAGGGAGAAAATTCATGCAAACAATCACTTAGAGCTGAAGCTAGTCAGTACCATGGGGGACAGTAAAAAGGGCTTTTTAAAAATATGTTAAGAACAAAAGGAGAACCAGAGAAAACATTGGTCTGTTACTTGATGGGGATGGTGACCTCACGAATAGGGACGTAGACAAAGCAGAGACATTTAATCACAGAATCACAGAATGGCCAAGGTTGGAAGGGACATCTAGTCCAACGCCCCTGCTGAGCAGGATCACCTAGAGCACACTGTGCAGGGTGGCTCCACACTGACAGGAGCAATGTCTGCCAGGCTGGGGTCCAGGCTGAGAGCTCGGCCTTTGGCCTGGGAATTACACCTGGGAGCCAGGGACGTCCTTGACTTGCAGCTGGACACCTGAGCACCAGAAACGGTCTGAAGAGACCATTGAGGAGAACACAAAAGAAACTGAGGAACAACTTATCACCTGGGAAGGAGACAAAGAGCCTGGGCATGAGGAAATTGGCCCAAGAAAGTGGGAACATGCATGACAAATCAATAGTTTTTTAAAGAATATGAGGAACATCGTCAGCTATTGGCTGTCCAAGGAGGATGGTAGAAATGAACAGCATCTCTTGGTTACCTGAAGTGGTGGTGTCATCATAGAATCATCACAGAACCAAAAAATCACAGAACAGCAGAGTTGGAATGGACCTCTGAAGATCATCTAGTCCAACCCTCCTGCCGAGTAGGATCACCTAGAGTACGTTGCACAGGATGGCATCCAGGCAGGTTTTGAGTATATCCAGAGAAAGAGACTCCACAACCTTTCTGGGCAACCTGTCCCAGTGCTCTGTCACCCTCACAGTAAAGAAGTTCCCCCTCATATTGAGCTGGAACCTCCTGTGCTTCAGTTT
Organism: Oxyura jamaicensis; assembly: GCF_011077185.1. Lineage (NCBI taxonomy): Eukaryota > Metazoa > Chordata > Aves > Anseriformes > Anatidae > Oxyura > Oxyura jamaicensis. The sequence goes on along the minus strand of NC_048926.1, from coordinate 12,219,015 downwards.
GTGCCCATTGCCTCTCATCCTGTCACTGGACACAACTGAAAAGAGATCATGTCCATCCTCTCATCACCCTCGCCTCAGATATTTTTACATACTGATGAGGTCTTCTCTTTTCCAGGCTAAACAGGCCCAGCTCTCTCAGCCTGTCCTCATACAACAGGTGCTCCAGTCCTCTCATCATCTTCATAGCCCTCCTCTGGATTCAATCCATGTGCTCCATGTCCCTCTTGCACTGGGGAGCCCAGAACTGGACATGATACTCCAGGTATGGTCTCACCAAGACTGAGCAGAGGGGGAGGATCACCTCTCTTGACCTGCTGGCAACAGTCTTCCAAATGCACCCCAGGATACTGTTGGCCTTCTTTGCCACAAGGGCACAGCGCTGGCTCATGGTCAGCCTGCTGTCCACCAGGTCCCTCTCTGCAGAACTGCTCTGCAGCAGGTCAGCCCCCAGCCTGTACTGGTGCTTGGGGTTATTCCTCCCTAGGTGCAGGACCCTGCACTTGCCCTTGGTAAACTTCATGAGGTTCCTCTTGGCCCAACCCTCCAGCCTGTCGAGATCCCTCTGAATGGCAGCACAGCCCTCTGGGGTATCAGTCACTCCTCCAAGCTTTGTGTTGTCAGCAAACTTGCTGAGGGTGCACTCTGTTCCATCATTCCATTGTCCAGGTCATTGAGAAATAGGTTGAAGAAGACCAGACCCAGTACTGACCCGTGGGGGACACTGCTAGCTACAGGCCTCGAAGTAGACACTGCACCACTGAGCACAACCCTCTGAGCTCTGCCATCCAGCCAATTATCAGTCCACCTCACCATCCAGTCATCGAGGCCACATTTCCTGAGCTTGTCTATGAGGATGTTATGGGAGACAGTGCCAAAAGCCTTGCTGAAGTCGAGGTAGACCACATCCACCTCTCTCCTCTCATCTACCCAGCTAGTCATCTCATCATAGAAGGATATCAGATTGGTTACATATGATTTCCCCTTGGTGAATCCATGCTGACTTTTCCTGATCATCTTTTTACCCTCCACATGTTTGGAGATGACCTCCAGGATGAGCTGCACCAACACCTTTCAAGGGATGGAGGTGAGGGTGACTGGCCTGTAGTTGCCTGGGTCCTCCTTCTTGCTCTGTTTGAAGACTGGAGAGACACTGGCTTTCTTCCAGTCCTCCCTCAGGCACCTCTCCTGTTCTCCAGGACCTTTCAAAGATGATGGAGAGTGGCCTAGCAATAACATCGGCCAACCCCCTCAGTACCCATGGGTGCATTCCATCAGGGCCCATGGATTTGTGGATGTCAAGTTTGTTTAGATGACCTCTGACCTGATCCTCTTTGACCAAGGGAAAGCCCTTCTTTCTCTGGACTTCCTCTCTTGTTTCCAGAGCCTGAGATTCCTGAGGGCTGATCTTAGCAAAAAAGACATTCAGCAAATCTGCCTTGTCCGTATCCTTCGTCACCATGGCACCTTCCCAATTCAGCAGTGGGTTGACATTTTCCCGTCTTCCTTTTTCTACTGATGAATTTGAAGAAGCCCTTCTTGTTGTCCTTGACATTGCTTGCCAGATATAATTCCATATGGGCCTTGGCCTTTCTTGTCACATCCCTGAATAGTGTCTCTATACTCCTCCCACATGGCCTGTCCCTTTTTCCACATGCTGTAAACTTCCCTCTTCTGTCTGAATGCCTTCTTTGCCTCTGTCTTCAACACAGGTGATGGGTCCTGGCATCCCAGAGCCCTCAGCTGGAGAACTGTGACTGCAGGAATGATAAACTCACAGCCATCTACAGACTTGTGCAGGATTTGCTGTTTGAGCTGGATGCATACAGTTCTATGGGGCCCAATGGGATTCATCCCAGGGTACTCAGAGAGCTTGTTGATGTCATCACAAGGCCTCTCTCAATTATTTTTCAGCGGTCTTAGGAATCTGGAGAGATCCCAGTTGACTGGAAACTGGCAAACATTGTCTCACTTTTCAAGAAGGACAAGAAGGAAGACCCTTGTAATTATAGGCCTATCAGTCTCATTTCAGTGCCTGGTGAAAGGTTACTCTGGGAGTCATTAAAAACATTCAAAAGACAATGCAGTCACTGGTCACAACTGACATGGGTTCATGAGGGCAAAGTCCTGTTTTAATGAACTTAATTTCCTTTTATGACAAGGTCACCCACCTAGTTGACCAAGGGAAGCCAGTCAATCTAATCTTTCTGGATTTAAGCAAAGCTTTCAATACTGTTTCTCACAATATCCTTCTGGACAAAATGTCCAACATACAGCTAGACAAATACATAGTATGATGGATAAACAATTGGCTAATGAGTCAAGTTCAAAGGGTTCTAGTAAATGGGGTTACATGGGGCTGGCAGGCAGTCACCAGTGGGGTTCCCCAGGGCTCCATTTTAGGGCTAGTTCTCATTAATGTTTTCATAAATGATTTGGATGCAGGACTCAAATGCATACTAAGTTTGAGGATGACACTAAATTGGGAAGAGCCATTGAGTCCCACTAGAGAAGAGAAGCCCCACAGAGAGATATTGACAAAATAGAGATCTGGGCAATCACTAACTGCAGGAAGTTCAACAAGAGCAACCTTGGCTATATGTACAGACCAGGAGACAAGAGGCTGGAGAGCAGCCCCACAGAAAGGGGTCTGGGAGTTTTGGTAAACAGCAATTTGAATTTGAGTCATCAGCGTGCACTGGCAGACAAAAAGGGCCAACGTACCCTCGAGTGCATTGGGCACAGCAGTGGTAGAGCAGTGGCATAGCAGGGCACAGCAGAGGGAAAGGATTGACCCACTCTGCTCTGTGTTGTTGCAGCATCACCTCATGTACTGTATTCAGTTTGGGGCACTGCAATATAAGAAGGACATAAAACTATTAGTGTCCAAAGGACGGCTACAAAAATGGTGAAAGGTCTAGAGGGCAAGACATATGAGGAGTGGCTGAAGACCCTTGGTGTGCTCAGCCCAGAGCAGAGCAGACTGAGGGGAGGCCTCATGGCAGTCCTCATGAGGAGAGCGAAGGGGCAGCTCTGCTGCTCTGGGGACAGCGACAGGACCCGAGGGACCGACATGGAGCTGGGACAGGGGAGGGTCAGGCTGGGTGTTAGGGAAAGGTTCTGCACCCAGAGGGTGGTTGGGCACTGGGACAGACTCCCCAGGGCAATGTGATATGACAGTACCAAGCCTGCCAGAGTTCATGAAGCACCTGGACAACTCTCAGTCATATGGCCTAATTCTGTGTGGAGCCAGGATATGGACTCTGTGATCCTTGTGGGTCCCTTCCAACCCAGGATATTTGATGATTCTCTGATGTGCATTCCTCCTGTAACTGGTCTTAGAAAGTCAATCTATTCAGTAGTTGGCACCTGGATTCACAGGTCTCCCCACATGCTGGCAGCTGGGCATATGAGCCCCTGAGGCTCACAGCCTTGCTCCAGTAGTTGGATATTCAGCTCTCCTCACATGCATGCACAAATATGTTACAGATTCCTCCAGTAACGGGCATTAGACAGCTTGTCTTCCCAATAGCTGCTACTGGATACCCGTCTCCCAATTACTTTGCACACTGACACACACCTGCAAACAGGTCTCTCCAGTACCTGGTCCAGACTTAGGACCTTACCATTAGCCAGACTCTGGCCTCTCCTCTCAGAGCCCTCTGGTCTTTCCAGTATCCATCCTAGATATATGGACATTCATACATGAGCCTTTTCTCCTACAGTAAAATTACGGAGTAAAATTTCCTATAAACTATGTGAAATGTCTTCACTTGAAGCAGAAAATTAAGGAAACCAGCATTAAATACAGCAAAAGGTGGTATTGTCCACACAAATGCAATGTATAAAATATGCAATATTTTGAACATTTTTGGTTATCTTAGAATATGTACAAAAGAGCACAGATATCTTCTGTCTTTATTTTGTGCCATATTGTCTAGTATTTGTTTTAATTTCAGTACTCTTTAGCCTTTTATCTCTTTGTGTACTCAGTGTTCAGACTATTTCACTCAAAATTTTACCAAGGACATGTTTGTTTGTTTTTTCACTGATGGCTGGCAGTGCAGAAGTTGTAAACTATTTCATACTGATCTAAGCAAGAAGGTGAACAGTGGAACAACAAAGTTTGCAAGGTTTGCTATTAAATACGCTAGGATTATGCAAGGAAAAAAGCATGTATAAAAGATAAAATGGTACTAGGATTGCTTAACAAAACAGAACCCTACAATCGGGAGTGTGTCAAAGGTATGGGTAATGCCAACAATATGCCACTAATGTGTATCAGTGTGCACTGATAACAAGCAGATCATCTCAGACCCCATTCAACATACTGTTAAGTATGGCAAGGTAGTATTATAGCCAAGTATTAACAGTATTTGAATGAGAGCTCCCACCAATTTTTCCTCCTTTCAAAGAGCTGAAGGACCAGACAGGCTATTACTTTGTTTTCACATTTAAACAGAAGCATTCCATCATAACTGCAGATAAATAAATTTGGCAGTTTCTTAAAGGAACAACATGAAAGGCACCAACACAAATTACTCTTTAGAAAAAGCAAGAGAAGATCAAGTAAAAGACCAGTCTGGCTAAACCATGTGTCACAAAGAAGGTGGAAACTAGGCTGGGTTACAAAGACTGAATGGAAAATTAATAGCATATGCACATAGAGATCAAACCCAGCATATCATGGTGTAGAAAGATATACAACTAGTCATTATTTTCTTTGCTTAGTTGTCTAAAGAAGCAATGCTATTTCACATAGTTATTTCTGTTAACATGGATTCTCTTTTCATAAGGAGTTTTGTGGGTATTTTTGTTGTTGTTTTTCTTGAAAACTGTATGGGATGCATTAGAAGCATAAAATAATTCTCAGCTAGTGCAAGTCAAAGACAGTCAAACTAAGAGTAAGGTAGATTTTTTTTGATTTTTTTTTTTTACTATCGCCCACTTAGTATGATTTGATGTGTTTAACGAGTGTGTATTTGTATCCTAATAAAAATTAGGCAGTTCTGTCCAGAATCTGTGTAGAACAAAGATAAGGCTTGACATAAAACTATTTAATAGTCACTGTAGGTAACCTTTCTAGGAAGTAAAAAAACAATGAGCACAATTTATGGGAGAAAATTACTACTTTTATCAAAATTTCCAGTAGACAGTCTATATTCTGTTTTAAAAATATATATATACAGAAGAGAGGAGATTGAGCACTGAAAAATCAGTTTGTCTTTGTCCATTTTTTAAACATCTAGAAAAACTTATCTTTTAGTACTTTGCTTGAGATATACTACAATTTAATCTATTAGTCTGTTGGCAGGAAAAGCAGTAATAATTTTTTCCACTATTTCTGTGAAGTGTTTTAACTAGTTGATTCCCTTAATTAATAGAATATTAATAGAATTAATAGAATTAAGTCATATATTTAAACCACAAACAAGGAATGGGAGCATTTCATCTGTTTACTTAAAATGCACAGATTTTCTGTGAATTGCTTTTTATTTGCTTAGTACACTTGTAAAAGCAAACTTACAAATTGACATAGATATTTACATACTTTGCAATACCTATGAATCAGATACACAGATATATAGACTCTAAGTATAAACAGTTGCAACTGTAACCGTCTACATCAGGTGTCTTAAAATCATGGTAAAAGGCAGACTTTTCAAGAGCAGTGGGAAAAACTTCAACATTGTTTGGAAATGTAGAATTTCAATTATCAGATGTCTTTCAAAACAGGTTAAGGAAATATGTGTTATAAATTTGGTATATTTGGTATATTTGGTTCTGTCTTAGAATCAAAAAGTGGTTTAAATGGACCTCAGAATATTGCCTGTGCTCTGTGCATAATTGCATCAAGTCAAAAACTTCACCCTGTTCCAATGGTTGGCTTGTATTTAAAAAAAAAAAAAAAAAAAAAAAAAAAAGCACGAGACAAACTAAGCTTTCTCCAAAAGTTTGGTACCTCCTAAATTCCTCCCACAAGTTCATTTGGCCTATACCTTAGATCTTCCATTTCAAAAACATTTATTTTTTCTTGTATATGTGGCTAAAAGGAGAAGGCAGACAATTATTGCACACATCAGTAGAACAGAACAGAATAGAATAATGTAAAATAGAATAAAATAGTTCAGTTGGAAGGGACCTCCAAAGATTAAGTCCAACTGCCTGACCACTTCAGGACTAACCAAAAGTTAAAGCATACTATTGAGGGCATTGTCCAAATGCCTCTTCAACACTGACAGTCATGGGGCATTAACCACCTCTCTAGGAAGTCTGTTCCAGTGGTTAACCACCCTCACAGAAAATGAATTGCTCCTAATGTCCAGTCTGAACCTGCCCTGGTGCAGCTTTGTGCCATTCTCACACATCCTGCCATCAGTTCCCAGGAACCAGAGACCAGCAACACACACTCAGAAAGTTGCAGAGAGTAATGGGGTCGCCTCTGAGCCTCCTTTCCTCCTGACTAGACAATCCAAGTGTCCTCAACCCCTCATCACAGGACACATCTTCCAGCCCTGATACCAGCTTTCTGGCCCTACTCCGGATGCTTTCAAGGACCTTAATATAATTTTTTTTGTTGTCTTTCAACATCCCAGAACTGCACCTGATACTCAAGGTGAGGCCACACCAATGCCATAGTGGGGGAATCACCTCTTTTGAGGTAATTAAATGCCATCCTGTGTTCAATGTACCCCAAAATGTGATTTTCCCTCTTAGCTGCCAAGGCGCGTTGCTGGCTCACGTTGAGCCTGCTGAGCCTGCTGGTGTTGGAGCAGCACCCCCAGATCCCAATCTGCTGAGCTGCTCCCCAGCCACTCATCTCCCAGGCTGTACCTGTGTGAGGTTAGACTAATGGTTCTGTAGTTTTCTGGGTCTTCCTTCATGCCCTTCAGTCAGCAGGAACCTTCCCAAAATCACACAGCCTTTGGTAAATTGTTGAGAAGGGTCAAGCTGTAATATCCAGTAATTCCTTCAGCACTGGAGAGAATCCTGTCAGGTTCCATGGGCTTGAAAATGTCCAGCTTATACAACTGTTCCCTCTCAGTAACTTCTTTCAATCATCGCTGTGCTAATGAAGTGGTGTGTGTATGTCAATTACTGCACGTCTGTTGTAAGGCATGCTGAGAACAAAATGTGTTGCACAGTCTTTCGAAAGTACTGGAAGGCTACAAACATAAAACCACAGTTTGTAACAAAGGAGCACAACTGTCACAAAACCGTAATCATATATTAGTCTCCATTTAATTATTTGTTCATAATAGCAAACTAATAATAGTGAAGTGTTTTGCTAAGAAACCAGTATTTTAATTCTGCAGAACTAAAGCACGTTCTGCAGCAAATAAGCTTTTCACAAGGGATCTCGCTCATCTATGTAAGAAAGCTTCTGACCGTCCACAATAATGAAAGATTATGCAGAACTGGAAAAGCACTATATGCTACCATAGACAAGCATTGAAAAGTGAAGCTTGAGTTGCCAAACTATATTTGAAAATAAGTGTGTCATTACATAATAATAAATCATTTTCTTCTGCCACTTGGACATATACAAGATGAAAATTTCTTCTCTGCAATGGACCTGTTAAAATGGAGGTCATGGTATTAGACCACCTGCTTTACTATTCTGAAATGAGAAGCTATAAAAACAGTTTTAAAACAAAAAATATTCTGCAGTGAAGAACCATTACTTTAAATATATACATATATATATATATAAGAATAACCTACAGTTTCTGGGGTATCTATAAGACACTGTTTTGAACTATTACCACAGAAATTCCATGATGTTTCTGTGGATGTTCTGTCAGGTATTTGGCACCTAAGGTCTCTTCAGGTCATTTGAATTGGTCTTACATGCTGCCATGTACTGTCCCTGAGCAACTGGGAATTATTTCTCTGCTTGTCAAAGACATTGAGTGTAATACAGTCAGCAGGATTCTTTTCTAAATTAGGACACTAGCTCCTTAAATTTATCTGAATCCAGACAGTAATTGCGGCCACCTACTCCATCAGCCTACCCAAACATATTTAGGAATATTTGTTCTACAGAGGTGCCATTTTCTTCTGTTACGAACATCTAATATCTGTAGCTCAGATGGCATTGGTAGACAGCGTAGAAGACCCTCTTTTCAGAGCTATTTTTACTTCCAGACTATGTAGTGGCGGTGTGATGTAATGTATTTTCTGGGATGATGACCCATCAGCATTAGCAAATAGACAAAAGTTATTAAGTTGGGAGTGAGGTCAGACTGAGAGGACAAGTGGCAGAGGTTCAACAAGAAGGACTGCTAATAGCCTTGGGGAGGGGCAAAAGAGGCTTTGTGTAGTTCTGCATCTAAGATGGAATATCCTCCTGCATCAGTACAGGCTGGGAACCAGCTGGCAGGGTAGCAGCTCTGTTGAAAAGGCCCTGGGATTTACAATTGATGCCAGGCTAAATGTGAGCCAACAGTGCACTCTGTGAAACAAGCAACTATATATTTTGTTGTTTTATTACTGCATCTGTACTGCTGCATTCTCCAGTACAAGAAAGTTATCAACAACCTGCAGCAGAAGGTCCCTGGGATGGTTAGTGAACTGAGGTGTATGATGTTCAGGGAGACGCTGAAGGAATAGCATTTGTGTACCCTAGAAAAGAGAAGTCTAATGGGGGATCTAGTTATATTCTTCAACTACCTAAAAGCTATATTCTTCTAAAAAGTATACAGTTGGAGAAAACAGTGGTCAAAAGTTGCAACAAGGGAAATTTGGAGTGGACATAAGGAAAAAATATTCACAATGAGAGTGGCTAGACACTGGATGAGATTATCTAAATCTGTCTTTGCAGTTATGCAAGGTGTCTGTTTCCATTGATTCATGAGAAGTTTAGGGACTTCTCTATAATTCCCCACCTAATTTCAGAAAGTGGATTTTAGATTTTACATGTTAGAGGAGTGGTACCTCAGATGGGTGCTTAAATTTGGCAGAGCAGAGGAATACAGCAGTAATTTGATTTGATTTGTTGACTTTATTTTCTTCGCAGAAAATATTTCCCGTAATTTTATGATGGTAGATGTGCGAAAAAGTGTAAGTAGAGAAAATTAGCATTATTTACTGTATTTGCTTCTGACAGAGATTCATAAATAATCTTGCAAGGTGTTGTATTTTAAATGATTTTGCACAGAATTTTTAAGTATCTTCAAATATGTAGTTCTACTGAAAAAGCTATTTAGTTTTGTTATGCACAAAGAGGGAATCATGTACATTCAACAAAAATTCTTTAGATTAAAGAAAATAATAAAATATAAAAAACAGCTGATGTCCCTCCAAATAGTCACTTACTGCGATTTTAAAGCTTAAGCACCAAGAAACAAACATAATTCATATTCCACTTGGAAGCACTTGTCAGAGTGCTTCCAGTGTACATTATATTGTTTATTCACCACAAATTTTATTTTTCATTTTGCTTTCCATTGAAGTTTTTCTGATTAGTATGTTGTGCCACATAAATGGCTTGAGCAGGTTACATGAAATAACTCTTTTACCAGCCTCCAGTATCTATGTTTTCAGATTGTATTGTTGTAAAGTTCAGTGTCTTAATTCCTTCTTTTCACTCTGTTGTTTATAATAAATTGTCACAGCCATTTTCATTGCTAGTTTTCTGCTGTCACTGCCTCTTCAGCTCTTCATATTAACATTCAGAGCTCTTCATATTAGCATTCAGAGAAAAGCTGAATATTGAAGTAGGGTTACCCTCCAAATAAAATATTTTTCCAGTTTTGAACTACTACAGTAGAACAGCATCAGTTAAGAACAAGAACTGGGCATTGTAACTATTTGTTTCTTCATAACAAACTACCACATAGAAAAATTGATTGAATCTTTGCAATAAAAGTTAATAGTTAACAAGGAGAGAAATGATTAGCATTATTACTGACAAGTTGTTTTTTCTTGCAGCTATACCCATCACTCATACTACACAAAGTCAAAAAGAAAAGACAAAATTAAAACCAAAACACAATAGACAGGTAGGGAGATTGGGTCAGATGACCTCCAGAGGTTCCTTCCAACCTCAACCATTCTATCATTCTTAAGTAATGATTAAATATTAATGACTATCAGAATAAAACTGATTGGATTAATGCTTTTAGTATGTTGATTTTCTTTTTGAGATTGCTTCAAACTACAAAGTATGATTTTGATCAAAAGATGAATCTGTGCCCCCACATAATCCTAAACAACAAATTATTTTTGTTTAAAATAATTATTTGGAAAACTGGATAGCCTTGAGAGGAGGGAACTATTTCCAAACTTCCTTCTTGGGATCTAGCTTTTTTTTTTTTTTTTTTTCACTAGATTCTGAAAGATCGGGTAGTTCACATGACAGACACCTCTTTCTTCAGACTCACTACCTGGAGAGGTTTGAGAGTGTCCATGAATGGGAGGAAAAGATGCATTATGCCTTCATTTGTTGTCATTTATTGATTTATACTCTGTTAGAAGAACAAGTGATACTGGGTCAGATGAAAGGTCCTCCAAGTTCACTATCTCTTCTCCAACCATGACTAATAACAGGTACTTGGGAAAGAGAATAAGCACAAGGAAACATATATTTCAGCTTTGAAAAGTAACACATTAATCATTCAACCTAAGGCAAAAATAATAGTGGTTTATTTGTAAAGATAAAGAATGCTCAAAAGGCAAAATACCACTCATCTATATTTTTCTGTACAGTAATTATTCAGATAGTAAGTAAAACAGCAGTATGATTCTTAATGTTCATGTAACACTTAGAATTGCAAAATATATTTTGTAAGTTAATATTATTTTGTATTTTAAACAGATTTAATAAATGTATTGGATACAACACTTAAGGGAGAGTTTTCTAATATAAAAATATATCTCATAATATGATACATAACTAGACTTCTGAAACTCCTAATACAAAAAGGGAAAAGATTTTTCAAGTCTTCTTGGATAGCACAACTGTCAGGCCATGAAACAGAGACCTGAGATCACTCTGGAGCAAGGAAGAAAAATACACTTCAGAAAAGATTCTTGAGTAGCCATTCTTCTGTAGTCAGGATTGAATTTAAACATCACTCAGAAGGCACTGCTCTTGGCCATAGGTCCTACACTGATGGCCATCAGTAGCATGGCATTGACAAGTACATTAGGCCAAATTCATAATCCAACAGATTACAGAGTAATCTCATCATCATAGCTCTGCTTCCTACATATCACATACTTCATTGACTTCACACATTTTTCCTCATCTACTTCAACAGTTTGTGATTGATTTAGGGAGCAAAGACTCTGACTCAGAGTTCTAATACATCTATATTTGAAGACAGAGGCAAAAAATTAAGAACAGAAGGAGGGTAGTAGAGCTTTTCAGCTAGTGCTATTAAGAGAATCACATAAGTTAGAAATTAAGTATCCTTTGTGTTTGTTGTCTTGTAAAAGGCTGTATCTGTCCCAGAATACAGGATGCGACCATTTTGTAAAATATTTTAAGAGACTGAATGAATTTAGGAGAAATCATAAATAATAAGACACATCCTTTGAAAGCCTGTTTTTTATTAATGTCTCTTTTCCTATTCAGCTTTTCAGACAACACGAGATTCTGTTGGACATCCTGTGTTAATTAAATGTACAGCTTTGTGAAAATGAATGCTGGTTTAAGAAATATAAGACTTCTTGTAGCAGTACAAATAAGGAATGACTGCATGAATGACAGCATAACTCCAGTTATAGATCAAAGAGATAAAATGAGTTAGATCCCAAAGGGGTGGGCTAATCTGGAATTTACTGCCCCTACAGAAAGACCATGTAATTGTGTTAAGTGCTACTTTATGTTCATAGGATCATAGTTCATCATTTAGATCTTTTGGTGTTAAAACAGAACTTGAACATGTGCATCTCACATCAACCAAGCTGTTGTACTACAGAAATATTTTTGTTTATAGTTGAAACCAAAAAATATCAGTCAGGATGAATTTCATCTTTATTTTGTGAATGTTCCCATAAAAATAAAACATATTTGTAGACAATAGAGATTACTGTTTTTCCCTTTCTCTGCAGGATTAAATTAGAATAGAATAGTGCAGTTGGAAGGGGCCTTCAAAGATAGAACCATAGAATATCCCAAGCTGGAAGGGACCCATGAGAATCATCGAGTCCACATCCTGGCTCCACACAGGATCACACAAAAATCAAACCATGTGTCTGAGAGCGTTGTCCAAACACTTGAACTCCAGCAGCTTTTTGCCATGACCATTGCCCTGGGGAGCCTGTCCCAGTGCCCGACCACCCTCTGGGTGCAGAACCTCTCCCTAACCCCCAGCCTGACCCTCCCCTGTCCCAGCTCCATGCCGTTCCCTCGGGTCCTGTCGCTGTCCCCAGAGAGCAGAGCTCAGCGCCTGCCCCTCCGCTCCCCTCGTGATGGAGCTGCAGGCCGCCATGAGGCCTCCCCTCAGCCTGCTCTGCTGTGGGCTGAACAAACCAAGGGACCTCAGCCTCTCCACATACATCTTGTCCTCTAGACCCTTCACCATCTTTGTAGAACCTCCTTTGGACACTCTCTAATGGTTTTATGTCCTTCTTATATTGCAGTGCCCAAAACTGCATACAATGCTTGAGGTAAGGCTGCAACCGCGCAGAGTACAGTCAATCCCTTCCCTCAGCTATCTACCAATGCTGTGCCTGACGCAACCGAGGGTACAGCTGGCCCTTTTCGTCTGCCAGAGCACACTGCTGGCTTATGTTTAACTTGCTGTCAACAAAAATCCCCAGATCCCTTTGCACGGGGCAGTCATGACACTGACAGACAGGGGGCATCAACCACTTTGCTAGGAAGCCTGTTGCAGTGGTTGACTACCCTCAAGGTAAAGAAATTGTTCCTCATGTTTAGTCTGAACCCCAGGTCCTCCTTATGACCCTTTTATAGATGAGCATTACATAAGCAAGTCTCCAGTCATTCAGGACCTCTCCAGATGACCATGACCACTGATAGATGATGGAGAGCAGCCCAGCCAATCACGTCCACCCTCCAGTGGATCCCATCTGGCCCCATGGACTTGTGACAGCCCAGGTGGAGCAGCAGGTCTCTGTGATAGCAGGTTTCTGAGCAGCAGGTCCCAATCATAGAATGAGATAGTGAAGGCATCCATGAGAGAGCTATGGGTTCATTACAAGTCCACAATTAAAAGAAAGAGCAAAAATTGAAGAATGCATTTAGGAAGTAGTAAAGTATCAAGAATAGCTTAATGAAGTAGGAAACTGCCACATTGTACAGTGATCTCATCAGAGAAAAACAAACAAACAAAAAAAAAAAAAAAGAAAGAAAAAAAAAAAGTATTTTATCTGTATCAATAGGTAATCTCATCTGAATATGCCAGACATGTATAGCTGAATATGAATTTAGAGGGGTTTATAGAGCAAGTGATAAATGGCTGAATTAGATAATGCTACAGTCAATATTTGGTCTGTATTTAAAATATATCATAGTATTTAATATGTATACTCAACATCATGAGACAAGACTGATTCTTAAGTAACAGCTGTCAGTGATGATAGGCATATTCTTACATTTATATAAATACCAAAGATGTGCTTACCATTTCAAAACAAAGAAAAAACATACGGAAACAACTTATTTAAAACAAGAACTGGCTAATTCATTTATGAATTTATTCAGGCCTTATAAGATTTTTTTGCTTTCTTCAGCACAATTAGAGCTAGTTAAGCCTTCTCATTGTACCTAACTGAGCACAGTTTCCTCTATTACACGAACTGTGGTGGTTTCATGCTGTTGGGCAGCTGAGCTCCGCTACACTGCTCTTTCATTCCCCCTCCTCAAATGAACACAGTGACAGACTATGATGAAAAAAGGTTCACGGGTTAAGCTCAGTCACCAATTACTGTCATGGGTAAAACAGACTCAGCATAGGAAGATTAATGTAATTTATTGCCTATTAGTAACAGACTAGAGCAGTGAGAAACTAAAAGCAAACTAAAAGTATCATCCCTCTATCCAGCCTCTCATACCTCCTCCCCCCAAGCAGTGCAGGGGAACAGGGAATGGGGGCTGCGGTCAGTGCCTGACACTTTGTCTCCACTGCTCCTTCACGGTCACTCTCTGCCCCTGCTCCACGTGGGGTCCACAGCCAGCAGCTCTTCAAGAATTGCTCCCACACGGCTCCGTACCACAGGGTCCATCCCCCAGGAGCAAACTGCTCCAGCACAGGTCCCCCACAGGCGGCAGCTCCCCCCAGACCCCTGCTCCTGCATGGGCTCCTCTCCACAGGCTGCAGCTCCGGCCCAGGGCCTGCTCCTGCAGGGGCTCTCCATGGGCCGCAGCCTCCTCCAGGCCACATCCACCTGCTCCGCCGGGGGCTCCTGCACGGGCTGCAGCGTGGAGATCTGCTCCATGTGGGACCCATGGGCTGCAGGGGGACAGCCTGCTCCACCAGGGGCCTCTCCACAGGCCTCAGGGGAATTGCTTTGCATGCCTGGAGCACCTCCTGCCCTCCTGCTGCACTGACCTTGGCATCTGCAGGGCTGGTTCTCACTCCCATCTCTCCCAGATGCTGGAGCACAGCATTTTTGTTTAGCTCCTCTTTCTTCAATCTGCTGTCGCAGAGGCCCAAGCAGTGTCACTCACTGGCTCGGCTCTGGCCAGCAGCAGGTCCCTTTTGGAGCTGGCTGGAGCTGGCTCTTACCTGATCTGGGGCAGCTGCTGGGCTCTGCTCAGAGGCCAGCCATGCAGCCCTCTTCCCCCCCTCCTCCCACCTCCTCCCCATCAAAAAATGCCACGTAAACCTAATACACCAGTATAGATAAGGAGTCGCACTGGCTGAAAGCATGAGCAAGTGTGGTAGATGGAATACTTTGTTAGAAGTTAAAGGACAACTTCGATACAAGATTAGAAGTGACCTCACTTCTGGCAAAAGTCCTGCCTGTCACAGTCACATGACAAATTTACCCCAGAAATATGTTTTGCTCTTAGGACCAGGAAGTCCTCCCTCTCTTGGCCCACCTGAGCTGTCACTTTGCCATAGTCAGGCACAGCCCCTACCATCCCAGGGCTCCATGTGGCTGCCTGGCACCTGGCCTGCCTGCCTGCCAGTGTGGCCGGTGTACATGAAGGTCATGCCGAGCGAGAGCCGGTTGTCAGAGCATCTGCTACATGTCGACATAAAGGTCATCAGCATGTCTGAGTGTAACAAGGTCTGGCAATTTTTATGGCTAATTACAATCTCGTGTATCCCAAGAATTGTGTCATCTTTTCACATGGAAGACATTATTATGGCACTAAGGATATCAGGAAAGTATATGGGAGAAGAAACTTCTGTGTGCTTAGTCAGACACTGTAGAACCACAGGTGCTGCAGAATCAGAGCACGTCATTACCTCATGGCAGTAAGTCCTAGTGCTGGCTCTGGCCACTGTGTAGCTGTGCAGATAACATAAGTAGAAGAATAAGGAGCCTAGCTGCAGACTCCTGTTCAGAGAACAGTGACAGCAGCACAAGGGCCTGGCAATTAAAGTAATTGTGGTTTTGTTTTAGAGTAGCAAAGGATATGCAGAAAAGACTCACAAATGTAAAGGCTGAAAATGTGGTATGTATTGTGAGCAATCTTGAAAATGAACCAGCACCAGTGCTTTTTATCCATAACCAAAAATCCAGAAACATGGAAGAGTGGTATTTTTGATGACATGGGGCATGTGCAGAATGCCCTTGACTTGCTGGCCTTGGAGTAAATGAGAATGCATGGCAGACTATCATAGCCCATTGTGAGATAGCATGGGATACATCTCTGCCAAAATGATAGTCACTGTAGGCTAAGGACATGCTGGTGCATCATTGCTGTACTACTGTTGGAAGCTCATGTGTGACTAGAAAAGGGGCAGGACTTCTGAGGTGTGTGGATCATGTGCAAATGGTACCTGCCATGTCTTTGTGTGAAAATTGCTAAGTACATTTTGTCTGTCTCTATAGGGACATATCAGAGGGTTTTGGCTGCTGCTTCTTCAGAGGAAGTTGTGGTAAGGAAAGAAGGCAGCAGCAAAAGAAAATATTCTCTCTGAAGTTCTCAGAATTCTTAATCCTATTTTATTTATTTTATTCTTTCCTCTACATTTAAAAACCAGAGGCTTGTGCTGTTTGGAGGGAGGCAGGGATGGAGAGAAGAAAGGCAGGGACAAACAGCCATAACTCCTATAAAAGCTGTTGCTCTCTGAGGAAGGCTTGAGGTTTTTTGTAGATAAGGACTGGGAAAGGGGAAGACAGGTTGCTGCCTCCTGTTATATACTGTTTCGATTGTACTGTCTGCAACACTCCTTTTAGTATTTTTCTCACCTTTAAAGTCCCTTCCTGAAACCTTGTCACTTACCTTGTTTCTTCCATCTTGAATCTTATTTCCCACCTTCCTCCTGACCTTGTGTGCTTACTGTTCTGACACCATTTTGCTCATTTTTGCAATGAAATTGTTTTCTGCCTCTATGTTTGAGAAGACTGATACAGCTGCGGTGAAGAATAACTTCACTAAGGTTGGTGTGGTTATAGTGATACAAAAGTCATTATATTGAAAATAAAGTTAGGCCCTTACTCTCCTAGTTTTATAAGCCTTCCTTTCCGGAAATGATTCACTGATGTGTCTGTAAGGACTGCTGTCTGGAATTTAACAGCTTATTTTAACAGTTTCCAAACCTACTAACTTTTCTAAGAAAATTAATCTCCAGACATTAAATTATTATGCTTCTAGACCAGCCACAGAATAATCTTTCTCCACTGACTATAGAGGCAGCTTAAGATCCTGACCTAAACCAGATTTCTAAAGTGGATACACCAGTTACATGACATGGGATGAGTCAAGTCCATAATCCCTTTCACAGACCTGCCAAGTTCTATTCTAGAAGAGCTATGCTTTTTTTACTCTGTTGGAAGTCTGCTCCAATTTTTCATACTCTGGTGGCTAGTATCCTTTTAGTTAACTGCCCGATATTATTTGTGTTCAGTTTCTATCTGTTCTTTATGTTCCAGCATTTTTCTTTAGCTTAAGCAGCTATTGGACTGGTCCAGTGTTTACTCTTTTTTGTATTGCTAGACATAAACTATCTTCATAAGGATATGTAAGTGCCTGTTCCATTTTCCACCTCAACCTTTGCCAGGTCGAATCATATTAGTCACTTTTTAATAGATGGGCCTTAGAGCCGTTATCTCATCTTGGTTAGCTTATTTTTCACCTGGCCTAATTTGAAAGAATCTTTCTTGAGCATGGCTGACCTGTGTTGTGAGATCTTGCCACTACCTTAAAATAATCTCCTTAATCCAGTGCTCCTAGGATCACAGTTGTCTTTTCTTGGCAGTATTCCACCAGAAGCTGTGTGTGCTTGTACAGACTTGCCTGACTGGCTTGAGTGTTGCTACTAGTACAGCCACAGGCATACGGTGCTCATTAAAAGCTGAACAAATAGCTCAAAATTCTGGGGAAATATTTAAGAACCATCTCACACTGTATTGCCTGCTGCCACAGTAACTAAGGTTGCATTACATCAGCTAGCTATAAACTAGATAGCACAGGTATAAATGTTGAAAGTTATCCTTGTTACAGATCTCAGTGTTAGTTCTTAATCACATCTTTCATCTTGTCTTTCACTAGATCATTAGTGATTTGTTTTCTGTTCCGTCTTCTTCCCTTCATCCAGATTCTAGGGGTATAAAGCCTACTTTCACTATGAGAAAATGCATATGCAGACTTTAATACTACTACAGTCCTCTTAAGAAAACTAAGATATTGATGAGGTGGAACCTTCCTTGATTCACCTTCATTTTGAAAATCTCCTCCCTAGGCCAGATCTTATCTCTGTCTCCCCCACACACACCCCCCACCTACCCCCTTCCCCCAGTTTGCCCTCCCTGTTTTCAGCAGTAGCAAGCAGATATGGGCATACAGCAAACAGCCACCGCCTGCTACATCTTTTCTGCCTGGTGAAATACCTGTTAGGTCTGTGCCTTTTCTCATTTCTGAGGTGATAGCATCCTTGCAAACACGTTACCAATTTTCCAAGAGCAGTTTCATCCCTTTCTACACAGTCACTAGTGGAATTTGCTTACAGCTAGCTGAACACACTGATATTTTAGGGCATAGTTTTATGATACCATCGACTGAGTCTTTACTGCCAGCTATGCATTCCATTCCCCTATCGCTAGCATTTGTTGGACCTCAGAGTGCGGCTGTTCAGACATTTACAATTGGAAGAAAAAAAAAAAAAAAGGAAAAGAAAAAAAAAAAAGGAAAAAAAAAAAAAGAAAAGGAATCGTCCTCTACCATTTTAGCTCCCTAAACCCTCCTAACCAGGTCTCAAACGGGTAACACAACACACATGATGGATGGAAGGTAGTAAGTGGAGGTACAGAGTGAAACCGTTCCTCTTGGCAGCAACTGGCAGCTAGCTTAGTCCAACCACACTGAAAAAACACACCTGAAGTTTTATAATCTCTGTGTGAATAGATCACAAGGTATGTGTTCTTTACTCGAAAATGTTTGCCTGTCTTGCCAAGAAACTGTTCATATAATTGCTGATTGTTTGTAATACTCTGCAGAATGTCCATTTGGTCACAAGATACGAACAATTGTGACCTTGACTAGAAAGACTTGACTGTAATAACAACTAAACAACTGCACCACAGAAATCTCACTTCATTATGAAAAGAATGTTCTTGCTCAGTCTTCTTCCTTAAAAAAATAATTCACTACATGCATTTTATTTTCACTTCACTGGCATGAATACAGAGAAGATAAAAATGTGTGTCAATGAAAGCATTAATAAGAACATGTAAAAATGCTTTCAGTTAAATAGAGGTGGACGACTAGTGAATAATTTAGTATGTTAGTAAAATTCAAAACCCCCTTGCATAATCTGAAATTCCTTTCAAATCACAGCAATAAGCTAACAAAATTACCAAAAAAAAAAAAAAAAGACTTTCTTCTGTTTAGTCAGCTTTTTTTGTACAGTCAACTACTTTCATTCTGTTGTAAAAAGAATTTGTTTTTCTGCAATTCTAGACAATAAAACATGGACTACTGGTGCACAAAGGTTATTATATATAGATGTGGTTTATGGTAAGGGGCATTAGTTTTCCCTTTAAAAAAAAAAAAAGAAAGAAAAGAAAAGAAAAAAAAAAAAAAAAAGCAAAAACACCTTAGGCAATAAGCATTTAAAAGAAGCCACAACAACCTGTAGCATATGTAGCTGATGCTTAAAAATATCCTTTTTCTGCTGATGCATTCCTATGCTTCAGAGTACACCTCTCACCTTTAAAGCTCTCACACTCCAAACATTGCTTGTACTGAAGAGAATCACTGTTTTGCCTCAAGCAAGGAACATAAGTGTTGCAAAACTGACTCCTCCTCTAATGGGGAGAGCATGTACAAGTACACAGAGTTGTATTTCTCCTGGAGCTGCCAGGCTGAGTATTTTGCAGTCAGAGCTGTAAACCTTACAGGCTTTTTCTTTATCTTTTTACTTTGAGGTGTTCTGTGTTTGTTTGTTTGTTTTTTCACTCTTTCTTTCTGGATTTTTTTTTTCCTTTTTTTCTTTTCTTTTAGTATTTGTGAAACTATTTGAAATGCTGGATTTTCACATCCTTGTTCAGGAAGTATCTGTGAATTGACATGGGTCAACATACTTCTCGTTACGAGGCAAAAGTAAGTACAGCAGTTAAACCTGTTCCTACTGTATGTTTATCTGACTATAAAGCGTTCAGTGTCATTGTATAAAGGACAGAGTAGACTAGTTCTATTAGCAGAATTGAAAAACTTTAAAAAACTAAAATCAGTTACAATTAATATGTTATGCTAAATATTGTATAGTTCACATTCTGTAAAAAGACCACTTTTAGTTGACAGTCAGCGGTTGCTCTTTTAAAATACAGAGAGAAGCCAGATGCAGAGATGCCACTTCTCGTACACAGCTTTTTAAAATGACATTTCAGAATTGCATTTATTTTTGGAAAATATTTTTAATGCAGTTTGTAGTACTGCTCTCATGTTACTACCCCTTTATATTATGTATGTTCACTAAGTACTCCTTATTTATGTAATTCGTTAATTAAGATAAGCTAGCTGAGGAAATAAGCCTCCCGGAGCTCCCATAACTGCTGTCAGTCATCTCTTCCAGTATCTACTGTTCCCTAGCTATTATTTTTTTATTCTTCCTGCATCACTCTCTTCTGTGTTCATATATATATGCTCACTAGTTACCAGATCTTCTGTTATTATCTTCAGATTTCTTTACTATTGGCATAGACTGGAAGTTGAAGGTAGAAGGGAAACAGAGAGAAGGGGAAGAGAGAAGGGGAAGAAAAGAAAAGCTGCTAACTGAGCTGGTGAGAATTAAAAAAAAAAAAAAAAGTGTGATTTGACTCTGAAAGCATCTTTTTAGCCATTTTTCTCTGCATCTTATTGTAACACTGCATTGTCGTCATCAGTAATATTTTCACTATTCCAACAGCACCTGAGAATTCATTAATGGTCTGGGAAGGGGAGGCGAAATGAATATGCACAGTTTCCTTTGCTATCAGTTCCCTCTAGAGAGCGCAGCAGCCTGCAAGACAGCATATAGATTGTTTCCGTATTGCCAGCATAAGCTGCAGAAATGTTATTCTGCAGCTATCAGTCTTTTCTTCTTTTGAGAGAGGGTTTGCTAATATTGAGCTGAAATAGGCACTCCCTTCCCCAAGGCAGGTGGGTGGATTGCCTGTGGAGTGAACAGGTTTAAGCAACCAGTAATGCTTGAATATCTGTATAAGGAATGCAGCCATTTGCTGTATACACTTTCAGTGGCACCAAGTATCTACAGAAAGTCTTTGGCATGAGAGCACATCAGTCTTCTTTGACGAAGTACAGCCTAGTGAAAGAGTCTGGCACAAAGAATAATGTCTGCCCTCATCTGGCATGCAGCTTGCAATCTTTAAGGAAAACATCATGTAGACAAATGCAGATAGTATAAAGGCAATGAGGAGCAAAAGCTGATAGGTAATCCTAGTATTTTTTGTGTTGTTAAAATTGGACTGGAAATCTTACAGACTAAATTTTCCCGTGAAAGATGTGATGCTTTGACAGGGCAACATTACCCAATGGACTGAGCTTAGAAGGATAGTTCAGGTTTCTGAATTTTCATCTTTAAATCTGAGAAGGGCTTTATATGTTTTTAAGCTGTTTTCATCAGATTGTCATCATTTTTTGTTGCCCAGCTAAAGATCCCTTTTAAATTTGTTCAGCTTTCATGTCTCTTGATGAATTAATACTCGTTGCAAATGAAGCTCCATTATCAGAAACAGCCCTCGCAAACAAAAAACTGGCTTTTGAAACCTCTGGCCCTCATTTAGAGCTTGTGGAAGTTTCACTTTTGCACATTCCTTACTGAAGTGCAGCAAATGGATTTCAGCCACCTCCCTCAGCTGCATCAGGATTTCAGTCCAAACTTTTAGTCTCCCAGGCATGTATTCCTCATCAGAATTAGACACAGGTTAATTAGAGACTCATAAAACTACAAAAACACTTCGTTCCTATTACCTCTTGGTTTTGTCTTGTTTGAAGCTAATATTCAGGTAGTTGCAGACACTTAAATTTACAGACTTTAATGGTGTACCTGCATGTACATACATATGTATCAATACGCTTCTTATCCTTCAGGCAGGATTTTGTTTGGGTTTTGGACCAAATTCCTAATATCCTTCTTCTAATACCCTTCTTGCAAAGATCTACTCCACCAAGAAAATCTTAATCTTCTGTGGCTTCAGCATCAGTGCCACTTCTGGTTCTCATTTATTCCTTCAGTACAATTGCCCTTAGAGAGGCGGCATGACTTCAAAAGGTAGAATCAAAGCACAGCTCAGCCTGTACCAGAACTTGTTGGCTGAACTAATTAATTGGGCTAATAGAATGCTCTGATTACATCATTCACAAATACTTTCTTGTTTACCTTTTCCTGATTACACTTTTTGGGGAGATGCCTTCATTCCCTGGTTCGGTCTCCATTCTTGCATAGCTTTGACTGCTATCACATTTACCCTCATTCCAGCTGATCTTAATCCTTTTGAAGAACCAGCTCATGGTACTGCAATATTTTATATTGATTAGTCAGCTCTGGCTGTACCTATTCTGCCGTCCTCCCCCACCCCAAGTTATAATGTGGAGCAATTTAATAAACCATTATGAAATCAAGGATTCAGATTTTTCCATGAACTAAATAATGACACAAGGAAGGTATCTCACTTTCTTGGCCTTCCGCCTTGCTGTCTTTTTTATTGCCCAGCTCTATTGAACAAGTAATGACTTAGCTCTGATAGAATAGTATCTCACAATTCTGGTAGATATTGGTTGGTAATGGTTCTATTTCACTTGACCTTTAATCCCTATAAAAATTTACTTGCTAAGAAACTTTCATATGAAGTTGACTTTTTTTACAATCACTTTTTAGCCCTACAACCTCCCTTTATGTAACTCTGTTGGTAAGAATATTTTTTGCAGACAGTATAACTGGACTTTTATATAACAGATTTTTCAGTTCATTGGCAGTTCTGAAAACTATTTTTAAAGACAGTGTAACTGAAATTAGCAGGTTTTCTTAATTGTGTTTTGGCAAATTGAAGAGACAAAACAAGACTGAACTAAGTATTCAGCTAATGCAGTCTAATCTGAAAGAAAACCATTTCATTTTAAAGATTTCTTTAGAAATAAAATTGAGTGAATTATGAAAGTGTCCTATGTATGTAAAATGTAAAAGTTTTCTTCATTAAGAGGTGTGATGAGTGATTTGAATATTTCAGAATATTGTTTACATTTTCTTTCTCTTTTGAAACAACTTCTTAAAACTGATACAGTTTACTTAGCTGTTTCAGATGACTCTAGCCTGTGTGGCTGGATAAAAGTTTCAGCCAAAAATTTTGCTCAGTGTAAATTAAACCTCTCCTTTTCTACAACTATCCATCATTTTTGGTAAGGTCTGGACTAGTACAAACTTTTGTCTGAAAATCATGTGACCGTTTCAAATTGTTGCTTGTCCATTATAAGTGAGTAAAAAGGAATATTTTTGAATCACAGAAGTAAAAGGACTTTATGAGACTTGCACCTATTGCATCCTCCATCAAAATGGTTCTCCCACTTGTCAAGTGTGAATATTGGTAAATACCAAAATGATCTAGTCATCACATCTTACTTGGAACACTGCACCTCACTTACCTTTTCTTTAGGAATTACAAACTTACTTTGTTCTGAAATTCAGTGTAATTGCGTGGCAGTTCTCGGCAGCTGAGCAACAAAAGTTTTCATAAGAAATGACATTCTTAATGTGTTGCAGGTAATTTCATATTCATAGCAGAAATATACATGTGGTAGAATTCTGCACTAATAGTGATGTTTTTTATGCAAACTACATTCTTTTGGAATTTTTTCTTGCAATACAAAAGTTTCATATTTTGATTTACAGGATAGCCAGTGACCTTGCAAAAGTTTTGTTTAAAATATATTTCAAAATATACTAGCTATGTAGGATGTTTGGACTGAAGTTTGGATTGAAATTCTTAAAATAAGAAATCAGGAAGCTCTGAATCATGATGAAATTTGTATCAGTTTCTGACTGCATGACTAAGGTTGTAATCTAGTTGTAACTACAATGATTCATCCGCAAAATGTATCTGGAGATTAAATCTGGGCAAGCATACAGTAAGCTTACTTTTACTTAAACACAGATACCCCTTTTGCCATCAAACACTTAACTCAAAATTGATTTATTGCAAGAGCATACCTTAGGATGTACATTAAAATGATTAGAAAGGGGAGAAAAGAGAGGCATCTGAGAGGCAAAACAATCAATTCTGTCTCAAATTATAATATTCATGAACACAGCTTACTCTTATGGAATAGTTCCACTTGAGATCTGCTGTAGTTCAAGCCTTGAAAATCCTCTTCAGGATTGCAAATTCATTTGCATTTAGAGTATTTTCCTGGAATTTAAAGTCGTGTTTTAATATGAGCTTATTTACTTGACAAACTGTGGAACGCATAACAGAGAGCATATTTGTATGTAGTTTGGGGCAATAATTAATTACCTATTAATTAATTATGTCCTAATATACTTGTCCTATAGAAGCAAAAAAATATTTCCCTATTTAAATAATATTTGTACAGTCACACTATCTTTTTACACTTTTTTTTTTTTTAATTAGCTATCTAATTGCAAATGACTCTGACAGTAAGAGTAAGATTTCAAATGATGCTTTCCTTCAAATTATATAGAAATAAGTGTAAAAGAGAAAGAACAGTTGGAGCATTTGCAGTCACTTGATTCTGTCAGATGATTTCAGCAATTCAGCGTGGCAGTCTACATGTCACAACCAAATTATTTGGTGGAAGGCAATTATAATGTATATGTCTGTCTTTATTATACATGTATATAAATCTCATTTTTAAATTAAATATTCCAACTAGCTAGAAGATACATAGAAGATACAGCAAATCAGACTCAGCAGTTCTGATAACTATGGAGTTTCCAAACAAGACCATCTGACAGACAAAAAGATTGAGAAGTCTTTACAGTGCAGTGTTCAAAAGAGTTCCAGACTCTTGACTCTGAGTGTTTTATTATGTTTATTTTTTTCCATATTTCATTGAGAATTGTGAAATTGACAGATAAGAAAAATTATTTTAAAGAATTAACTCAAGATACAAGGGTAAATCTCAAAGCACCTACTCATTTCCATAGTCTCTTGTCTTACATCATAGGCATTATGAGGGACTGAATATTCCAGAAGTATTTGCAACACATAATCATTACAGAACAGTATTCAGAAGCTTATTGAATACATGCAGGCACGTGCGCACACGTGATATCTCTGGTACATTTGGATGAGCTCTGCTACATGCTCTGTGGGGCAGTTTGAACCTTAATTTAGCATAGAAACCATTATTCCCCTACCTGCCAAGTGCAGCTGTGGCTCTGCCTGATGACCTGTACTGTATATACCTGTGTACCTTGCAATAGTAAGCTGATAAAATGAACCAAAAAAGAAGTCAAGGATTATTTTACATTTCTAAGAGAACACTATAATTTGTACCTGTCCTTTGAAGACCCAAGGGCACTCTGCTTTATTTTCATTGTTTTCCTGCCTCTCTCCAGCTTGTTGAATTAAAAAATGTGAAAGAATGAAAGTGTAAAATTGATGTTAAAAATACAGTTTTCTGAAAGATCTCTACTGTTCAGGATTTCATTTGGGGAAGTCATGTCAGCTTTGTATGTAAGTTAGATCATCACTTCAATCCTCCTAGCTTCACAGTTAGTGATCTCTGAAAATATCTCAGTACATTTGTTATATCTGATATCATTTGTTTTCTTTGCCTTGAGGAATTTTCTGATCTCCTGATTTTCAACCCCCTGACAACCTGAGGTAGCCAGTTGTTTAGCAAAGTAAATCTCTTAGCGTGTTCATTGTTCCCTTGGGGTAAAGTCATTCCATATTAATAGTATTTTTAATTCGTTGCATTTCCACTTCCAGTGAACACGTGATACCTAACAATCGCTGCGAACAAGTATGTACTGGTTCATAAAAACAGTCAATAAACTTTGCACTGATAATTTCAAAAAACCTTCAGGCCTCTAACTAGGGAAGAACAAATAGGAACAATCACAGTATAAAGCCAGAAGTTTTATAATTTAGGACAGAATGATCTGTTTGATGAATAACATGTGCTAGATGTGCTTCCATGTGGTGTCACACTTCTTCCTTGAAGGAAACAAGAGATGATCTTTGGAAAAGCAAATACAACTTGTAGCCAGATCTCTTACATCTGCTCTGAGCTTGATCGAGAAAAACGGATCACTGCTGTCGCTACTTCTTGACCCTGAAACACTAGCTGGGAAATCATGAGTTCAGGAAAGCCGATCCAAAGAAAGTAGGCTTTTTCTTTAGAAGACATTTTATTTGTCATGTGATGTAAAGAGAAATTAAAGAACAGTGCACTTACATTATGGTAGGGCAAAGCCACGTGCTCTGGTAATATGAAAGGCAGGTAAGTGAAGATTGTGGGAATACAGAGTAAATATAGAAAAAATATTTTAAAATAGAAAAAAAAAAAAAAAAAAGGTACACAATTTAAGTGAAGAGTAAAGATTAGTTTTTGAAACATCAATAGAGAAATTACCTACTGTGGTGGAAGTTTTAACTAAACTGCCAGGTTTAACTGAACTACTGAACTGCCAGATTCAGTGTCAAGGTCTAGGCATCTGAAGATAGGATCTTTATGTGGCCCCTTTATTGTTTTAAACAGTAACATAAAGCATCTTAGTCCATCTAAGGTAATTGGGTATGATAGTATCGTGTCTTAATATAAGGAAGTTAGAAATTGTTGGCTACTTCCATTCAAGATACTACTTTCAGTCTTCTCTCCAGGAAAAGCCCAGCCTCATGTGTCTTCTATCATCACCTTAACATAACCATCATGTATCTGCTTAGCCCAAGTACTGATAAATTAACCCAAACTGGTAGTAGTAATTACTAATGTATGTTAAAATATTAATAAGTAAATCCTCTCTCTAGTGATTCTTAATACTGTTTCATATATTATTTTATTTCAAATATATCTTTATTCCTTGTTTGAGTGGTAGTAACAGGGTTCTTTAATGTGGCTCAGAAAAATGGAGGAGAGGGTGAAGAAAGGCTGCCATCAAGAGAAATATAGTTAATATCAGTTAAATAACAACATTCATACAAGAATGTTGTTATGCAGCTGTGATTCCCCTTAACTTCTGCAGGAAGTCCTGCCCCTTAAACCTGATGATCACTGTCCCCAAAACCTCTACTCTTTTTCCACAGTCTTCTCACCCTTTTCCAGTTACAACACATGGAAGACAGTGAGAAGGCACTTTATAAGTAGCAGGTATTTGTGGCATATTCTGGACACCCCATAACAGTGTAGGGATATCTTAATAGTGATGAACATACTACAAAATGTGCCTGGACTGCATGTCTAAAAGGCAAAATGGGTTCTTAAATAGCTAAGGTCTTTAAAACAATTTTTGCTGCCTTGCAAATTACAACCCAAGCAGGGAATGGATTTTTCTTTTTGAACCGGCCTTAAGACAAGCTGTTAAAGTAGTGTAATTTTCACTATTCTGTTGCTAGTAATGGGGTAGAAGCCTCTTGCAGATTGCTTTAACAGGATATTAAAAACCAAGATGTGGGGATGTTTTACAGCATTCAATCCCTTTTGCTCATTTGGTGTATTACTGTAGTTTATAAACAGCTTCCAGTCTAAGCTATTGATGTGAAACCTCCAAGCTCTGCAAGATTTGGAAAACAATGTCTGGGAATAAGTTTAAAATTAGAGAAAATATGTCTCCACTCAGAAAGGAAGACTGTGTGAGGCTGTCTATAACAAAGGAGAATTTTGACGATGGTTATGAGCAGATGTTCATCATAGTAGTTGAAATTGTGAGCAAGGGGCAGATACCCATGTACTGCTTAGTAGACTACACTCACCAAGCTACCAAGGCTGTGTTTTTCTCCAAAGAACTTCAAAAACTGAACCCTGATGAGGACAGTATCTGCAAAATTGAAAACTTCCTAACAGTAAAAAGGAAAGGAAGAAAGAAACAGCTGTTTGTGGTGTGGCTAGCCCTAGAAGCTTAACATCTGGATAAAAGCCTCTCAAGTCCATGATGTTTAGCAGTTGGAGCCATAGTGGGAGAAAAAGAAGAATCACAGACTGTATTTTTTACATTGTGCTCTCCAGTGATGCCTGCACAAGGATTTTCCCACTAAACACCAGTTTGAACATTACCAAACAGGTGTCAAAGTTCACAGGAGCTGTCAGGAAAGCAATAGGTGGGGCTTGCAGAAATACACTGCCCAAACAGCTGGAATAATAGTCATAGTGATGGAAATAGCACTGCTGGGTAAGAAGACATGACCATATTCTTTGGGGTGAGTCCATTACCCATCCATATCCATGCTGCTGGAGTGTATGAACATTTATTGCTCCAACAACAGAGCTCTAAGTGTTGACCAGCCATAGGCTTGGTACACAGTCCTGCAATCAGGACAGCTGGAGAGTTAGCACATTTTTCTGGAAGCTTCTGGAATTGCCAGTGACAATTTCTCTTTTCAGCTGACACCGCTGGAAGGTTTATCTCAATCTACCTCTACACAAAACTTGTCAAGCACCAGGTGCTTACAGATTTATTGGTCCCACTATCAGCCTGTGCTCTGGCAAATGGTAATAGCAGTTAAATCATTACAGCAACAAAGTACAAGCTGCATTATATTCCAGTGAATAAACACCATATCAATACAGACAGCATTGAACCAAATACAAATGTAAACAAGCATACCTTACTTCACATTTGGCAAGGAGATGGTCAAGTTGCATCTGCCACTCTGGAAGGTTCTGGTATTTTAAGAGCACACACCATTATGTAGTGAAGAGTGAGTAGTAAAGGGAACAGTAAAAGAAATAAGAGGACACATGCTTTTATCTGAATTATTACAGAGCCCAGATTAGCAACGGTATCCCTGATTTTCAGGGCATTACTGAGGAATAAAAGCCTCTTTTCAAAAGCTGTATCATTTTTCCAGAAGAGATTGGAAATTATTAAGTCACATGTTAAAAGTGCTCTGAAAACATGGCCAAAGATATGATCAGATGCATCTTCCAGGCTGTTGTGGCCAAGTTGCAAACACTGGCAAAGCAGGAGGTCTCTGGACTTGTTTATATTCAGAGACAGCTTTTAAAAAGAGACACGTCACAGCTCTGGTGAAGGCCTTCCTCAAACCCTTAAATGGGAAAGGATGGGTAGAGCCAGGCTGCATTCCATCCACAGCAACAAGTAAAAGAATAACAAACCCTACTGAACAATGGAATAGAAACAAAAAAATCCAGAGAAAGATGGTTTGTTCTACCATGAGAAACAGTGATATATTTTAGTGGGACTGACACTTGTTCACAGCTGCTCAGAAGAGTGTAGCAAATCCAAACTAGATTTGTTTGAAGTGGCCCCAGTACAGACAAGCATCAAGAAGAGCTTGTCCATTGAGATGCCATTACTTTCAGCTATGGCAGAGTTTGCCCCCCAGGATTTTTTTCACAACTGGGGACGGGGAAGACTCTGTAGCTCTGAACAACAGTGCTCTATCTTTGCAACAAAATTGGGAAATGAAAGAGTGGGTTGGCATCTATTTTCAGCCATTTGGGTATTACAGTAGAAGACATCCTCATTCTGAGTTTGTAAGGCACAGTCTGCTATGTAGGGAGTAGATGACCTGGAATTTCACTTTGAGCTTTCATTTTCTTTTCCTCACAGGAGGCATGGATACTGCTGCATCAGGTTCAGAAGAGCCATTCACATTAAAGAGACCTTTTGATAAACGTAACCCTCTGCCTTTGTCATAATTTGCATAATTTGCTTTTGTTTGATCAATTCAAGCCCAGCCATCATTTATCTAAATGATGTTGTCTTTTGGAGAAAACCCTTTGCAAATTTTTCTTTGTGTCTCTACACACATTCCTTTAAAACTGAATTTTTCTTTTGGCTTTCCATTTTACTAGGCAGTGTTGCCAGTAATGTGTAGCATAGTGCAAAGTCCAAAGACTGCACTACCAATAACAGTGTATGATGATCTGGTTGGTTTGAAGTTCGGAAAAGGGGCCTTTTGGTCATACTGATCAGATTAGCCCTTTGCATTCAGACATGCAAATTTTGAGGACAGAACAGCAGCGATGTACATTTTAGATATTGTGAGGCTTTCAATACAGTTTCATGAAATTTTTCTAAATTAGGTAGAAGGGCATAGTCTGGATGAAACTATGGTGCTGGATGCGCTTAGAAAACCTTAGAAAACCATGTAGAAGTGGTTATCAGTGGGTCACTGTCAGAATGAGAGGACAGTTCAAAACAAGCTTCATTATCTGGCTGGTATAGGAACTAATCAATAGTTCATTGGTGACTTGGATAATGTCATGCCAAAGGTATTAGTAAATACATTAGTAAGACAATAGCAAAATGAGACGGATTTGTTTACTGGAAAACAGGATGAGAAAGCAAAATAATTTTGACAGTATTGTTTCTGAAAAACAAGTGAGGAGCAAGGGGCTGCTCTTGTACATGGAGACTCAATCATACTAATAAAGAAACAAGGTAAGAAGTAGCTTTGTATAAATAGGCGTTGTGATGATACAGAAGAGAAACAGGAGTCAGTACTGCCATCCTGCTGTGCAAAAAGTAAATACCATGTCAGGATTTATAAACAGCAGTCTGTTTGGTAGTGTCAAAATAATTCTTTTATTCTTTTCATTCTCAACTGAAACACTTTGTCATTTGGAGTCACTGTACTTCACAGAAGATAGGCAGAGTCTGTAGGAGAGCAGAAAGAATTTTTAGAAGTCAGGAAAACATGGCATATGAGAAAATGAATCAAGACTGGTAAATCTAAATGAGAGAAGAGAAGGGTGATATATCTGAACTGCTAGAAGTGGTGTTTCTTGGCTCTGCAGAAAGTCAGTAGTCTGTTTTTGTTGATTTTAGACTGCTAAAGAAATAATTGGATTAAGTTGCAGCAAGGAAGATACAGATCAGATATTAAGAACATTATAACAGTACAGATAATAAAGCAGTAGCCTGCATTGCCTAAGGATATTGTGAAATTCCCATAACTGGGACTTTTTATGAACAAGTTAAGCAAATCTCAGGAATGAAATTGGCATTGTTAATCCCTCTTTGGGATTAGAGGGTATCCATTCCAGTATCCCTCCTTGGGGCACTTAGATGGTCTAGATGGCTTCCTGAGACCTCTTCTAGTCTATGATTTACTGAGTATGTTTCATGCATGAAATTACTAGGTTGTGTATTCTTTGAAACAGGAAGCATATCTTCTGTATTTGTACAGCACACAGCAAAGCAATCCAGGCTAGAGACTATAGTCATTATAGAAACTATATAGTAATAATGGTATCTAATTATCACGCTATGTTTTGTAATGTTGGAACAGTAATGTAAAACTGTGAGTCACTCTGCTGTCAGTGAGAGCCATGTTTCAGAATTAGCTGTCATCATTCAAATAGTCTTGGCTAATTTGAACTTTATTGGAAACTCTGTCAGCAACTGTCATAGGTAAATATCATGTTTTGATATGATTTGTAATAGAAATCAGCCATGACAAATATTTTCATATGTTTTTGTCGATATAGTCACAAAAACAATTTAAGTATTTTACAGGTTAAAAGTTCAGGTGACAAACTAGACTTTTTAGCACATTACATTTATACCTTGCATACATTAACTGCTCAGTCTTTACCCCTTCCACATTTTGACTGCCATTTGTCCTATTTAGTAAGAAGGCTTTGTCTTAGGCACAAAAGCAGTGATATGAGATACCCAACATAATGTTGCATGTGCTCAAAATGGTGTAGACCCATATGACTTTAATTCTGAAATCAAGTTCATCTAATGCCTGAAAATGCTCTTGGTGGTGAAAGTGCCTCTGTCTTCTGATGGAAGTCCTTTTGCAGGCTGGGGTGCAATAGGATGAGGTGAGGAGGTGGAATCCATTTGCTGAATTACCTACATGAATATGTATGCTTCTTTTCAAGGACAGATGAGATATTCTTCATTTACTGACAGCATCTGGGTGTTAGAGTTTTATGATGCTAAACCTGCAGTAACATAATTGAAGCAGAACCTAGTCAAGAATGATTGCCATCAGTAACATTTTTGCAGGACCTTCAGTATTTGTCTTCTATCAGAGCACTGAGCAAGCATTACTCAGATCACATGATTAATAATACAGTGTGCCACTGAACCCAGGGGGCTCTTGACTTTCTTAATTATTTTTCTATACTCATCAATTGCCATTCAATCAAAAAAAGCGTAGCAGATATCAGTATGGCAGTGCTGTTCAGCCCCTTGAATAATGTCCAATATGTTGTGAAATGCCTTGATTAAAATGAGCTCTTTTATGTATTCTTTTAGACCCTTTAACTAGTAAGAAGGCATTTGTATTAACATGGTGGCATTTACATGCCACTGCCTGGTGTTTATTTGCATCTGTAGTCTAGAAGAAATGATACTCGTGGCTATACAAATGAATGCTTTATCCTGAAGAACTACAAACCAAATGCTTTACAAACTGAAGCAGATTAAAGAAATTATTTCAGGCAGCAGATGGAAGTGAGGAGTACACAGTGATGTTTCACAATAATTTTCAGAAGAAAATGTGGAAGAGAATCTTTCCTTAACTGAAACTGTAAGGGGAAATAGTTGCTTAAAAATATATTTTCTCTAATAGGAATTTGAGCCTAACAGTGGTGATTAGCACCATTTATTCTATGAAAGAAAAAAGTTATCAAATATAAAGATACTGACATCATACAAGACTAAGAGTAGAACATATTATGTGGAGAGTTGCTTTAATGCAGTGATGCTAACTGAAATGCTTAGGATAATTTGCTCAGAAGCAGCTTGATTATCTGTGTATGGTACTGATACTGACATTTAGATAAACCCTTTGTTTTGTATTCCAGGTGATTATGATTTCACAATAACAGTATAAATCAAGATGAACTTGTTGAGGTAAAGAGGTGCTTTATGGTTTAAAGCAGGGTGAGTTCTAAAGTAAGTCTTTAGAGAGACATACTCATTGATGTAGTGCATCACCTGACTCCAAGAAGAGTGTGAGGAGGTTGCGCAGACATTGAATGGTGTTTTTTAGTATCTGTTTTTGAAACAGTTTCTAAACTCAGTTGCTGTTGAATTACGTAATAAAAGGTATAGTCACTTCTTTAAATGATTTTATAATTCCTTGAAGACTAGTTTCACTTTAAACTGCTTTCTTTCTAAATCAAATTTGAAGGTACACGTTTCTTTGTCTCTTCTGCATAGGTACATCCTATGACAAGCGGTATGGAAATGTAAGAAGTACTCTTCCTCGTAGTTGAGTGAAAGGCTGGAACTACAGCTAAACCAAAGGGCTAACTTTTCATTGGTATCTCAAAGCTGAATCTGTCGAAGAGCAATGAAAGCTCTATTTCAAGCTGCAGCCCTGAAAGAATCTCATTTCACTACACCTTCTAACATCTGCAATCCTGTGTCAGCACTTAGCTTTCCATTCTCAGTATCCCAGTATTCAACCCTGAATTCTCCGGCACTCAAGTCTTGAAACCTGTTGGTCCTTTCCAATGCATAAAACTGGCAGGTCAATATGCAATGAAATACGCCCTGTTAGCTGGTGCTGCTGAGCAGACTGATGTTTCCTGACTCCACTAACAGTTAACCAGCAGGTTGAGACCAGAACTCAGGAATGCTGCAGAATGAGGAAAGAAATAGCTTGTCTTCCCCCTTTTCCTGTTCCCACAGGACGGGATCAGCTGAGCAGCAGCACTGTGAAATGCTTGTACAGGCTAATGCCAGAAAGCAGGAATAGTAGGGGAAAAACTTATTCTGCAATTAGGCACCGGTCTCAGGTGGAAGTGTTGACAGTCCTCCTTAGCTGAAAACTGTAGTTTCTTGTGGATGCTCAGGTTGCGCTGAGTTGATTCAAAATTAATGCACAGTACTGTGGAGATAAGATAGAAGATGCAGTATAACCAAAAGCTTAATGGCTTTAGAATATATGACTCTAGGGTACCCACAACTTTCATTACTGAGGCTTGGTTTAATACATGATATCAAGTAAGAAGGAATATTTATCTCGAATAGATGTCAACTAAGGAGTACGTCCATGATATTGAATAGCAAGCTAAGGGAATTTCAGACTTAAGCTTTTAGTTCCTACCACTGTCCTGTAGTTCACTATCACTGTGCAAATACAGCTCTTTGTTTAGTGATAGTACAAACTGAATCACTGAGATGACTCAGGCTTTAACAAAAATTGGTTATTTTATTGTATGAACCCTTTCTGTGTGGCCTCACAGACCTAGAAGCAGCTACATCAACCCAACCGATTGAGGAGCAAATTGCAGTATGGAAAGGGCAGTAAGTTTAGTTAGGAAAGCTTCCTAAGGTACCTGTATTAGTGTACATTGGTGTATTGTAGAGTTACACCCCCAGCATTCGACAGAGAGGTCAGCACAGTCCACACTGCCTGGATAAACTGTGTCTGAGTTAAGGACTGCGACACTATTATCTGGGGAGCGGCCATTTTCATTCTGACCACTGACAATGGATCGTGCTTGACACAAACTTGAATTGACAGCATTCTCTATAAAAGAAATCAAATTTTTGTACATACAACACATCCAAAGTCAGGTAGATGTGGTCTAGAGCTTTTGGCTAGATTCACAGAATCACAGAATGGGCAGAGTTGGAAGGGACCTCTGAAGAACATCCAGCCTAACCCCCTTGCCAAGCAGAATCACCCAGAGCACATTGTGTAAGATGGCATCCAGATGGGTTTTGAATATTTCCAGAGGAGACTCCACAAGCTCTCTGGACAACCTGTTCCAGTGCTCTGTCACCCTCACAGTAAAGAAATGTCCTCTCATATTCAGCCAGAATTTTCTGTGCTTCAGTTTGTGCCCCTTGCCTCTCATTCCTGTGGCTGGGCACAGAAAAAAGAGACTGGCTCCATCCTCTCAACACCCTCCCCTCAGATATTTATATACATAGATTCCTTAAATAAGAGATCATTTTCACTGAGTCTGTAGGACTGTATGTCCCCCCACACCCCATTACCATTTTTTCCCCCAGATTTTAGGTCTTTCTTTTTCTGACTGTAGTCACAGCTTAAGGAAAAACATCATGTCCCCAGATCTTTTCATTTCTCAGACTTTGCTCGTGCTATCCTATTGCATGAGGATCTTACTGCTACTTGATTGTAACATACTTAAGGAAGGTTGCTCTTCATGTGTTTCACTTACTGGTGTCATTATGAGCTGTAGGAGTGGCTGATTTTAATCCTCTCAGGAAAATCTCTTCTTGGTTCCCACAAATAACAGGTAACTTTTCCCAGCTTACATGGGTGTGTGTTGCTGTTTTCTGTGATTGTGAAGACAAATGTCTGAGCTGCAGGTAACATGGGCTTGGAAGCTCTTTAGTTGTGTGCTTGGCTCTTTTTCAAATTCTCCACTAGTAACTCAGTGAAAGTCTGGGTATGTCATCACAGCTGTACTTGGATTTGTATCTTGAGATGTCTTCATTCAAATAGGCATGAGGTAATCTTTTTGCAAGTAATAAACAATACCCATGAGTACCTGAAAAATGTCTTTACTGAATTTCCACGTATGTATTTGTTTTTTCAGCTAATTGCTGCTAACAGACTGCTTACTAGGTTCAACAGCTCAGTGACTCTGTGCAAACAGCCTTGATGACTAGAAAGAATGGCTGGAAATATTATAATAATCCTTCAATAGCAGTCAGCAAAATACCACTTTTTCATTGGCTTTTACATTGCCATATTGGTGTTAACTTCTAGCTACATCCCCAAACTTGATTCAAAAGTCTATAGAGATTATTCCTAATGTTTGCCCCAAACAAGGGTACTTTAAACAGATTGGCCTTAAGTGCAACTGTGTAAGAGTTTAAAACATCTCCCCTTCCTCTCTTGTTCTTCAAGTGTTTTTCATCAATTTGTTCACAGAGCTTTAATTCCTTGAACTGACTCATTGTTCAGGTGAGTACTGGAAATGATGCTACAGAGAAGGCAGGAGTATCTGGAGTTTGTTGGGGAGGACTGATGAAATTAGTTCAAGTTATCACAGGAGTATTCCATGTAAACTGACTTAACAGCACAGCATCACCAAAGACCAGACTGAAACTACCCTCTGCTATGAAATGTGATTTATTTTGGAGGGGGGGGGGGGGTTTAAGAGCTGTAATTTATGAGTAGGTTGGTGGTTGTTCTAATGATTTCTCTCTATATAGAAAGCTCTTGAAAATAGAAGATGTCCTTTAGCTATGCTGAACCCTTTTCTGTTTTACAGTTGGAGTAACTCTGCATGTTAAAATGTTATGCCCTGTTTTGGCTTATATATCATACCACGTTCAGTGTTACAGGTATTTTCCTCCATTCTAATCCATAAAAGGAATAAGCTAATATTAGAGTGAGTTTTATGAGAATAACTTCAGACTGGTATAACTAGAATGATTGCCTCTCCCTTGCTCAAAATGTTTAAAATCTCATCAGTTTCCTAACTATTAACCTCAATCCTGTTGTGCTGCAGCAATGAAACAGGCACCTAAATTGTTTGGTCTGCAACTCGAATGTTCAGCAGTGACTCTCCTATGACTGATATCATGGCAGCTCTTTGATTCCCATATAAACAAATTAAAGAGATTAACTTAATAAGTTTGTTACCATTTTTTTTCATTTTTAATTTCAGCTACAGAAGTATAATAGTTAGTTACTTATTTGCTTTCCTTTATTAATGCAGTTCACAACCTGCTGGCGTGGCCAGTTATAACTGGGTTAAGCTGAAGCAAAAAGAAACTTTTTGTAAACCAGTACCAGGCTAAAAACAGTTGAGTTGGGTTTGATATGGTACTGGTAGATGAAAAATTGCCCCTGGTTGTCTTGGCTCCTTGGTTCTGCTTTCTCAGTAGGGAACCTCCCGTGCTTAGCTTGGTGGAAGGGTACTCTTCTGTCTGCCCTGAAACTCAGGTCTGGGTGTCCTTGTCCGCAGAATGGGTTGTTTATCACGCAGTGCAAACCTACTTAGCTACCAAGTAGCTCAAGAGTTGCCTCTTGGCCACTGTCCTAGCCCAAAGGCTGCATAAGCATTTCCCAGTACTTGGGACAGGAATGCAATGCAGAGCGGTTAACGAGTGTCACTGTGGCCTCTGGACTGCCAAATGCAGTGCTGCATGTGTGGTATTTTATGTATATGCCCCTCGCACTCTTTTGTTTTCTGCTGCTTTTGTCCCCAGCTGTGCTGAAGCGTTTTGCCTCAAGAAGTCTGACGTTTTCCTTTAGAGAACCCCTAATGCAAACATTCTGGTGCACTCTACAGAGAAGATATATTCCTATAGAAAACATAAACTGAAATCAAATGTACAAATTAAATTGCGTGTACTGAAGCTGTCTTCCACTTTGCCTGAAATAGACCCTTGAAATTAAAAATACATAGGCAAGACTCTATGTTAGTCTAACAGTCAAGCCAAGACTCTGTTCTTTGATTAGTTTGTTGGAGAATTCCCCAGGCAAGGCACATGATAGAGTAAACCACGACATGGCACCAAACAATGAGGATTACAGGTGCATGGAAAGTGCAGTTTGTTCAAAAGTCCAGTTAAAGCTGAACATACAGTTTCCCTGGAGACATACCAAAATAATACTGATTTACAGGTATGCTTTCTGCTAGGAAACGATTAACTAATGCAATCTTCAGCTGATCTCTAAAACTTAAAAATAACCTGACCCTGTTACAGCTGACCAGAAGTCAACAAGGATAAGTTTGGTTTACCAACCTGTCAGAGGAATATATATTTAAACCAGTATATTGTTCCTTTAAAAATATACAATGGCTACTCTTAAAGGCCAGCTCTGAAGATTGATCTTGTTGCGCTAGTTCTTTTGAAAAACAGAATGAGAAATCATTCTATCCTGAAGATTTTTTTTGGTCTTGTAAGTTTTCACCAAATATTCTCATAAGATAAAGTTTGTTTTCTTCTGTATCTAAGTACAGTACATACATGTAGTTCAGATTTTTTTTATTTAATAGACAAAGACATTAAAGCTTTTCATAAGCTTTAATGTTTAAAAGAGTCCAGTACTAGTACAGTTTCATCTTTTACATGTTCTTAGGTGTTTGTTTTTTTTTTCTTTTGTTTCAAATATACGTGGATATTTATGTGTGAGAATTTTATTGTCCAATTCTGTCAGCTCCCACAGAAAATGGGCACGATCTAGCAAGCAGAATGCATTAGGTGTAGAGCTGGTTCAGTTGAGTTGCATGCAACAACACAGACAAAAATGTGAATTTTGGGAGAATTAGGCTTTGCTGGATCAGAACACAGAAGAGCTGAAGTCTAGGTTACATCAGTTGACTCTGAATTTGATTTTGTTAACCATAGTATACACAAAATGAAAAAGAACCTCTACTTGAGCTACAGAAACCAGTTTAAACCAGTTAAAACAAGACTTCTCTGTAAGGATTCCTGAAGTTCTGAGTTACATTCATTATGTGATGTTCAAGAAAGAGGATTATCTTTGAGAAACACCTTAATGTGTTCTTCAGAGTTTTGTTTAAAACATTAAATGCTTCAATAATATATTCAAATACACACTAAATATCCAAAGGTGTCTCTTTAGAGATATTTCTAGAAGATTTTATTATTTTCATTCTCTATCATGAAAGAAACAAGGGAATCACTCCCAAGCAAAATGGCCAATGATTTTCATGAAGGTAAATAAGGACGAGAAAAAAGTATTCATATTCAGCAGTTTGGCTTACATGATAGCACAGAGCTACAGTGCGTTAAATACAGTGCGTTAAACAGGTATAAAACAGATAGCAAGGAAGTAGCAAGGAAGGTCATTTTTACAGAGTGGAAACTGATTCTGAAAATTACCGAGAGGAGGAGCAACTCAGGTGCTGTTAGTTTGGCACTGTAGGCCAACATGAGATCTCAACAAGGTTGCCTCCATAACAAGGTAATTTTGTACAATCTCTGTAATTACAACATTACAAAATATATTCTAATGTATTTGGTATCCTCCTACATTTTAAGAATGCTGAAGAAATAGAAGGGTTCACATCATTTGCAGGGGAGCTGAAGTCAGTGTCTTAGTGTGGAGGGAACCAGGTGCTCAGTCTGTTTATTCACAAAGAATAGATGACTTGATTTTTAAGTAACTGAATAAAATAGAAAAAGATATTAAAAGCCTGAGCGACCAGGGGGAGTAAGTTGTAGGAACGGATCCCTAGAAGTCCCTTTCCATTCTGAGCATGACTCTCCCTGCAGATAAGGTGTCAGGGATAATCTTTAAGTGAGGACTTTATGATAGGTATACATAAGGAGAAGTGATGCATGAGCTGAAAACTGACACAGCATATGCTTTGTGTCAATTGACAGAGGAGAAGCCACAATGCCTCAGCCAGGAGCTTAGGAGTCAAAGAGGCTCTCTGAATTCAGTGAAGGCTGTTTGAGAACAGAGCCTGCTAAGATCACACCATTATTTGTCTTTCTTTCTGG
Organism: Oxyura jamaicensis; assembly: GCF_011077185.1. Lineage (NCBI taxonomy): Eukaryota > Metazoa > Chordata > Aves > Anseriformes > Anatidae > Oxyura > Oxyura jamaicensis. The sequence continues at coordinate 12,179,854 of NC_048926.1, read as the reverse complement.
ATGATACATATTATCTCAAATTACTTGGTTAAATGAATGAACTGTATTAGTCTCAAATGTGCCAATGGTACTGGGTGTTCCTTTTTTTTTTTTTTTTTTTTTTTTTTTTTTTTTTTACTTTGTCCTTAAACTCTTTGTGGTTAACTTGGGAATTATTGAAATAATAAGAAATAGAGTATATGTAGTTTTGGGGTAGAGTCTCGCTACAAGCGTTTCATTAGAAACTTAATCTGTGGAAAAATTACTGCTGACATAAAATTCCTATTAGCCTGGGATTATAGAATATTTTGGTATCATGTTATTACCAAAGTTTATGTGTAATTTTTGAACAATTTCCTCCATGAAAAGTAATTCCCAATATTTTAAATTAAGTAATATACCTGATCAATAGTTTAAATATTGAAATAAACAACATACATGTTAGAAAATATCCACCAAATTTTGTTTTTAAAGACAGAAGCACAGATTTGAAAGGAAAGACTTCAGAGGAAAAAACTGAAAAACATTTGAGAAGTTGTTAAGAAGCAGATTTAGGATCAAATCCACTTAGAATATTTTCAAGTCAATTTTAATTAATATAATGAAATACCCCTGTGGTTTTGGAATAAATCTATTGTTTCACTTTTTTATTTTTATTCTTTTATTTTTTTCTTACACCAAGACATAGTGCTACATTTATGTATGTAGATATGGAATTTCTTTCAAGTATTTTCCCAAAGTTTATGGAATGACTCTGGACAAGATTTGTATTTCTTCAGAAACTAGAATCACCTGAGGGGAAAAAAAAAAAAAAAAAAAAAAAAAAAAAAAACTGTTCACAATAATTTATTTGCTCTCAAACAGACTCTTTGAGTTTGCTTGGCATTTTCATTTTAATGTGAAAGTGTATAAGTATGTATTTTTTTTGAGATTTTTATCCTTAGAATAGAAGGAACACATTTGAGTTTATAGTTTGAAACTATATGTGAGAAATTAGGATATTTTAGGATATTTTAGTAAAAAATAAAAACCTTTGCTTTTAAAATTGCAGGGCATTTTAGAAGTAGCTGAAATGATGAATTGACAAACATCTGGGCTAAAACCACTCTTTGTAAAACAATGCCAGAAAACCATTTTAAATAACTATCTATTAGCCACAAAAACAAGGGTATTGTGGACACAGTGACGGAAAGCCAGTCTATGCTAATACAAAACATACTGCATGTGGATCTGGAAACCGTGCCCTAAGTTGCTAATACACAGAAACACAGAGAGACTGATTTCAACATTGATCTTCATTTAATAAACTTTTATAGATTTAAAGCAGAGGTTTAACTTTTCTCCAGCATTGATTTGTACAGTTATAAATCATTTAAGATTTTTTGTTTGTTTTGTTTTGTTTTGTTTTGTTTTCCTCTCAAGTTTTTGCATAAGATTTCCTTTTACAAACGATTTGTTGAGTTCCCAAGTCATCCACTTAATTCGAGGGATGGGCACTCTCCATCACTTAGCTTTATGGAAATGGTACAAGAAAGCAGAACATGTAATTATAAAGTCTGCTCTTCTGGGACATTATGAGATGACTCAAGAATGTTGTGTATATAGAATCTATACTAAAGGGGAGGTTGGGGGAAAGAGGTGCAGGCAGCTATACACTGGTTAGGGTAACTTAAAAAATATGCAGAATTTTAGAACAGTTTTTTTAGTTTGTTTGTTTTTAAGGATATAATATACAGGAATCAAGGTAGAGTAGAACGGATGAGGGAAGGCAGTGGGTGTTGTCTTCCTGGACTTCCAAAAGGCCTTTGACTCTGTCCCCCATAAGACAGTCATCGAGAAGCTGTTGATGTACGGGCTGGGGGAGCAGACAGTGAAGTGGATCAAAAACTGGCTGAACAGCCTGGCCCAGAGGGTAGTGGCCAGTGGTGCAACATCTAGTTGGAGTCCAGTACTGAGTGGAGTGCCCCAGGTGTCTGTACTGGCTCCAGTTCAGTTTAACTTCTTAACGATCTGGACAATGGGGTAGAGTGCATCCACAGTAAAATTGTAAGTGACGCAAAACTGGTGGAGTGGCAGACTCACCAGAGGACCATGCAGCCATCCAGAGGGACCTCAAAAGGCTGGAGAGGTGGGCTGACAAGAATCTCATGGAGTTAACAAGGCGAAGCACAAAGTCCTGCACATGGGGGGAAACAGCCTCAGGCACCAGTACGTGCTGGGGGCCACCTGGCTGGAAAGCAGCTTAGCAGAAAAAGACCTAGGGATCCTGGTGGACACCAAGTTGAATACTAGTCAGCAATGTGCCCTTGCCACTAAGAAGGCTAGTGGTGTTCTTTGCTACATTAGGCAAAGCATCACCAGCAGGTCAAGGGAGGTGATCCTTCCACTCTACTCAGATCATCAGGAAGCACTCCCGTACTGTGCAGGTGACAGAGCACTGGCACAGGATGCCCAGAGCAGTGCTGGAGTCTCCCTCCTTGGAGATCTTCAAAACCCACCTGGACATGGTCCTGGGCAACCTGCTGTAGGTAGCCCAGCTTAAGCAGAGAATTGGACCAGATGACCTCCAGAGGTACTATTCAACCTAAACCATTGTGTAATTCTGTGATTCTCTAATGAAAGGGAAAGAAAAATATATGGAAGAGAGTTAGGGTTGGAATTCTTCAGGGTGAGCGCTGGATCTGAATCTTTAATACTTGTTTTGATCACTTCAATACAGAAGGTAGGAATATATTTATGATGTCTCCCAGTTACATGAAGTGCACTGTCAATATCAAGGTACTATATGGGAAGAGCTAGGTGACCTTGAGAACTACAGTACTGTAAACAGGATGAAATTCAGTGGTACAAAATGCAAATCCAAATGGAAAGGAATGCAAGGACTGAGAGTGAACAAATAACAAAGATTACCGTTTCAGCCAGAAGCTCATTAGCTGGAAACACAGGCAAATTACTTTGGCAAATACAGTCCTAGAAGCTTTGGGTTGCCTTAGCTGAGTTATTTCTAGCAGAATTAGAGAAGTGTTAATGATGTTATGTAAAACTCTAGTGGACACATCAAAATAATTTGTGTACTCATTCATATTCAGGAAACATGAATCAAACTAGAGCAGATGCAAAGGCAGGCACTATTCTTCTAGCAGTCTTTCTTACAAAGAAGATACCTGAGAAATTATTTGTTAAACCTAGTAAAAAGTCTGGGAAGGGATATAGGGCTGCTGTCTGAGAGGGGATTGTGTCACTCTATAGCATGCCATACAGCAGGGGAGGAATGCCAGGGGGAGGCTGGAACACTATGGACCAGGAGGAAAAGAAGATGCAAAGCTCTTTGAACTGTCTGAGCCACAAGAACAAGTGGATGTAAGACAAAGAATAAAATTAAGTGGGAAATTGGAAGATAATTCTTCTGAATTAAAGCAGTCAAGGGCTGGATCACCTCCCAGTAAGAACAGTGAACACCAGAGAAGTAGCCACTTTTAGATGTATCTTGATTGGTTCATTAACAAAATTATGCAATATGTTTGTTTATAATAGCAAGTGGCTTGGCTGAATAGGGTGGTTTCTTCCAGACTTTGCTTCTAATTGCTGCCTCTGTGAGGGTGGATCTGCAGAGAGGTCTGGGACATTACTCCAATGGATTACTGACGTATTACAGATCTACCTTAACTGAAAAATGATTTCCTGAAGACCGAGCCGTTAATGCTGGTATCAGCCCTTAGGAATTCTACGCTTCAGCTATTATTTCGTTTGCCTGTGGCACATATTTCATGGCAGGCCCAGGCAGTGCTCGGAGCTGGCTGATGTATGCAGGAGTATGTTTTTCTCACTTTTGAGCTTAAGTGAAGAATGCGAAGGGCTTAATTATGCCACTGTGAAGCTGAGGTTCTGCCTGTGGTGGGAAGGAAGTGCTTTATGCCAGCTGGGGAGGCTGTACTCACCTCCAGCTCTGTGGGTAAGAAACTCGGTCGGCACCTGTAGAACAGGTCTGGCTGATGTTGCCTCAGCTTTCCTAACTGTCCTTCCAACTACATGTGAGCGAAAGGGGTTCCTTGGAAAAAATGGGAGGAAAGGAGGAAGATGGAAAGGTACAATCTCTCCTTTCAGATACCTCTTCAGAGTCGCTGTTGCCCATTTTAGTGGTGAACAGTTACTGAGTTTACAAAGCTGTTTGCCTCTTGCTTAGATTAGTACAGGTTATTAAATTGTTAAGCGTGCAGTTATCAAAACTTGTGCTTTTCCTTCTATGCTCTATTGCTTTTTTTCCACATATATATATGTAAAACACCTGCTAAGGTTCTGGGGAGCTTTGCCTAGGGAACTTGCATGTTTAACTGCCAAACTAAATAGGGGAATATGAAAGAGAAGTGCTATATGTGCTTCTGTAGCACTGTATAATGGAGATAAGCTTTTAACATTGTTCTCTTTGTTTGCCACCCCGTTTTTTATCAGGAATTCAGTAGTGTTCCTGGCCTTGTCCAACATACTGGAATCCTGCAATGTACATTCGTGTGGGAGTAGTAATTACATAAACACTTCTGGTGTTTATGGGCTTCCCACAGACCTCTTGGAGCCTTAATGCAGTAATTTTCTTCAGTAAAGAGAACTGTATAAGCATTAATCATCAAAATGTAGCAAGATTCTCTAGTGGGAAAGCGAGGAGGGGGAATCAGGCAGCTTGCCTGAGCTCTGCAGAGTGCAGTTCAACACTTCTTGGCATTGGCAAGTTCAGGAAGGGTTGGGTTAGGTGAGATTAGCACTACCAAAGCTACAGGCTTATTTAACTATTTAGAAAGCCTGGTGAGACCATGTATGCCTGCTGTTCCAAGATCTGAACTATTTTATGTACTCTCTCTTGTCTCCTTTTACAACCTCTTAGAAAAATTTAGTGTAGCACAATTTGATTTTACAATGAGCAGACGTTCAACTGGCTATAACTTTTGAGTATTGGGTTTGACACTGCGGTAAACCAAAAAATACTTCGACAAATAAATAAATACAAATACAAATACAAATAAAAGGGAATGTCCTTTTCACTCCCTCCTCCCTTCTCTCTACTGTTACTGCCTACCATTGAGCACCACCTCCTTTGCTCTCTCATTGGTGCTCACAGGACCTTTAATGAAGCTGATTTAACTTGCTAACCCAATGGGATTTTTTAATATATATATATATATTTTCTGCCAACATAGTTGCTTGTCATTTTGGATTTGAGCTGGCCCATGGGGAAGTGGGGGCATGAGTACAGAAGCAAGAAGGGTGAAGGAAAGGAAACATCCCCACGTCTGTGATCAGCACAGCCATGTTGTCAGAATGCCCCAGCTACAATCTCAAACACATGATATGCTGCCTAGCAAGACATAGGAAGAGACATAGGAATGTAATGTGTGCTAGGTATATATGTTCATGATTTGTTCATAATAGAATTGTAAGTGGAAAATTTAAGTAGTGAACTAATGAGCAGAGATAGCCATTAGCTTAGGAGAAACTGCAGGTACAGTGAATATGAATTAGCTGTATCACCTATATACTTTTTATAAAGCACGTCAGCCAGACTATGTCTACCTTGCTCTGGTCAGGGAGCAGCAAGAACTGGTGCTGTGCTGCAAGAGTAGCTGAGAGCTGAGCAGGGATGGACAGGCAGGCAGCAGATGCTCCAGGGTGACCAGATAAGCCCTGTGATGGCAGGCAGGTTCAGCCTTGAGCCCAGATGGCTGGACAAGATCATAGTGACGAGGCAAGGTCTGAGGTTCAAGTTCAAAACTCGTCCAGATCAATGGGACACCTGGGCCAGCACAGGAGTATCTGCAGCACTTCTGCTACATAGCTCAGGTCAGGGCAAAGTATGAGTGCCGTAGCTCAAAAGCCACTCCAGAGCAGAATGGTGGAGAGCCCCCACTAAGGCTTCTTAGCAGAGCTTCTGGAAGAGATGTTTTTAAGGCTAGCTACTTGCACTGTTACTGAAGTTGACCCTAAGCCCAGGCAACCAAACCCTCAGCCAGGGGAAAGGTAGGGGAGATGCGATCAGAGCCCCAACAGCTTTAGCAAAACATGCAGAACCGTGATGGAAGTAATAAATGTTTTAACTTTTTCCAGGGGTAGGGGAGGTGGCTACAATATCTGGTTTTATGTTCTCCACAGAGTATGTGGAGAATCAAATAGTATTACAAGAACTTTAAATATCATTTGCATTACCCAGTGTGTTTGGTGTGTTTGGAGAAGGATTGGCATTTCCTTACAGTCGGGTTTACCCAATGCATAAGAACCATGGCAACATTTATGGTGTCTCCTTTCACACATGATGTGAATGCACTGTAGGAAGGCTTGTACTCTGCCTAGCATCAGTTCTGAATGGGAAAGATAGGCTATAGCATCCTGGGGCTTCCCTTTCACGTTTACATTAACCAGAAATGTACAATAACAACAGAACTGACAGCAGACCACATGGGATTGTGGTTGTTATTCAGACTCCTAAAGCCATTTTAAAAATGAAATACATAAAACAAGAAAATACATATTTTCAATAAGCTGTCCTGCACTCAATTAGCATATGCAGGACAATGACATGGCTATTGATTGGTGAATAGTTCATGGCAAAATTTAAAGAAAAATGTGTTATATTTCAAACATTCTGTACTTACAGGAAGAAAGTACTTGTCATAGTCATAATGCAGCTGAGTTCTTAAGTAAATTGAAATAATATGCATGGTCTCTTGAAATGTCTTTGAGTAAACAGAGCTCTCTGCTGACTTAATTTTAGGGAAGCATTTATTATATTTAAACTTCTGTTTTAACATATTAAAACTGTTATTTGGTCTGCAATGAAAAAGATAACATTCTAAAATCCCACTGTTTTTACCTATAAATAATTATGTGGCTGTCCGTCTGAGTGTAGTCTTGACCTAGTCTGGCAGATTGTCACTGGTGTAGTTCTTCCTTTGTGCTGCCTGCTATCCTGAGATCAACAAGATTGTTTCTAGAACAATGTTGTATTTCAGTCAAGGCTAGATTACTATGATGGATGGGGAAAAAAAAAAAAAAAAGATTGTGTTTAAGTCATTCTTAGCAGTCTACGTGTGTAGGCATGTAATTTTTTTTTCACTACAGCTAGAAAACACCTTATATTTCTGTTACAAGAGAATAAAATCAAAATACATCCATAAGGAAGAAATATTCTGGAGGTTTCATATTTTTTAAAAGTCTATAAAATGTGTGTCTCTTTTGTAGCTATTTTTAAGTAGAAATTTTATGCAAATATATGTATTTCAAATGAATTCCTTTCTCTTTATAGTTGTTGTATAAACTGTGATTTTGTTACTTTTGTAACATAATTATGTTTTAAGATTATGTCAACTGTTAGAGGTAGAATGGTGATACTAGTTTAGTTGTGACTGCTGTAACTTGATCGGAGAGTTATGCTTCCAAAACTTAAAACTTACTTATCCCTTCAAATTCAGTCCCTCTACATGACATTTGAATGTATGGGCAAGTTTGATATTCTGAGTTTTGCAGACTCATTTATGCAAAACTTAAAGATACAAGTTGAGTGTGGTGTGGTATGTGTGGAGCCTTGAGTGTGGTGAAGATGTCTGCCCTGATTTCCATAGGTATGCCTCTAATTAGAGCTATGCTAACCCCTGAGTGTTTGTCTGCAGTCTTTTCTTTATTCCCATCTCTCCCTGTGTGACAGTCAAGGGTCTGGGGTTTTTTTCATTGTCTTTCATTGTCCAACTCCGTTCAATCCCATCTGCAGGGAAGAAGTAACTGCTTTTCACTTCAAAGTACAAAGGGTTTGATTTTGCTTTTGTCAGGAGAGAAAATTTCCAAGTGTGAAACATCTTTCATAATCTTTATAAACTTTTTCAGGTAAAGCTTATCTCTGAGGGAATCTGGAACAGCATGATCAAGATAAGATTTATTCTGTATTACAATAGTAGTAAGCACCCTTTCTAAAGAATATTTACAATTCAAGCAACTGCAAATACCTGCTGATTGCTGCCACCTTCTAAATTCAGAGTTGGATTCCAGCAGCAGCCCTTGCAACTTCTGCAACTCTTTCTCTTTTCTGTGTATAAGGACCAGGTTTTTAGTTTTATTGTGTCGGGAAAAGAGGGTGCATAGAAGACTGCTAAATAATGATCTAAGAATGACATAATTTTATGAATACTTCATAAACCTTTAGCCCTTACAATGCAATTATTATGGATTTGGTTTTAAGAATGTATTGTGAGTGCATTCATCAAGCTTTACAGGAACTGTGAGAAGGATAAACCTGAAGCCAAGTAAGTAAGAACATCTTCCAACCAAATATTTGAGGATTATGTCTACCAAATAGTAATGCACTTCCAGGATTGTGGCCAGTGTGACGTAGTTGTATAGTAAAGGCTGAGAAAAAAATAAAAAATAAAAACTTTTTTGGGTTAAAAAGGGGGAGGGTATACTTGTGAGCTCCTCACTGGAGCACAGAGGGGGTATCTTAAGGTAGTTGAGGACTACCCTGACTGCCAGGGGGTGCTGGGGCTTAGTGAAAAAAGTATGTAAATAGTCTTTTTAGGATAAAGCTATCCAAAATACAACGCATTGCTGAAAGGAAGCTGTATAGTCACTGCTCACCAAAACCGTTGCTTTTGTGGGATACAAATGCTGACTCAATGCATAGGACGAAAAGCTAAAACTATGGAAAGGCTTAGATACTTCTTCCTTGAAATCAAAGTGTCCTCCTATACTAGGGTACACCACTTTCACTTTTGTTCACCCATAAAACCTAAGTTGCTATTTACCAGTTAAGGTGTATTTGGTTTGTTTTGATATGTATGCATTTCAAAGGAATCTTCTGGTAATTACATTTACTGTTTACTGTCCCAGAAGCTTAGGACTTGTTGATTAAATCCTCATCTTTCAAAATCTCCTTGGTAATCCCTGCTGCACAACTTTACAAAATATTGTGCCCAGCTTGTGTACTTTAAAAAGAAAATCAGGCACAGATTTCCCTAAGGAGATCGTCATTCCACAGGCTGTAGTATCTGCTTCTTTCCAGTGTCTGGAAACAAATTTGTTGGTTCCAAACTCCCCAGGACAAGGGCTTATGTATGCCTCTCTCTGCTGCCTGACCTCCCTATGCTGATGCTGGAGGTCACTGCTTATTGAGACAACTGTTTCGTCATTTGGAATCTAAGCTGTTCAGAGTTACTTAGGCACCTCCAGAGTCCTTCAGCTCTATCCAAGCTCACTGGAAGACCTTTGGGCAGAACAGCTGTCCCAGAAATCACGTGTTACTGCTAGTAATATCCACCTAGCACTGGCCTCATTTGTACTGTATTACTTCATAATCTCAGCATGTAAATCTGTATAGGTTGCCCTAATTACTTATATGTCCACATTTGATTTTGTTGTGTCATCTTGCTGTCAACAAGCTGATACATATGAAACTGGAGAGGGACAAGAAGCAGTCTGACTGACTGCAAGGTCAGCAAGTTTCCTTATTTCTGTAGCTTTGAAACAGTATTACTTAGCAATACAAGATTGCTTGCTACCCATTTCACTGGCAACACAACTGAACTGTAAAATGATGACAGCACTGAAATCTCACTAGCATCCGCTGGTAGACACAGCATTCTTCAGGCGCTGGACAATTAGTAAGGGAATACTAATTTCAGCATGTTGAAGACACCTCTCAACCTTGTTTCACAAATTCCAAATTAGCTATTCTGCCTTTTCAGAGCTGTTCCTGGGCGTCCATACTGATCCAGAAGTGGGTAGGCAACATCTTCTGGAATTTGACCACAATGTAATTCTTAGAAATTTGGGGCTATGTTATGGTTGGCAAGCTCTGTTACTCTAACCATTCCTGTAGCAAACATGCTTATGTGAACCTCATGAAGTTCAACAAGGACAAGTGCGAGGTCTTGCACTTTTCAGGGCAGTTCTCAGTATCAATGCAGACTGGGGGATGAATTCATTGACAGCAGCCCTACAGAGAAGGACTTGGGAATATTGGTGGATGAAAAATGAACATGAGCTGGAAATGTCCACTTAGAGCCTAGAAAGCCTGGGCTGTAATGTCCACTTACAGCCCTAAAAGTTGTATCTTGGGCTGCATTAAAAGCAGCGTGGCCAGCAGGCTGAGGGAGATGATTCTTCCTCTCTACTCCACTTTCATAAGACCCCACCTGGAGTCCTGCACCCAGCTCTGGGGTCCCCAGTACCAGAAAAAATTGAACCTGTGAAAGCAGATCCAAAGGAGGACAAAGATGGTCAGAGAAATGGAGCACCTCTCCTCTGAAGAAAGGCTGAGAGAGTTGGGGCTGTTTAGTCTGAAGAAGAGAAGGTTCACTTCAGACCTTATTGTAGCCTTTCAATATATGAAGGGAACTTTTTAGAAAGATGTAGAAAGACCATTTACCAGGGCCTGTGGTGACAGGACAAGGGACAACCTTCTTAAACTGAAAGAGATAGATTTAGATTGGACAATGAGAGTGTGAAACACTGGAAGAAAGAAGTTCTGGATACTCCATCACTGAAAGTGTTCAAAGCCAGGTTGGGCAGGGCTTTGAGCAACGTCATCTAGTGAAAGATATCCTTGCTTATGGCAGGGGAGTTGGACTAGATGATCTTTAAAGGTCCTATCCAACCCAGACCATTCCATGGTTCTATGACTATGATCAAGGCAATCCAATAACTGTTTAATGTTTTGGTCATTGCTGTACTGACATTACTGATGGGAGACAATGTGACCAGCTGGGCCAGAGTTTTGGAGAAAAATATACAACCATAGCTGTTCTGTGGTGAAGCGATGGTTCTGACACCATTGCATGGTACTGTGGTATAAGCTACTCTAAACAATTCATGCTTTATAATATACTTCATGAAACACTGATACAGATATTTCAGGATTTCAGGGTCTTGTAGGTTGTGATGTTAATTTGCTCCCATGCAGAGATTTACAGTCAAGACATGAATGCTATGACCCAAATTATTACTACTCATGCTTAGCTCTGCTGCCATATGGTATCTTCCACCTACTCTGATGACATCTTATCAGATATTTACTGAGTAGACTATCAGGTGATTTATGTCCATAGAGTCAACTGAATACAGGCCTGGGTAGTATTATCAGAAGGCAGCCGGATACCTTGCAGCCCATGAGAGGACATTAAAAATCAATGGCCCTTTCCGTTTGCATCTCCGGGTCCTCTCCAAAGCTGTTGTCAAATCTGAGACTGACTTTGTATACAAAGCCAGCAGTCTATGAGGAAAAGGTCTTGCTTGGGATTTGCAGCACCATGGCTGTTCTTACCTTCTTTTTCTTTCTCTCTTCTTAACCCATGAGCATTTTTGAGCTAATTTTCTCCTCCTGGCCTTTCTGGGGGTGCTGAGAGTTGCTGGGTGGGCATTTGGCAGCTGGCCACAGTCAACTCACCACAATATTTTTTTTTAGGTTTATATCTTTTTTATATCTTAAAAAAAAGTATTTATATTTAATATAAATACTTTATATAGAATATATATTTTAAAAATATTTCTACAATACTTTGTAACTTGTATCTTGCAGACTTGCTTAGATTTTAAACATTTACATTCATGCTTAGTTCCTCATTTCATTTGGGATAGGGTTAATTTTCTTCATAATAGCTGGTATGGTGCTGTGTTTTGGATGTAGGATGAAAATAATGTTGATAACACACCGGTGTTTTAGTTGTTGCTGAGCAGTACTTGCATTGAGTCAAGGACTTCTCTGCATCTTGTGCTGCCAGCGAGGAGGCTGGGGGCGTACTAAGAGCTGGGAGGAGACAGACCCAGGACAGGTGACTCCCACTGGCTAGAAGGATATCCCGTAACTTATGGCATTGTGCTGAACAATTAAACTGAGGTGGTTGGCTGGGGGGATGGCTGTTGCGTGGGGATTGTCTTAGCATTCATCGGCTGGTGGTGAGCAATTATGTTGTGCATCATTTGTTTGGTTGTTTTTTTCTTGTTTTCTTTTGTTCTTGTGGTTTGTTTTGTTGTTGTCATTCTGTTTTTTTGTTTGTTTGTTTTCTTTCTTACTAAACTGGTTTTATCTCAACCCACGAGATCTTGCACTTTTACCCTTTTTCAGTTCTCTCCCCTTTCCCACCGTGCTGGGAGGTGAGCAAATGGCTGTGTGGTGCTTAGTTGCCTGTTGGGTTAAACCACACTCAGATAGCTTTAATTTGTGTCAGAGCTCTGTCAGAAAGTGCTCTGCCCAAGGAACAGTGTGATGGGGCATACAGCACATTTGGCTGTATCTGAATGGATTTTTGCCTCCAATTACTTGTATCAGCAGGACTTTTCCTCTTATATTTTCATTGCTGCCCAGACTTTCTATGTTTGTTGTGTTGCTTCTCTGTCAAGGGAAAATGAGCAGATTCCATAAAAGCTGGCACTCAGTAGAGACCCAGGAATGACACACATTTCCCCCTTCCCAACACTTGCACTCTGTAACCCTGTTGCCCTGTACCTGCTGCTTCTGGTATTTCTCGAGGGCAGAACTGGAGCTGCCCTGTCTTCTAGAGGACACTGCAGACCTGCCTTTAATTCAGGTCATGATGCACTCACCCAAAGCCAGGACTCCCTTTGCTGGGCAATGTGATATTAGTGTTTGAGTGAAGAGATTACACATGCAGCCTGGAATGCCTTATAAGAAGTGATGGCATGATATGACAAGGTCCCTGGCCTCCATCTGGGAGGATTCTTTGGAAAAAAAGCACTGGGCAAGGCTGCCAGTCCTTGTTGTTCTAATCAGACTCCTCCACTTGGCCAGAGCATTTCTTGACAGCCTTGCATGTGTGTACTTGCTAGCACACGTGGTTTTCCTTAATGGCTCAAAGCACTTTCAGCAAGCATTACAATGGAGATTTCTCTGTAAGAGCATGACTAGGCATGACACTGAGTTTCTGTCCTGATCAGGGCTCTGTCCCATCTTTTGTGAAGTTCGTAAGAACTCCTCCTAAGTCATGATCTACTGCATTGTCTTGGGATTTTTGTCCCCTGTATTGGGTGATAATTAAACATTATTAGAGACTGTAGCTCTGTTCCTTTTCCTGGTTGGTTCACTTTTTTTTTCAGACAGATCCTTCAGAGAGAAGGGGGTCTCTTTGTATGTGGTCCAACTAACAGGCAGGGTGGAGGCCAGTGACCTCAGTAGTGTAGATACTCCTTCCCTTGATCGGGAAGGGGTGTCCCAGATGAATTAAGGTAACTTTTAATTTTGTCTTGCTGCTTCTGAACTATAAATCTAGATGGGCTAATGGCTAGGGGAGATGTTGTTGGAATAGTGGTGTACCATGGTAAAGAATTACAACAGTTATGTGAAGTTTTGCCACAGTTATAGAAGTTTTGCCACTGCCCTCAAAGGAGTTATCTACAGAATATATTGAAGGCCCGTTCTCTTCTTCTCCATCACATCATGGCAACAAGTTTAGGCACAGTTACAGGGTCTGTAGTTCTCTCCAGAGTGAGTACCTCTAACAATTATTCTTCCTCCCCACTCCTCTTCTGATTGTCCCTATCCTCAGATTGTGATAGTCATTGTTTCTTTACTTTTGTCTTACACTGATATCCTGTCCATTTGTGGCATATAGGCAGTGATGGCCATGTAGTAGGTAGCACTTTCAAAAACATGATCTGGTACAAAGTTTTTAAATAAAGTAAGGAAGGTACCATACTCTACTTGGATTCACACTGCCTTTGCCTCCAACCCAGAAATGAGGTATTGCACCATGGTCTCCAGCGTGCAGGAGGATGCTATGGAAAGTATAGTAAGCACTGGGCACTCACGAGGTTTCACTGTTTTCCTGCTGTCAGGGAGTGTCTTGAATGTGCAGAAACTTGTCTCTCTTCTGAATATGACTGCCAGAATCCCTCTGGTACTTCAGATGTAGAAAAGGACTGGGCATTATCCATTGCTTACAGAATTTCTCCTGCTGGCAGCACAAAATGTTCCCTTTTTACATAATTATGAAACTCTCTTATGTTTATACATAAGCGAAGAATTATATCCATTTCTGACAATGAACAGCAGGCCTATCCACTCTATAGATTGTTTTACTGCTCTTCTTTTTCTTTCTTTTTTTTTTTCTTTTTTTTTTTTTTTTCCTTAAATCAAAACCTTATCCAGTCCTTCTGTAAGCTTCCATTTAGTTTGACAGACTCTAGGCCATTAATCTTTCTGCTGTGGTCTGGAAAACATCTCCAGACTCCTTTCCAGATGTTTCGTTCACTGTCTTATCCAAAATGTGCACTTTGTTGGTGAATCTAAAATTTTAACCCCATCATGGGTACTATTTTTCATGATACTATTATAAAATGCATATTTTCCAGACTACTTGCAAACAATGCAAGTCTTCATAAAATTTACCAATCTGAATTTCCCAGTATGTTTGCTAAATTTATTCTCCCTCACCACCACCACCACCACACTGCTTTTTATTTCATATTAATTTGTTAGTGAGTGGGAGAGGCAATTAACTTGTACTGGAGGACAAGAACTACTTTTAGTGAGGGCACATGTATTTACTGAGGAGGCCTCTTTGGAGCAAGGCCATGGCGCCCATTTTGAAAACTCCTCAAGCTTTCAGACAGACAGTAGCTGTTTTGCTGTGTCTATCATGGGGTCTGCAAGGTTTCTGTATGCCTTCATGTGGCACATAAATGTTCATTTCTTAGAAACTCAAGTAAAATCTTTAGTTTTTATCAATAATCTAAAAGTGGGCTCAGAAATCTGGCAACTAGACCCTGAGAAATACACTGGTATCATATGCTCAAAAAGTAAGGCTGATTTATTTTTCAAGAGCTTAGTCTATTTGATTTACTTCCCTGCACCTTCAGAACAATGGAAACTATTTCAGAAGGCTCTAAGACATTCTTGTCTCCGCCATAACAGCACCTCTGCTTTGTTAATGGGATTTAGAAAGCTGTATGTTCGAAGCAATGTGTAAATAGTATATGACATGCTAGTCCATCTTTTTGGTTGCTGTAGCAACATCACACTAAACTATGCATTACTCAGTAGTCCAGTCCAGCAACTGTCTTGTTTCTAAAGCATGGTTTACGCATTATGAACACGATTAAAAACAAATGCTGAAACAGATAATTGACTGCATAAGCAGTTCCAGCTGAAGAATGTACATGAGTAGGCCTTACATTGATTGGTTGTAGAGCTGAGCCTGTAGATTAAGCTCCATACATAAAACTTTCAAATTTCCCTTACTTCCTGTTTGTCTAGGCAGTTACACACAACATTTTTATATGAGGAAAAAGAAATGCTTCAAAGATAGCTAAAAGAGAGGGATTACAAGTTAAAAACATCCCTTCTGTCAGGAATAACATGAGATATTAAGGAGCAGTAGTCAGGAAATAGAAAATAAAATTTGAATGCTTAAATAAGTTCTAGATAGAAGGGGCAATCTTGTTACGGTCAAAAAGGAAACACTCCTTACATAGAAAACTGAATTTATTTTTATTGTAATAGAAATCCAAATCTCAAAGAATTCTTATTTGTCCTTACCTATTTTTTACAGAAAAAGAAGAAAAAGAAAATAAAGAATACAACTGAAGTCTCAATAATATTAGTACAATTAAAATTGTTTTGCATGCAATTCCTACTATATACCTCTTTTTCTTTGCTGTTATAACTTTGCTGCATCCCTGGCTGGTAAGGTCATCAGTGCTAGTCTATCTCAAGCAGAAAGGAACTAGGGAGCACTGCAACAGATCAGAATGTTTTGAGTCTTTCACTGGCAAGAGTGAAATGTTGACTGTGGGATTACATTTTTCTTTGGTAGGAGAAATATGATATTGATGTTCATGTTTTTTTTCTTCCCCTTCTCTAGGATACACTCTGAGCCACTGTTACGTTTGCTAATGCTCTGCACCTTGCTATTTATTCATCAATCTGCAAGTTTATGTTACATCCAAACACACAGTGCATTTTTACATATTTTGAATACTGTTCTTCATTCTCTTCATTTCAGCTCAGTGTAGGCATTTTTTAACTGGTCATTGCTGAGTTGTTTATAGCCCCTGGGATCTCAAGTGTCAACTTATTTTCCTTTTCTGACCAGCCCATGCCTGTACTCCTCCAAACTGTACCATTATGTTTTTATTAAATATTTCATTGTACCAGAATAAATACTTACTACTGCCATGTATAAAAATTACGGTTATACTAAAATAAGTAAAAGAAAAATAAATTAGAATAAAATGTTACTACAGCTAAACCAGAAAAATAAATAAATAAATAAACAAAAGAATAAATGCAGGCAGATGAAGACAAGTTCAAAGGAAGAAAGCAAGAGCGACAAGCTTCAGTTGTGAGGACTTGCAAAGCCAGTACAGTACACAACCCCTTACTAGCAATTGCAATATCATGTTTACAGAGCAACAGGACTACAGTAGGAGAAAGCTAAGTGTTTAGAGAAAAATAAATAAATAAAAGAGAGAGATTTAATTTTAAATAGTTTGGTCCTTGCCCACAATATGACAAGTGCTGGGATTTAAAATATGGTGAATTGTGTAAGGAAAAAAACCAAGTAGGAAGTCTTACATTAAATCAATATTTGGAAATCCAAATGCTGTTACTCTGAACTGACATTAATTTTTCATTTTGCTTGTCAAGTAAATGCAAGATAGCTATGGCAAATATTCAGTGTTGCTATTCTTGAAAGAAAAGATTTAAATCTGTTGCTCATGTGGTAAATTTTTACATAAGTAATCCTTCCATAGTTAACTTTTCCAAATTATGGTTCATTCGAGTAAGAAAGAGGTATATGATTTGACCATAAATGAAAACAAACATGTTTAATCACTTTTTAGATCATGTTGCTTGAAATTATGCTGTAATTAGCAAATAGTCCCAGTCTTACTTTCAGGAATGACACTGAATGTGTGGATGTGGCCACAATCTTCAGATCTTCTGTTTGTTAATTTCTGACTAATAGTTCCCTTTCGTTGTATCACATGTTTCTTCCAGCTTGAGGGCATATCCGTACTTACTATGTGAGAATTATTCCCATTAAATGTGGCACAAGTTGTAGTGAGATCAGGGGAATGTTTCTGGTCTCCTGACAAACTTTTTCTTTAATCATTTAGGTTTTCCATAAATGCCATTCCATGGAAAACCTGTTACTTAGATCTTTGTGGGTTTTTAATATTTTGCCCAATGAAGCAGAAAGGTACTGACTCAAAGTCAAATGTACTGTGTGTATCTTCAGCTATCTCTAAATTCAGTCAGACTTTTCTGCATGGACAATGCAGAGCAAAAGAAGAGATTAAAGTGTACATGGGATTGGTATAGCACATCAAATAACTCAGTATTTAACTTAGATAACTGCTTTCCATATTTTTATTACTGGTCAATGTTAGAGATAAGATAATGACCTAGAAGAAATTCTGTCTAACTAGTTAGAGAAAGTCCATAGATTTGCAAAAGAAAAAATTATGTGAATATCTTACTAGATTTTTTTTTTCCATATAATATTCTAAGTGACTGATCAAAACTAAAGTTCATTATTGCAGACAGAGAATCATAGAATGGTCTGGGTTGGAAGGGGGACCTTAAAGACATATATGTCTTTATGTCTATATATGTCATATATATATATATAACTATATATACATAGTTCCAGCCCCCTGCCATGGGCAGGGACACCTTCCACCAGACCAGGTTGCCCAAAGCCCCATCCAACCTGGCCTTGAGCACTGCCAGGGATGGGGCATCCACAGCTTCTCTGGGCAACCTGTTCCAGTGCCTCAACACCCTGTGAGTGACGAATTTCTACATGATATATAGTCTAAATCCCTTTTAGTTTAAAGCCATTACCCCTAGTCCTATCACTACACCCCCTGACAGAGTCCCTCCCCAGCTTTCCTGTAGGCCTCCATTGTCCACTCAGCCTGTATTTGTGCTTGGGATTGCCCCAGCTCAGATGCAGGACCTTGCCCTTGGCCTTGCTGAACCTCATGAGTTTTGCCCAGGCCCACCTCTCAAGCCTGCCCAGGTCCCTCTGGATGGCATCCCTTCCCTCCAGTGTGTTGACCACACCACACAGCTTGGTGTCATCAGCCAACTTGCTGAGAGTGCACTCAATCCCACTGTCCATGTCACCGACAAAGATGTTAAACAGCTCTGGCCCCATACTGACACCTGAGGAACACTACTGGTTATGGATCTCCACTTGGACATTGGCCATTGACTACTGCTTTTTACGTCCAACCATCCAGTCACTTCCTTACCCACTGAGTGGTTCATCTGTCACATCCATGTCTCTCCAATTTAGAGACAAGGATATCATGAGGGACAGTGTCAAATTCTTTGTACAAGTCTAGGTAGATGATGTCAGTTGCTCTTCCCCTATCCACCAGTGCTGTAACCTGATTATAGAAGGCCAACAGATTTGTCAAGCAAAAATATACTTTCTTTGCAAGTTAATTACAAGGTTTAATTGACTTATTTGTCTGTGCTTACCAACTGCTGTTTTCATTTCTGTACCCCACTTCTACTAGTGGAAAAATGGTGAGTTGGCATTCACAGACACCGAAAATATTGAACTAAAATTAGAAATAATTTAAATGAATGCTTTATAAATAAAAGGGAAATGTGGAGACACAAAACTTTTGTTTGGAATTTCTTTTATTTTTCTGATTCAAGCTGGAGACATTTTCAGGATTCATGGAATATTTTAGTATTTAATTTGGTATTTTGCATTAAAAGTAGATACTGACAGTGTCATGGAAGAAATAATTTAGTAACTAATAAGGTTTCATTTTGAGTCTGAAGAAACTGAATATGCATATTTACCATATATGTTGCAAGGTGTTGTTTTTTTTTTCATCTTTAATATTGAGTTGACATTTTTTACACAGTAACACAGCTTTTGACAGAAGTAGTTAGTCCAGATACTTTTGCAAGATTTCAAGTAGTCTTACAGGCATCTAAAGCTTGTTACAGTCTCATTGGTATGGTATGTCCACGCTCCACTTCACGCAGTTGCTATTTTGTTGTAAGAATACCTCAAAGCCAACTCTTTGTTTATCAGAAGTAGATATAATAGCTAGCTGAATTGGAAAGACAGTGGGCAAGAAAGAGAATCAATATTCTTAATATAGAACTAGAAATTAGACATTTTTTACTGTATGAATAAACAACTATTAATAACAGTTTTTTTCTTGGACAAAATGATGTTGAATAGGTCTGAAATTGTCTTAAGACATTTTGAAGACGTGTACATTTCAGCCAAGCAGTATCATAACTAAGCTTTTTCATCCTTCAGATATTAAGATCAGATATCCTGATCTTACGTCACACCAACCTTAATTATCAATATTTTAGTCAGGATCTGTATTTTTCCTGGTAATCTCATTATTAGGCATCAGTATAATCAAGCAGAATAGAACAGGTTACCTATATAAATCAAAATTTGGAACAGTCGTGTTACCAGGGACCAATTATTTGGCTGTAGGCAAGATAATAAAGAATTTCTACTAGTTTTAATAATTAATATGCTACTGAATTTAAAAATATCACCCAGCAAGTAGGGGATTACTGCAAGCTTGTGGATGTTACCAGGAAGAAGCAGATAGAAGTTAAGTTGGAAAGCAGTGTTCATGTCCGGAAGGGTCCGTTACCTCCAGATAGGAGTCATCTTCTGAACTATCTCATGTAAGATTTCACATGTTCCGTAGGTACCTAGCATGGCACTCACACAAAATCAAAGCATATAAATCCAGCATTTGCAAAATCTGTCAGGTGCTTACATTTTGATTTTGAAAGTTCCCTAGGTGTGTAAGCTTAGGCTTCTGCTTGTATGTCAGTCGTATAGCTAGAAAGACTGGCTCTGTTCAGCATCATGAAAACATGTCATATTCATACCAACTCTTCTTCATTCATTCTCTTCTGAGCTATGAAATACATCCTTTATTTAGGAGTGCTTCTGACATGCCCCAAAGGAATTTGTTGTCCTTTCCCTGAAGTCTGAAGATCATAACTTGGGTCTTATATGCAAAAGTATAATGAGACATTTTGATAATTAGGTCACAAGTCTTCTCCCTCATGTACTATATAGAATACTTGGGCTCTTCCTATGGCAGCCCAGCTGCCTTTCTAGCTCCTTGCTGGAGATCTCTTCCTTCTGGGCTGCATTAACAGCAAGACCTGCAAATGGAACTTGATCCATGTCAGTATTATCCACCTGTTGAGTCTCTCTGTTGCTCTGATCATGCAGCTATTCTTCTACTACTACAGTGGAACAAAATAAAAACTTGGGAACTAAATTCTAAAAATTGTTTGAAGAAATAGAACCTGGAATTTCTTATCCAGGCCCAAACTTAATTAATATCTCATTTTCTTCAAGAGTGAGTAAGATCCTCTTCGTCAGCCAACAAAAGCTCTTTGTCTCATCGCTCTGAAGGAATTGGTTGTTATTTTAATTGAAGCTCAGTTACATATTCTGTATCAGTAAGTCTTAGTTCATCTCATATTTATAAGCTTGTTTAAATAAGACCAAGGTTAAAAGGATAGCAATAGACATTGTTCAAAGGTTTTTAAAAAGATAAGGCATGGTTATTTTGTCTCTAATGATGCCTCCTTTTTTAAGTAACCTTTTTTCTCTTGGCAGCTTGCCCATATTGTTTGCTTTTTTTTATATTCTGTGCCAACATCCATATAGCAAAGAAAATATTTTAAAATCAGTATTTCATGATAATAAAACTAGAAACTGTTATCCCAAGCTGGTTCATTCATAAGTATTTTATGTGGCATTGTATTCACCCTTTTATCTAGATTCAGAGCTGAAAGAGTTCCTGCATTAAAAATGTACTTTTCTGCATTAAAATACTCTGTAGTGACTTTTTTGAGATAATAATAATAATAATAGCTGAATGAGTCAATGCATTTGTGACCGAGTTACAAACTGTAGTGAAAAATTTCCTGGAAATATTTTTGAAATTAAAAAAAAAAAAAAAATTACTACTTGTAATAATACATTGCAATTTTTAGATACAACATTTTTCAATGTAGTAGTGCAATATTCCATTATGGGAAGGACTGAAGATTTGCACTTAACAGCATTGAATTCTTTGATGTTTGAATTCAATTTTTTATGGACATTTTATGGTATAATCAGTCTCGGTTCTGAGTTTGAAGTATGCTTTTATCTGCACCTTCTTCTTCAAGAAGTCCTTCCTAACTTATTTTCTCCGCAGTTTCCCTCATAGCTTCCTTAATTTGATCTGCTGTTTTTCTTTCACCTTTGTGTTTGCCTACGTAGTCTTTCTTTGCAAATAACGCATTAGAATACCAAGACATCGGAGTAGTTTCTTCTCATTCTGACCTTGTTTATTTGCATGACCCTGCTACAGAGCAGGTAGACTTGCACGTAGGTCTAAAAGAACTTGGATTAGCAATAGCAGATAGCAGGATGGCTTGTGACTGGCAAGAAGAGGGTTTCAGTGTTTTTGTAGTCACAGCAGTAGAAGAAAATCGTCTCTTTGTTACTTCAAGGCTGCAGAATTTCTTGTAAATGTGCTTTATAGTGGTGGTGTACATAAATCTGAGGGCTTCTTTTCCTGGATGTGTAAATCATTAACAGAACAGTATGCGTGGTCAGTAGTCAGCTTACATTTTAATTATTCTTACTTTTATCTAGGGCATGTGGTTACAGAAAAGCGTAAAACTGGTAAAGGTTCAAATTCATCAATGCCTTGTATTTAGCTGCAAAAATGGCATCAGGAAATTTCTAATTTATATGTAAAATAATTGCTCAAAATTACTTTTTTTTTTTTTTTTTTTTTTTTTTCCTTATAGACAAATCCAGCAACTGAAAAGCAGCTTGTGCATAGAATCTGCTTAAACCTATCTTCTTTTCCTGCTTCACTCCCTCTTCCTGGAGTGAGTCCACCCAAGCCATGTATTTTCCTAAAGAAAATTTAAACTGCTTTGTCCTCAGCCTTGAGGTGATACAATCTCGCTACAGTTAGTCATACAAACCCTCCCTAACCTGTGGCTCCATTCTCTGCCTTTTTTGTAGTATCATTAGTCAAGGTTATTGTTCTGTGCCTATTTCTATCAAATGTGTTAAGGTCAATGTAAACATTTTTTTTCTTTTCACTTCCTTAGTATAAAAAACATTTGAGGGACAAGTTAGCACTTGATCTAGCTGTGAAGGCTTGAAATTACAATCTTGAGTTTTGTGATATTCAGGTTTACTTATTTCACAGAGATTTTTACGGTGGAGTCTCCAAGCCAAAAAAAAAAAAAAAAAAAAAAAATGTTTAAAATAGTTTGCATTACTTCATTTTCATCCTCCAGAATCATGTAACTGTACACCAGCTTAAAACAGAATGGAAGAAAGACAGTAAAGCAAATATTTTTCAAACTAGAGGTTAAGTTTTCATTTCACCCTGTTTGTTTTTTTGTTTTGTTTTGTATTGTTGTGTTTTGTTTTAATGCAGGAAGCAACATAATATTTGCTTTGCAAACTTTGATGATGAAAGAACATTCCAGGTTTTGTTTTTAGCCGTATTCAATGCATTCCACTTACTACATCTTCATAGAAAATGAAAATAACAGTAACTTCCATACATTTTATGACATCTGAGAGAAATTCTGGCTAGTATGAAACTTGGCGTGGGAGATTATCAGTTGTTCTTACTATTTTTATACATTGGAATTACCTCAGTGAAGTTGAAATCAGCTGCTTACTCTAAGGGATGTATAATTTCTCACTGTATTTAGGTAAGTAGTGGCTTATTTACCTGAATAACAGGAAGCATCTGAAAAATTATACTGGCTTATGCTACAGGTTCTTCTAGAATCTTTGCAGAAAACATAGAGAAATCCAACCAACAAAACAAAGAGCAAATGTGTAGATACTGGCGTTCAAAAATGCAGAAGGTAGATGCTTTGAGAGAGTAATCCCAAAGACCTACAAGGAGTAAAAGGAATGTTTTACACTACTTGAACGTTAAGTAGTGGGACAAACTCCCATAGCTAGCTAAGATGAAACTGTCCTAGGACAGAAAGCTGTGAATTATATTAAATATTTTGATATTTTCGTTTATTTCTATTATTCTCATGCCATCTGAGTACAGATGTGTTTAGATGCCCCATGTGCATGTTGGTCTTTCCAGAGAGAGGCTTTATTCAATCTGTTGGGATGGCTTGGAGGTCAACAGTGTTCACAGGAACATAAAGCTGGAGCCTCCATTTTGTGAGTGTCCCACCAGCAGCCCCTAAGCAGGTACCAGTCACAGAGCAAGCAAAGCTGTATCACTTCAGGCAGGACAGACTTGAAGAACACCGCAGCCCAATATACTGAATCCCAGCTCAGCAGTCAGGTGAAGGGAATACTCAAGCAGCACCAGGTTACTCACTTGGTATAGAATATTTTAAATTGTTAAATATGAAATGCTATGAGAGTGTGCAAGATGCTAGTGATTATCTTTCCATTGAGCTGAGCAGTCTCAGAAATCAGAAAAGACAAAGTCAAATTTAGAGGACTTTGGCATTCAAGTGAGATTCTAATCTCACTGTTTTTAGCTTCAGGTCAATTTTAAGTTTCATTAGACTTGGATCTGGGCTCTTACTGGTTTACTTATTAGAACAATGGAGAAAGACTAAGAATTTGCATTTGGATTTTCATTTCCGCTGTATATACACATAAAGGAGATGATGATTTTATCTTCAAATCAGTTTAATAACTGAAAGCGCTACTGGTGCCCTGCTGCATATCATATTAGAATATTTCTGAGCCCATTTCCAGATTGTTTTCACATACTCAGCATGGGTTTGTTTAAAATAAATGTTATATTCCCTGTGATCTAGAAATTCTTCTGAGTCACTGCGCAACTTTTTTTTTTTTTTTTTTTCTCAAGTGTTCACAAGCTACTTACATTCTGCAAATATGTTGCATGAGAAAAATGGCAGTGCACTCCCCTTGCAAGTAAAAAATGCAAAAACTCCCCTTGCATCAGCAAAAATTGCAAAGCTTACAGCATGTAAGCACATGCTACAGGCAAAAGAAAATTGGAAAAAGCATATGAGAATCACAAAAGCGTATTATATTTTCTGTGGTGAGTAAAGGTGCTGCTGTCTCTTTACACATTTCTTTATTGTATCCCTCCTTGAGGAAGTAGCTTCAGTCTCTTGCTATAGTAAACAGAACAGTGTACATAATCCCAGGGCCATGATAACTTAAGCTTCATGATCTTAGAGACTGAGGACAAATGATTAATAATTAATTATTGATATAACTCCATTCACTTCAGCAGTTTTAAACCTAAACATTTTTTGTCTAGTGATCTTATTTGACAGGCAAGCAACCTTGCTGTAGTAGGCTTCATTCTTCCAGTGCTGCCCTGTTTAGTGGAATGCTAATGCTACGCAGTAAATCATCTCCTATTCTGCAGCTGTAGGGATAAATGAGCACTTGAAGAATATCTGCATCTTTAGGGAACAGGACAGTGATGTTCAAAGGAATGGACTGGACCTGGGAACACACAGCTTTTACCAAAATGAAAATGAAAAATTAATTCCCACCTATATTGATCTCTTTCATCTAAAACAACCAGAAGCTGCATTCAGCTAAGCTCTTCCTAATCTTGCAGACTTTCAAGAAGTACTTTTGCCATAAGTATGATATGTTCTTGAACAATTTATTTTGTGTGCAAAGTTTGAGAGGTTCTGTTTTAGCAGGGAGTTGGCTTTTTTTTTTTTGTGCCCACTTATTCTCATGTAATTTTTTGAGTGTTCATCCCAAAGTAGCTGGGGAAGGCTGCTAATATTGTATCAGTCAAAATATGAAGTCCTTCTTTTCTGAGACCATAGTGAAATCTTTAATTTTAAGACTGTTTCATTACAAGCCATTTTTCCTGAAAGCCAAGAAAGTGATCAGCTTCTTTGCTTAACTCCTGGTCTTGTTCCCCCCCCCCCCCCCCCCACGCCCACCCCCCCAATCTCCCAAGGCCACCTAGTTTATTTGCAGCAGGATAGGTTTCTTAATTGTGTCCATACTATGCATGAAAAGAGAGCTGATCAAACTGCATAATGTAAGAAGACCTTGCAGAGGGATCTAGGTAGATTGGAATATTGGGCAATCATCAACAACAACAAGTTCAGCCAAGGAAAATGCTGGGTGCTGCACTGGAGACAGAGCAATGGGATAGAGGTACAGCCTGGGAGATGAGTGGCTGGAGAGCAGCTCAGCAGGATGGGATCTGGGGGTGCTGGTCCACAGCAGGCTCAATGTGAGCCAGCAGCGTGCCCTGGCAGCCAAGAGAGCAAACTACATTTTGGGGTGCGTTAAACACAGCATGGCCAGCCAGACAAAAGAGGTGATTCTCCCACTAAACTTAGCATTAGTGCAGCTTCACCTTGAATATCAGGTGCAGTTCTGGGCTCCACAATATAAAGAGGATGTTAAGGTCCCTGAAAGCGTTCAGAGGAGTACAACAAAGCTGGTATCAGGGCTGGAAGGCATGTCTTGTGAAGAGAGGCTGAGGACACTTGGGCTGTCTCAAATGGAGAAAAGGAGGCTCAGAGGTGGCCTCATTGCTGTCTACAACCTTCCTGAGCAGGGGAAGTGAAGAGGGAGGTGCTGGTCTTTGCTCCCTGGGAACCGATCAGTAGGAATGGCACAAAGCTGCACCAGGGGAGGAGGTTCAGACCTCCATGAGTGTGGTCAAGCACTGGAATGGGCTTCCTAGCAAGATGGTTGATGCCCCAAGCCTGTCAGCGTTCAAGGGACATTTGGACAATGCCCTCAATAACATGCTTTAACTTTTGTTCAGCCCTGATGTTGTCAGTCAATTGGACCCAATGATCTTTGTAGGCCCCTTCAAACCAAACCATTCCAATTCTGATTCTAATTCTACTTTAACAGTTGTGTCAAAATACAACATGCCAATTATTTCCCACATACCTGTTTTCAATATTTTGGTCATTTTTTAGATCTGCTTAATGTTGCCGTTGACAGTTTTTTTGGAGCTAATGAAAGTTGATCTCATTTATATAACTCATTCCAGAAAAATTAATCCAAATTATTGTTTCAAGTTGAAACTGCTGTGAAGAAACAGCAGTAGCTTACTCGAGTTCCTTTCTATGATTGATGAAAATTTTGTTTCCTTTTGTAGAAATATACATGTTCATATTAAGTTGCTGCTGACCTTCTGTTTTTTAAGTAAGTTAAGTACATTTTTCATTTTTCCCTGATTGCTGGTACTTAGCCAATTTGTGTGAAGGAACTGCAGTTTTTATTTTGTGCGATTTTCACTTGCTTCTGAGAGCGAGAAAGGGCAACAGACATCATAGTAACCTAAATGACTGTGCAGTTACTGTATAAGGAGGTCAGCCTGAAATTCAGACATGCTCCAGGAGAGTGAAATTTTTGGATAGCAACTGAAGAGTAACAACAGGACAGTAGAGCAGTGGACGGAAAGTAAAATATGGTTCTGCATTTTCCTGATGGCAGCTTTCCAGTATCTTTAAGGAGCTTATCAAGAAGATGAAGCTAGGCTCTTGCCTCAGTGTACAGTAGGACAAAAACTGACAGACAGATATTGGAATGAGAGAGGTCTCAACTGAATATAAAGGACCATTTGTTCACCTGAGAACAATCAAGCACTGAGACATGTTGTCCCAGGAAAGGTGTGCAGTGTCCATCCTTGGAAATTTTCAGCTATGAATGGGTAAACCATACACAGCCTCATCAGGTCTCATAGGTGACTGGTTTGAGTTACCTCATCTTTTGGAGTTCTTCACTAGCAGTGCCACCAGTTAAAAGTAAAACTTCAGTAGCTTGTACCTGCCTGGTCTTATCAGTCCTGGCAATAAGATTTAACTGCCACCATCATCTAGCTTATTGTAGTCAATTCAGAGGGGAGAATAGGTGGATACAAGTGCTTCCTAAAAATAAACCTTGCAGATGTGTTTACTACATACTATGTAGCTCCAAATGTTCACATAACTTCATGGAATTGTAAATAAACATGCTGTATTTGGTTTTCCACTTTCCTAACTTAAACAGCTGTTGTATGTCTAGAGTTAAGGTCAGCTAACTTGGCTTTCTTACTTGTGTTCAAGCAAATACCACTTATTTGTTCTTCCAGACTGGTTTTTGAATGTTTCTTTTGAGTGGAAAGTTAAACAAAGATATGCTTCTGCATGTCTAATTTGAGAAACATGGATAGTTGGCGGATTTCGGTCTCCAAGGATGGTGACTCCACAAGCTCTCCTATGCAAGCTTTCATGGTTTAATACAAAGCTTATGAAATACCAATTAAATTGCTGAGTAATTGATTTCTCTATAAAAAGAATTGCAAAAGAGATGTTGCTTTCTCCCTTTTCTCCCACAACTTCTCTTCTTCTTCAACCTCCCCTGCCTTCTGGATGCGTGCACACACACACGCATATAACAGGTGATGGAAGATTTTCCTTTTATCTCTACCGTACTTCTCCTGACTACTTCAGCTACTTCTCTCTTCTTCCTTTACAGAGCTCTACTCTTGATCTTTTGTTCTCCCTCAACATCTTATTCTGCATAATCTCAACTGAAAACATAACTTTATCTGTCCTCTTTGTGTTGATTACCCATGAGTCTACATCTCCAAACCTTTCCCTTTGCCTTTTAACCAAATAAAAATATTGGCCAGCCTCTCTGATGTTTCTTTGTGAATTTATCATCAGCAGACCAAGCTGGACATGGCTCAAGGACAGTTCTTGATCAGTCACCCAAATCCTTTGTTTTTCACTCTCTTTCTTAGCTTCTGTAGTAGACAGAACCACCCTGCCTCTTAAGCAGGAAATCACTTTTCAGATCTGACTTCACATCCAGGCTGTCTTGCAGATTCTTCTGGGTTCCTGCTGTAAAATACTGGGCTTTCTGCTGACGAGATCTCTTCTTGCATGTTACACTAAACAGTCTCAGAAAAATAAAATCAAAACCATTCTAAAATTACAGAATAATCACTGGAGATTCTGCTGGATGAAACTGCTTTTTGTTTGGTTTACTAAGGAAGTGAGGCTGACTGATCTCATAATCTATAGTTCCTATTCCCTCCTGTTTCCCAGTTTAAATCACATTTAAATTGTGTATTGTCATGTTGCCCAGTTTAAATCACATTTAAAAGAGGATAGAATTACAAAAGAATGTACAGAATTGTACATTCTTACAGAAAGAATAGAAATGTACAATTTTTAATGAAAATTGCCAAATGAATGGAAAAGAGAGAGATCCTAATTATTGCCCCTCGTTATGTTGGAGGAACGTTGTGCAGAATTTCATTAACATTACATTCCACTAGGCAATAGCCAGTTGGACAGTCAGCATGTTTCATATAGAAGCTACCCCTTGAGCTCCATCCTTTCCGCCTGTTGGCCAGCACAGTACCATGGAGGATGTCAGGAGGGAGGAAGCTGGTATTACAGTGGAAAGGTGAAACAAAGGAGAATCAGATTTTATTAATTCCACTGCTCAAAGAAGAATTTTTTATTTTTTTTTTTCTGTGCTGGTCTCTGCTTTAATCATGTGTTATTGCCACGTTTTAGAACTTAACTCCTGTTGACTCACTATTGCAAAACTGTTTCTGAAAGAGCTTTTGTTCTCTTAGAATTGCAGACTTATTTTATTCAAGGGCACAAAGTGTCAGCAAGAAATGGGCAAGAAATATTTGGTGCAACTGAGGGGATAAAGGAGAAGCAATGTCTCTAAGACACTCATCACATCCTGGCACTACTCAGCAAAGGTGTAAATTGGAACTAATTGAGAATAATTTTGTTTCGTACCAGCTGTCTATGACTCAAACCTCATCTCCTGTCTTGAGAAGGGTGGAAAAAAATCATTACAAAATCCAGGATAAGAATTGTCTTATTCCATTCTGCTATTATCATAGCTGGCACAGAGCCCATCTTCCCAATTCACAATGTCCTTAGTCAGGTACTCCACCCAGACTTTATAAGCTTGTGCTACTTTCATCATATAAGTCAGAGGTTTTGCTGGGTTTTAATGTCAAACACTGTCATATAATTAAAGCTGCAGGAAAAAACATAGGCATTCATATTATATAGGTGCTATAGACAAAGAATCATGTTCCTCAGTAATGTGAAATGTGCTCTCACTCAGAGCTTTTTGTAAAGTGATAACTATTAAAGTGTTCTAGGATGTAATTTCAGTGCAATCACTCAAAGAGAAATACCAGACATATAAACCTTGCTGGGGGTTATCAACCTGCATGCTAATGGAAAAAAAAAAAAAAAAAAAAAAAAATGACAAAGCATTTATTTTCCATGCAGTTAGCCAAACACAAGCAAATTAACTTTCTGAAGAATGACAGTGTGTTCCCAGGTTGAGAATTTATATGGTTTATTCAATGGTTTGGCTGTAAAGTCAAAAATAAAGTGGTTTGTAAAGGAATTCGGTCATTGGCTGCTGCTCTTGTTATGAGCACAGCTCCTCTAAAAAAAGGAGTCAGAATTTGACTAATGGAAAAATATCATATAAAAGAAAATAAAAAGAGATTCAGGATTAGAACCAGAATTTCCTGAACTTCAGTGCCAGTTCTTATACATGTTCACCAGTGGAAAATGAGCATAGTGGAGCTCTAGCGCAGTTTATTTCAGAACTGGCCTCATAATCTCTCCCTAATAAATGGAATTAGAAATATATTTTAGCTTTGTTTTTGGAATGTTGTCCTGAAGGGTCTTAATGGTAAAGCATCTGGAGTGTTGTGTCCACTTCTGGGCTCCTCAGTACAAGAAGGCATACTGGAGCATACTGGAGCATACTGGGGCATACTGGAGTGAATACAGCAAAGGAGCACCAAGATAATTAAGGTACTGGCATATTGCTTGTGTGAGGAGGGGCTGAGAGTGGTGGCAGTGTTCAGCCTGGAGAACAGCAGGCCCAGGGGAATTTTATCAATATGTATAACTACCTGATGGGGGGGGAGTAAAGAAGATGGAGCCAGGCTCCTCTTGATGGTATCCAGTGAGAGGGCAAGCAGCAATTGGCACAACTTAAAATACAGGAAATTCCCCTTAAACATAAGAAAAACCTTTTTTACAAGGGTGGTAAGATGGTTGAATGGGTTGAGAAGTTGGAACTGTACAACAGAGAGGTTGTAGAGTCTCTATCCTGAAGATATTCAAAACCCAACTGGACATGATGCTGGGCAACCTGCTTTAGTTGATCCTGCTTCGAGCCACGGTGTTGGACTAGACAACCTCCAAAGGTCCCTTCCAGCCTCATCCATGCTGTGATTCTTTGCAATTTTTTTCAAAATTCCTGGCACTTGGATTTTTTAAATTATTTTTTACAATTATTCATAACTAAATTGTTACTAGAAATATTTCTGCCTTCAATCTAAAGACTTGGAAATTCAGATAACGATCTTGGAAGTTCATTTTATCAACACAGAAATTATAAATGTGATTTAAAAGATACACATATCAGTGAGATTTGGTGTCTGTGCATTTTGCAGGTGTAAAAGAGGTGTCCAATACCAGAGACTAAGCTGTCAGCAGGGACAGGAACAGAACTCTGGAGCTGAGTTCTAGTTCTCCTTCATCAGCAGAACATGCACTTGCTTCCCAATACTTCTGTCTTTTCTGCCTCTGGGACACTATCTGGAAGGCTTTGTGTCCTCCATGATTTTCCACCCTTGAAATTTATTTCCTTCTCCTATCCACAGATTTGTACTTCAGAACCTATGCTTTCACTAAGGAAACTAAATATAGATTTAGGTCTTAAGTAGCAGCAGCAGGTCTCCAAGCTGACAGACAGCTTGCAGAAATTACTCTGATTTTGACAGTTATGACCTGTATTACTGAGTAATTTTTTTAAGATAATGATATTAACGGTGCTAGCTGTACTTCCTGCTGATTGTTTGCTTATACAACTGTAGCATTTAGCTCATAATCTAGAGTATTTCTACTGTCATGGTACCAAAACCATAAATCATTTCTTACCATTTTAATTTCTAGTAATGGACTGTTTATACCTAATTACTAAATATACGGAGTGGCAAAAATGTATGCATTCAGTGTAATAATATTGATTTAATATCAGAGTGTGTACTGGTGAATTCAACCCCATAACAAAACTGACCTTGAGAACCTGCTCCTATACCTTCCACTTCCTGCAGGGGGATGCTTGCTTTTTGAAGAATTTGAGCACAGATTGTGTCAAAGAATGAATTAATATGTAAAACTTTTACAGTAATTTGCATCTATTTAGTTGCTACTGCTTTAAGACTCCACCTAATATAGTATATTTCACATGCAGCTGTTCGTATTTTGTAGGTACTGTATGAAAAAAATCCTGAGATGCTATAATACTTAGCACTACAGAAATAAAAAATAAAAAAGCAATGTGCATTTACCATTAAATTCCTCACAGAGGAGATAGAGATATATTGGAAAGGAAGTTTAGATCAATAGGACTCTCAAAATAGTAAAGAGGTTCATACAGATAGCTTAATAAAGGACTAAGGCCATGTGCTTTTTTGCTGAGCCATGTGAATAACGAACATATCATTCTTAGAACTTATGCTTGACAGTAACACTGAAATACAAATCTGACCAGCCTGTGAAATTCTCATTAGAGTTAGTTTTAACAGGTGAAGCTATCAAATACAGAGTATGTAAAAAATATACAGTATTAATGGTATCTTGTGCATATGAAAATCCATCACACAGAGAAATAGGATAACAAGTGATTCCTGAAAAACAGGTGGCCTTAATATCATGTACCTCAGTAGGAGAGTCTTGCCTTTACCGCACAAAAGATCTTAGGACTGCTTTCTTCTTGCATCTGGCTATTTGCAATTTTCCCATGAATACATAATTGACATACAACAGAGCTTTAATACTATGCTGAAAGGAAATCTACATGCTTATCAAGTCTTACAAAGTATGTGCTCAGATTATGATTCTGTAAAATGGATCACAACATTTGTTTACGCTTTTGAATGTTGCAAATGATTTGAAACCAAGAAGGTGATTTGGGATTGAGTATTGAAATGAAAAGGAGTGAGCTTAGGTTCATAAAAAAGTGTTCATCCTAAGGATAAATGTTCACACTTTGTATAGCAACATGGTTGTTATTGTGTATATGTTTATTTGGAGATGCCCTGCTTGTGTATGCTACTCCACACACATGATTGTGAAACTGTTCTAGGCACACTCAGGGATAAAGTAAACAATCTTTCTCATATCAGAGCTTTTGAGGACTGAAAAAGAGCCAGTGACCTTTTCCTTTCAGTTGCTTCTCTACATACTTAAGAACTTTCAAGTACCACTTTCACC
This sequence comes from Oxyura jamaicensis, assembly GCF_011077185.1. Taxonomy (NCBI): domain Eukaryota; kingdom Metazoa; phylum Chordata; class Aves; order Anseriformes; family Anatidae; genus Oxyura; species Oxyura jamaicensis. The sequence goes on along the minus strand of NC_048926.1, from coordinate 12,147,564 downwards.
CATCAAAGAATTAATTTTGTTTGAGCAGTAAAAGAATTGGGCAGTTATACTAGAGTTGAGAACTGAAGTAGAGGAGTAGTCTTTGAAATGCAGTGCCATCAACAACTTGCAGAACCTGTGTGCTTTCGCATCACTGGAGGAGGAGTGTACCAGCAATCTCTATTAAAAAATCTGTCCCGTTGATTTGGTTTTCATATCAAAGATAAAGCACAGGTTTGAGATGTGGGTAAATGTTACGGTGCTTATTTAAGCTTCCATCACTGGGGTATTGCTTATCTCTTGTCTGTATAAGATGCTACAACACTCAGACTGTACTTACAGCTTCCGTAGAAGGATGATAACATGAAGTTAATGGTTGTGGTCAGATATGTATGCCCGTGCCTCTCAATCTGTGATTCTTGGTACCTGTCCTGAGTAGCTCACAACATAGTCTGGAAAGGACAAATAAGATGTGCACCAGCATGTTATTGCACTGACAGTAGATGTCTGAAGCAGTTTATGAACATAGCAGAGGTGGCTGTTGAACTAAGTATATTCTTAGTGTATTTTATTCAGCGGCATTTAAGTATGAAGAAGAATATACCTGTGGTACTGAACAGCTGGTAATTTTTCTACCGGTCAGCATGCTTCAGAAAAAATACCTATGTAAATGAAAAGTAGGATAGCAAATGTTTACAGGCAGCTAGGACTCTGAAAATGAGGTAAATATCAGTTTGATAAATCTGAGGAAGAAAAGCAGAAAAACAGTACACCGAAAACGTCCATATAATCCAATGGACTTCTGCGAGTCACTTGGTATATTTATTTCTAAAATATGTGTTTACATCTAAAGATTTCTAAGTGTGTTATTCACCTATCCATATTGTCTGCAACTGATTTGTCCTTTTAAGGTCCTATTGCTATTTTCACCATCTTGAAAGACTACCCTGAGGCAATCAAAAAACCTGTTCTTCATCCAGATAGCAGCTTTACAAGCTGAGTCTCCTGTGCTCTCTGAGCTGTACATGGGACAAAACTATAGAGGGGTGGAAGGAAAGGCGCCAGGGGCCTCTTTTTCCTGCTCTCCTGACTGGTTCTTTGAGCATTAATAGTTTCTGTGTACTTGAGATGCTTTGATCTGACTGCTGATGATAGCCATCCAAGAGTTTTATATGGGCAGACTTGTCAGGGTGTACCCATCCTTTTCTTCTGGAGGGGCCCCTCTTCAGTCTGAGGGGCCCAAAGTTTTCACATGGTAGAAGACCTTAAGGGAGGCAGAGGTCTGACTGCTCAGGCTCAAGGATTCTGTCATGTCCCTTTAAACAGTCTTCTTCAGATTTGCAAGTCTGGTAGCAGTGTCTAGCAAACAGTGTCAAATATATATCAGACAGTTTCGGTGGAGCAAATCAAGAATTAAATGAAAAGAGCAGTTTAAGACATGGCTGTGTTGTTCTTCAACATTTTTTCCATTGGCATTATATAAAATATGCTTCTAAGTAGGATGTGCAGCCAAGATGCAGGCATAAGACTGTAAAAGGCACCACTGGAAATGCAACATGAAAAGATGCAGGTAACAATAATGACTGAAGGTGTGGATCCAAGTTTCAATAAAAAATGACTTTTATATCAAGTGAAAAGGTCAGTCTTTGTGTAAGCAAGGACTTAAAAGCCTGCGCTGTGTTATTACGTAAAGTAAAACCAACAGTTAACAGCGTTTTTTCCTCCTGCCATTTCTATGTGCTTAAATGTCAGCATAAGGTTTTTATTTCGGGGATTATGGAAGCAATGCTGTGGATTAAACACAAAATGAATTTTATTACCATCTGAAATATGATTGGGTAACTATGGTTGGGTAATAAATGTTGATTGTAATGGGATATAAAACAAAGTGGGCTGATGTTAATTACAGAGGCTAATGGCTGATTTCCAGTGGTCTAAATTACCATGCTTAAAATTATTTCAGCTGTTAGTAACATTTACTAGTTTGCTGCAATTTACCATGAAATCCACTATACCAAGGGCAGGCATGAAGGTTCCTACTGCTTATGCCCTCTCTTTGATTCCATGTAAATATCAAATACTTCTAAAAGTATTGATGAAGTCATTGATATTTTGGGTTTATGACCTTCATACTTTCTCTCTCTCCCTCTCTGTCTCTCTTCTTTCTTTCTTTTTTTTTTTTTTTTTTTTTTTTTTTTTTTTTCATTGTTGTGAGATATCTTTTATCCAAATAAAGCATGTGCATCTGACATTTCAGATGCTTTGGTATAAAAAGTTGTCTTTGTCTACCTGCAGTTCTCAAAACTTTGGCATTTCAGTCAGTTTTCTTTTACATGAAAATCAGATCATTTTGCTTGCAAACAGCTCTGAAGTGACCCCTTCAATACTCTACCTTCATACCTTCCCCCTTAGCCCTTACATGAATGGGGGTTATATCATGTTGAATAAATATGCCATTCTAAATGGAGACAACTCCAGAGATGACTCCCTTGTTCCAAGATGAAGTCGTGACCCTGTATATCAGTGTATAAAAGCTGATAATTACAATACACACCATGGGTCCATTCTGAGACTGAGTGCAAAGAAAAAAATTCACAGTCACCGAATCAAGTCACAGTAAACAGTGAATCAAAAACATTTACTGAAAAATCAGATGTAGCCTGATGCATTGATACATGCTATAGCAAAACGCCCTTCATTTCAGTTGGAGTTTGTTTTTTTTAATCACCAAATAAAACAAACATACAGAAGAAAAGTGTTAACATTGATTTTACTTCAGTAGAATGTGTATTTTTTATTCCATGAAATCTTTTTCTTCTCTAAATTCTGCTTAGTAGCTATTTCTTCATTATTTAATCAAGAAATGTACTAACTCCACAGAGGAGTCAGGCGAACTGAAACGTTCATGTTAAATATAATTTGACATATTTGTTATTACAGCAGAGGTAAGGGAGAGGCTTATGTCCTTAGTTTGTTAAAACTAAATACTATCCATAGCCTGAAACCTAATATTATGCTTTTAATTATTCTTTATTCATGAAGCCATCTGTTTTCATTTGCTGCACAATGACGATGCCTCCGTCTTTGCAAAATGGATTTCTTTAAGTAGTTTCTTGGCATGTTTCATTTTTGCCTGTCAGGGATGCAAGCACCACCTGCTAGAAATGCATTCATCAGTAGGTAACACTGCACTGTCCTTTCAGCTTATAAGGAACAGAACGAGTGAGTTAATGTATGAACAGGTTAATGAATGAATATATTAATAAATTTACCTTTAACCTCTGGAGACTGCAGTGTAAGTTTTAATTCTGTAAACAAGTACATAAAAGTCTCACAGCCTACAACCTCAGGGTCATTTCCTTATTCTTACAAAACGAAGAATCCAAAATACAATTCACCATGTCTGAGAATCTCCAAGGAATAACAGCCTGGGATGAAGATGGGGGGTAGATCAGGTCAGTGCTATACTTCATTCAGTTTATCATGCAGAAATGAGAAGGGAAAATCATCCTGCTGACTAAAGGGTGAATTCAGTTCCCTCAGAGGTGCCTATCTTAGCTTTAAGGAGTTCGGTATTTTCTTCCCTGCAAATCTATAATTAAATAAAGACAATTTTGCTACAAGATGAGCATCTAGGTGGAATTCAACAAGGCTGTGATACAGCAGTATTGATACTTTACCAGTCTGGCTCTTTGGGAGCTCAGAGTAATATGAACATTTGATTTTCTGTAACAAGAAATCTTGTGGTTTCTACTCACATTAGGGATTAACACCAGCTATCTAAACAACTGCAGAAAATAATTGTATTAGATGTGTTAAACTCTAGTCTATTTAGGTACCAGAGAATATCTACAAAATCCCAACAAGATTAGAGCTAGGTGGGATAGATACCTCCCTGCATATCCACATAGTTCTAATATTAAAGGGAATATAATGGTTTAAGTCAGCAGTGCATAAAGATTGTTTTGAGCTCAGTAAAATGAAGGTTGAAGGTTAAATATTGTTTTATTCCCATTATTGTCAGCTGTTTCTCTCAAATAATTGTAAGAAAAAATTCTCTCCATTTTAGATTACCGGAATAAGGGATTTCATTACCTTAGCTAACCAGTGTGTCATTTCATCCATATGTGGCATTAGTACCCTTTAGCATGCAACTACAAAACTCTTCTATCAGGTTTGAAGCTTGGGGAGTATGTCTGGGAAATGTTCGCAGATCATAGTACATTGAGTGTTTATACCAGTTTGACTGGAGTAGTATTTTTTGGTAGTTACGTTCTTTTATGGAGGAACCCTACAGTAACTCAAGCAATAAAATTTTAAGTGTACAGCATATACTCGGAAACAGACAAAGAAGCAGCTGCTTTTATGACCTCATACTGAGGACCTCCTGAAAAAGAGAACATTGAAACAGAAAAACAATTATTTGTTCAATAGTTTTCTCTGCTCCCGCTGCTATTGTTAATTATTGAGTATATTTGTGATTGAAGAAAAAGATTTTTTTCCCCTGCAGCCAGGTTCCTTCTGTTACAGCCTTACCACAATCATAAGGCTTTGAAGAGAGACTTCAGCCAAAATGGACTGTTTCAGTGACAGAGAATAAAAGAGTCTTTGCTAGAGCTAAGGTCTCAGCTTTCTTCAGCATTACCATACTGATGCTTGCAGGCACTAAGATCCAGAGATTTTTTTCTCTGCTCAACCCCATTACATGTTCACCAAGAAAAAGCTATCTAGGGTAGTACCCAGTGGAAGAAGCTTTGAAAACCAAAGGGGTTACTAGAATATATTTAAAACTACACTTTTAACCAACCCTTTACTCCCCACTGCCAACATTTTATTTGTTCTTTCCCTATTCTATGTCTTTCTGCATTACCATTTTCCCTCATATTCACTCCACAAATCTTTCACACTTTTCTCCATTACTATGCTTTGTTTACTACTTTCAAAGTCTTGTTTCCTTGCTTCCTGTAAAGTCTTAGTCATTCCAGTGTTCATCACCAAAAATATGATGATAGCAAAAGAATTCATGCCATTGCATTGCTTGCTGAAATTCTGTGTATAATTGAAGATTATCAGAAATTTAACATCACATGTTTTCACGGGAAAAATGTTATTGACAAATTGAAATTGTTTGCATACTCTGCTTAGATTTCAAAAAATGTTCTATTAGAAAATTTCAAAACAAAGTGTTTTCTGTTGATAGTTATTTGGTGATACTTATTCTTTCTAGAATTTTGAAAATCTGTGTGCAGTGCTTTTAGTCGAAAAAGAGTTTTTGACATTCTAAAGTAAAGATTTTCCAAAACTAGTTCTTCATAGGCAGTTTCCATTTTATGGGATATTTTGAAAATATTTTGTAATGAAAATAATCCTTAATTTCATTCAAGTTTTGACCTGTTTGTTATATCCCTTTCTTCTACTCCATATTTTTACTTTGCTATTTTTCAGTTCTTAGGAGCATTAATTCTTCTTTGTACGATACTTAACACAGTTGGATTCTATCTTTCTTCTCAGTGCTATCATGATAAATATGGTTTTAGCAATGACTATTTGATAGAGGAATACCTTGGTTGAGTGTCTTTGTTCTGTGTTATGCAGGTGGTATGACCAATTCTATCATTAACCTTTCTGATCACTGAGATACAAACAATCCAGTAGCTACTATACAGCTACTAGCATAGCTGTAGTAAAAATGACCTTTTTAAGCCAGTCATATTACATAGGGATCTGTCACTACTTCGTGGTATCACTTCTTGATTAAAGCAGTCATGAGAGGAGAACAAAATTTGGTGGCAGGCAGGGTAAAACTTTTTTTTTTTTTTTTTGGAATTATAAGTTACAGAGATCTGAAAAAGTGGAGGAAGGTTTATTTCTAAACATAACACACTGCAGGAAAGAGGGATTTTCACAACTTTTAATTTAGCAATCATAAGTATGCGTTTTCTATTAGAACCAGACTTTCTTTTAAATGCAGAATAATTGCTTCATTTTAAAAAGTCTTTATGAAGTGATCAAGATCTACAAGGCATCCTGTATTTTGAGAGAAATCTTTAATTTAACCAATCATGAATCAAACTCTGTTCCCAGCTCTGAAACCGATGATCAGATTTCTGTCCTCCTTAAAAAGAGGAAGCATTTCACTGAACTCCATCTTTGAACTACTTTTCACCTTATGCCACAGTTGAGTAACTTCAGTGCAAACATATTTTTGCCATAATAACTTGTATGTTATCTATGCCATTTTTATATATGCACATAAAAAATAAATTGTTTATTGCCCTCAATTAAATCTGTTCCCCTGTAACGGCATAGTGTTTAGCTGCCAGATGATTTCATGGTATTTTTATTGTTCTTATTAGCTTTACTGAAATTGAGCCAAACAAAAGAATACCCTGGTAACTGAGTAATACAGCTTCCCACCTGGTCTCCGGGCAAATCCAGACCATTCTCTATGTTAGCTGTAAAAATATTCTATTGTTTCAAATTGTTTAAAGAGAGACAATTTCATAAGAAATAGGATGATGGAGTTAGTAATTTCATGTATAAATAGTTTTTCTTGCTGTGGCAGATAGATTGCCCAGTGAAGCTGTTCTCTGTATTTCTTAACAAAAGAGTGTAGTCAAATGGGGTGACAAAGAGTCAACTGCACACGGTGGCTCTTTTAATAAACCACTGAATTTCAGTCCATTAGAGGTAGGTGAGTCAGGACGCTCAATACATCTGAGATTGCTGCACGTCTATGTCTTCAGGGCCTGCCAGTTAGAAATCTGAGCATCTGCTCCCAGTGGGTGGGCAGTGCTATAGATTTTTATGTACGTGTATTTGCAGTAAACGTGGACTGCTCTAGTGGCTGGTGTTATGTTGGCTGTACACCCAGCAGCTGGCACCAGGTCCGTTGGTGTCCCCAGTTGCTGGGGAGTTGCGCATGAGCCTAGAGGTTTGCAATCCCACTCAGAGCTCTCACCCTCCTTGCCGGCTAATCTAGCTGGAAGTTCACCAGCACACAAACGCACCCACCCAGCACAGAGCACACCCAGACAACAGAAATAGAACTTAATGAGGGTATAGGGTAGGCTATGGTGATCAGGCACACATCCCAGTCAGATAAGCTTACACTTGACTGGCCCCTTTATTCCCCTCTTCTTGTTTTCCCATGCTCGTTTCCCCCAAGTCCACTCTGATCCCTTCCTTTCCCTGCTGTGTGTCCTTCCACTGTCCCATAATAAGACTGCCACATTCCTCAAATTCTTTTCTCCCTGCATCCCCTAATGAGTGCTATACCTCCATCCTCTGCAACATGTATTGGGAAGGGAATTTGGTTGACTCCTCCTGGTGGGTTCTGCACAAGGGACAATGGGCTGATTGTTTTCTTTGGTAGTCTTAGGCGTAGCCGATTCCCTGTGCCCCATTTTGCTGATTAGATTGCCACAGTTCCTCCCCCCACCCCGTCATTTTTCATCTGATCCTGTCCCGGCTTTTATGTGTATGGTGATTAGATTTAATCATGTAACCTAGCACAATCTACTAGTAAACCTGGGCTGCATCATAAATTGCTAAAACCAAAAATTATGCTCTTACTGAAAAAGATAATGGAAAGACTGTACAGTAACATGGTGTTTTACAATAGTTGCTATTGCTCTTAGTGTTTAAATGTATTGACTTGAACTGTCAGTATCTGAATCAGCTAATGAGTGTTGCTTTTTTTTTTTTTTTCTCTTTGTGTTTTACGAATAAAGTAGCAATACTTCCAGTAATATACTAATCCTGGAACTACTCTTTTTTTTCTTGCAGATTATCAAGTGATCTGACAATCACCAAAGAGACGAACAAAGATCTTCCTCGCATACATGAATCCTTTAGGTAGGAAATTAGACTTCATATTTCATGACTATGCTATGTATAAATAATAATTAAAAGTGTCATAGTAGGATAATGACTGTGGAGTGGGGCTTAGTAGTTGGCTGAGATGAATTTCCACTATATTTGAAGAGCAATTTCAAGTTCTAACTTAAATTCTAATTTTCAGTCTCTAAAATTTCTCTCTTATAAAATTTCTCTCTTCTAAAAATTCTCTCTTCTCTCATAAGCTGTAGCTTATGCTTTTCTTGTCAGAAAAGAATGCTATACAGATAAAAATTGTGAAATTATGACTAACCATGCAGACCACCAGAGAAGAAAACAGAATCTTTGAGAGCCATGAGACTGGTAGAGAAAATTACCATTGTTAGCTAGATCATGTTTAACAGTTTTACAGTTCTACAAAGGTGGAATTGGTGATATTCTGGGGGAAAAAAGATTGTGAGAAAGGATCGGTTTTTAGCTTGCCAATGTCTAGTATGAGTTTGAGCAAAGCACTTTATCTTTTTCTGTATTGGTTCCCAATCTGTAAAGTAGGGATAGTGGTGCTTTCTTCCAGTTGTCTTGGCCTGTTATGTCAGTTTAGATGTTGAGACAAAGAACTCCAGGCTCAGTTCTGTAAAATCAATAGGCATAGATTAGGTTATGTGCATAAATACTTTGAGAGTGACTTGTGTATATAAAATATTTTCAGGAGTATGGGCTTTCATGATTTTTTCTTTTCCAAACATGATTTAAGTCTTCCACACTAAGAAGTCTATCTCTGTCAGTGAGCAAAGTTACTCCATTCATCACCCCGTATTGACTGCTAATCAAAAAAAAAAAAAAAAAAAAGAAAAAAAAAAAAAAGATTTATATGAGAGGAACTTAGGAAAAAATATATTACAAAACCAGATACAGTCTTTTCAGCTGAAATCTAAAGGAATATATAGGTGCCTTCAGGTTACACAACACAAAAATATGAAGTGGTCCCAATAAATTAACTTGATGCGTCTCTGCAAAGCAGGCAACAAAGCCTACATGCTAGAAGTGGCCACCTGGAATTAGTCTCAAGAAATGTAGATCAGAGGCATGTCTGAACTGCCTGCCTTCTCTAGAGCTCATATACATCCATGAAAGTTGCCTGAGGGACTTAGAAGTTGGAGACTTCCGGTTAGGTCTCATGCAGGGTGGGAAAGCAGAGCCCAGAACACACCACACATACACACCTTTAGTTTTCAGTATAATCCCAACCACCATCGTTAGGGACAGAAGTCATCAGTGTTGGCATAAGATCTCAGCATAGGAAGGCAGACTCATGCGATGTCCACAGAACAGTGGAATGAATATTCAGCATTCAGCTACAGTCCAGTAAGATTCTGGATGGTATAGCAAACTGCCACATTTCTTGCTTTATTCCATTCTTTATTGGTACTCGGTTTCACACAGCTGTACTTCACTCTTTCAAATGACAATGAACTGTGGTGTTTTGAGACTTCTTAAATTGCCTTCCCCTAGGCCTGAGAGACGAACATTATTTATCATTGTAACTAGTCGGAATGTGAATCTTGTTCAGTATGGATTGGTAGAGCACATCAGGCTTTAGATCCCTTTGGCAACACAAAGCCTGTGATGGACAGAATGCCATTGACAGGGGATGCTGTGCATTTGTTTCCCCTTCCTGCAAGCCTGAAAATAGCGCAGATGGAAATATTTCCATTTGTGCAGAACTTGGTAAAGACTTCTCTGTCAGTCTCAAGAAATGTATCTATCAGCACACAACAAGAGCTACAAATAAAGTAGGACAAGGACAATCTCTCAATCCTGCTTCACAGCACCAGATTCAGTATTTGTGTTTAACTTCCAGCTTCATCTAACTGCAATGTAAGCACTGTTTTCAATGCTAAAATTTCATATTATTATTAATTACACTGTAGGGTTATTTTACAGTAATATATATCACTACTTGCTTCTGTGCTTTCTAATACCTTGGTAATGATTTCTGCCCACATCCAGGTACACAATTTTTGGGTGTTCAACATACAGCTATTGAAGACTGCATAACAGCTGTGTTAAAAGGGAGAAATTCAACTACAATGTCAGAATGTAATAACTTTGTTGGAATTAAATCAAAACCTTCAAAAAGGAGGCATATATTTTTTAGTTATCATTTACTCTAGCCTTGGTTTTGCATGATGTTCTAGCAAATCAGTGTATACTGTATCCCTTATAAAAGAATGTATTCAGTCCAAAAAGAGTCATTCCCTATAGCATATTCATTAATACTAGTTATCCTTGTATGAAAAGATTTTCAAGTCAGATATAGGGAAGGTACCCTTTTAATATAGTTACGACATTATTTTTTTTCTATTAAAGCAAGTATTTCTAAAAACAAGAGATCGCTTCAGAGGCCTTTTAAGAAATATCTGAACCATAAATACCAAATACCAAGCAACCATGGAAACGCAGGCACTGGAACAAATGGAATATGGTTAATATGCCTGGAGCCTCCTGGCCACTGCTCTGCTGCTGCTGACATTCCTTCAGAAAGCAATACAAATATCAAATAGAATGATGCTTTTCTTAGATGTTTGTAAGGCCATATTTATGATCAAATAATCAGAGGTTCTCATAACTCTTTAATAGAAAATATTTTGAAAGCATTAAATTCTGAATGTAAAGTAGGATATCTAGCCATCTCATGCTTGTGCACAGTCTTCTATCTGCTAATAATTCAAGGTATATAAATTGAACTGAAATAGCCAGGAATGCACATATTGGTTCATAAAGCCCACTCCCCAGCTATCACAAACAACCATGGCATATATATTTCATAATACATCTGACTCCCTGCATTCAACTGTTGAGTTTTGGTTTAGTTTTGTTTATTTTTGTAATAATGAAATATTATGTTATTGTATGTACATGAAATGGCAATTGTTTATAATTCCATATTTCACCTTGAGAACATGTTTCTTCCTTGCATGAGCTCAATGGTCTGCATTCTGCATTATGTAACACCAAGTTTTCAGCTCATTTCAGAAGTTAAACACTAACAATTGGGCCTGCAGTTTGTTTACAGACATAAAATTTGCATGTGATTATACAAAACTGGAGTTTATATTTAAATAGTGTGCTCCACATTGACTGTCTATGCACAGATTGCTGTAAGGGAGTTTAAAATTAACACAGATGCAGTTCTGAAGTGTAGCTCAGTTGCGTAAATGAAGTGTGCCTGGATATTCAGAAGAATCCTATGAAAGTGTAGCTGACTGTGGTTCTTTAGCACTTTGTCCACAATAAACACATTTTAGAATCAGTTAAATTGACTGATACTTCATTTGCCTGTGTACTTGAGAAACATTTATGTGCTGACGGGTTGTAGTTTCTTGATACAGAAAATAAATTGCATAATGAAAATTGAGTCATCTGATAAACCACAAAGAATTTTTCCTCTGCAGAGACAGCTTGTTCTCACGCTGTTCTACACTGAGTGAGTTTCAAGCACAAAATACCTGTCAGATGTGTTTGGTGGGAGTGGAAAGCTGAGGTAAGGAGTTTCCCTTTCAGACAGTAAAGTGTTATTCTTTAGTTTCATATAGTAAGGTTGGCTACAGAGCATCTAGTAGTGGACTCCAGTCACCATCTCCACACAGGAAGTTTGTTGGTGGGACAAGCAGGAGGTCTGCTTGAAATCATACTCTGCCTTTTCTTTAGGCTAAACTGGAGTAATTTTAGCAGCAGCAGGGGCTCCCGATTACCCTGAGCTGTAACCTGAGTGCTGAGGACACCTAGTGGTGTCAGCCCTCTGCAGGCACTGGGGCTCCACAGCTGGTGGCCTCCCACTGTATTTCAGCTGAGTTCTGCAACTGCCTCTGGGCTTTACAGGCTGAAGAAAGAGGGATAATTGCATCTTGTCTTACGTTTCCACCTGGTAAATTAACTGTGAAGTTACACTACTTTTCCCTTGGTTTCTTTTCTCTGTTCTTGGCATTTCCAAGTTCCTGCAAAATTAAATGAAGTAAAAACAATGAGCACACAGAATGAGTAGCACTCTTCAGCTCAGGTGATCTGAATTCAACACTGCCAGTCCCAGATATTCAGAAGTCATGCAGTTGACTCAAAAATCCTTAACATATAAATAAATTGTGGATATTTTCTATTTATCTTCTGTTTTCAGGACCTTCAGAGTTCAGAAATGTTGAGTTCTTTATATCAACAGGGATAAACATATGTTTTTTGTTATTAAGGATCTGATTCCTCAGGTAAATTAATGAGTCAGATGTCAGAACTTTAAGAAAAGCATCCTGTGTCCCAAGATACCAAATAAATATGCAAGATTAGTTAATGCTGTGAAAGCCTAATTCCAGCACTGCTAACCATTCAAAAACTTTAAGGAAGATCTACTTACTACTCTTCAATACAGGTTTTCTTCCTCTGAAGTGGAAATGTAACTCATGTCACACCTCTGAAAAAATAACAAAAATCAATTAGCTGCAATTCAAAAAGAACTTTGATCAAGCCAAGGCATACGTATTACATATTACATATTTTTATTGACTATTGCATGATGGTATATTTTTCAGTGATCCCTTGATCTGATACTCCCCCCTGGGGAGAAATGGACACCATGAAACAGAAATTGATGTCATCAATTCCAATTATATTGTTACTTCCTCTGACTGCAGTGGGACTGACTGGTAAGTACAAAACTTCCTGAAACACTTGTTTTCCTTAAGACACTTCCTTTAGAAGTCTGAGGCTTTACCTGATCTATCCTGACCATCACTGGAACCTGTACATATTTAAATTGAATTCTTTTAAAGTTTTGTATGGAGATTTTGAAAATGGCTTGAGTCCTCTTTTCTTTTTATAGTATTAATTTAATGATAAAGTGGTGGTGATGATGAAAGGCATTCACTCCGTCCCTGCACTCACTCCGTCCTTGTCACCTTCTTGGGAATTAGCATCATTTGAATAGTAACACAATTAGAGATATGGTATGGAACTTTAATGAAGTAAAGGTAAGCTTAGGTTGAAAAGCCACATGCTCTTCATGTCAAAAAGTATGTAAATTTATGGTCTATTTTCTTGTTGGAAGTTAATGACAAGTAATCTTAACAGGAAGTATTCTAAAATGTATCAGGATTATTATGGAATATTCAAATAAATAATGAATACAAACAGGTTGCCAGTACACAAAATATTCCATCCATCCCATTGATTCCTTCTTTCTCTAATTTGTCTTATCTATAATTTACCCCAAATATGTGATAATTTTAGAGTTATGCAAATAATTGAATTTGGGTTCTATTGCAAAGTTGGACATGCAATTTAATTCTAAGATGACCCAAAGGTAAAGATTTGGGATATCTTAGGAAAAAAAAAAAAAGACTCCATGCTTTTTAATTAATTTTGGAGATTATTGAACACTTTCAAAATTTAGGTTAAAATGACATTTTTATTTTCAAAAAGAGAGTAACAAAGTATTATAAGCTGTTTCAGAAATTTGAGATAATATATATTTACTTTTCTGATAGTTTCAGCCCTTTCCCAGGCAGATTTATTTACCAAGTTCAGTCGATAGTTTCACATAATATTATTTTTTTTCAAGCATTTCTTGTTGAATTTGCCATTCAGCAACAACTACAACAAAAACCATTGTCCAACCCTAATATAACTAGCTGGATTTCTGCACTTCCCTAGGTCAATCATACCCTGGAAAACCTAAGATAATAAGATGTCGTTCTCTAGAAAAGGAAACCTTTTCTTGTTGGTGGAAGCCTGGTTCAGATGGAGGACTTCCTACCAATTACACCCTGTTCTACAGCAAGGACAGGTAAAAAGCACTGAATAAGTAAGTTTTAAAATCATGATTATGACAGAATGAGGGAATAACATTAATTTGTGAAAGGCAATTTTATGAATCCATGTTACACCTCAAATAACCAACAAGGCCTAGACTGATGAATGGCTTTCCCTTGGTGGAAAAACATGGCTACAATCAATACCAAACTTTCAGCCTGTCCCTACTAAAAGTCATCTGAGCTAATTTCCCTGCTCTAAACACATACTGGGAAAGATGTAATTTGTCCCTTTGTCAGAGGGCACACAGCTTTTATCTGAACAGCATCCTTCTCTGAGAGGAGTATCAGGGCACCTTGAGGGCCAGAGGCCACCTGGGGGTTGCAGGGGTTTCTCTGGGGCAGAAAAAGCAAGGCCACCAGCTAGGGCCCATCCCACCCCTGAGCAGGGTAACCCAGGGGCAGACCCAGGCATAGGGCACCACCATGGGGACAGAGACAGGACAAAGTGGGGCTGGGCCAAGGTGTCAGCCTGCAGGCCAAGGCCATCTTGGTGGGGCCCATGGCATGGTGGTGGGGAGATGGAGACTGGCCTTACTGCGGTGGGCCAAAGTGGGGTCTTGGCCGCAGGCATGGTCAGGGGAGGCCCTGGGGGAGGCCCTCAGGGACCTGTCATGGAATTTTCCCTTAATATGCACAGCAAACCCACATCTGGAGAAAATCTGAGAGACTTTACTTCCCCTTCTGGATTCGTAGCCTGGTTGTTCAAAAAATTGAATAAAACCAGGTGTGGGTATTGCATCTCAAAACTTGCTGTTTTGGTAAATCTGTGACTCCCTCATACTGTTTACAAATAAAATGTGTACATGTTTATCTACTTCGCTTAACCTGTGCTTCTTTGTATAAATGCCCTTTCTTCCTGAAAAAAAAGAGGTCTAAGAACACGTCTAAGCAAGCATAGAGGCTCAGAAATTTAATATTTTTGAATAAATCCAGTGACGTTCAGAATAGATAATGTAAAGCCTCAGACTTCCCTGCTTAAATTAAGCCAGCTCCAGGTCATGTGTATTAATTGATCAGGAAAGATGCAGCTTTTCATAAAGTTACCACAATCAACAATAACCTGAGAGAGATGATGCTCCCTTCATCTGTAGTGTGCATATCTGTGGAGCTTTTATTTTATGAAAATCCAAATGTTTCAATCTCAATCAGAACCGAACCTTTTTTGAGCCTCTTAAGTAACACCTGTCACAGCCCAGAAATGCTCCACCTGGAGATGGTCATAGACACTTGTCAGTTTTATTAAATCTGCTGAAAATTAGGCATTGCCAAGCACTCTGGATCTGAGCTGTAGCTACCTTTCTTAGCTTATTGTCTCTCAGGTATACTTAAATCTTTGCTCTGTGAACCCAGACAAAACTACCTGGATACTGAAAGACCTTGTTATTAATGATGTATAGAGCATAACAATGGGACTAAGACCTATCTTGGAGCCATCTCTACTAGTGTTTTGGGTTTGTACAGTTCTTCACACCTAGAAAATGCTGAGTACCTCACCTAGTTGAGCTTTAATTGAGTACAAAATAATCCCTCTGCTAAAAAAGCTGAAGACTCATGTGAAGGTAATAGGTAAAAGACATGATGATCATCACATTCAAAAGCAGATAAAAGAACACATTGCTGAAAGCAAAATAATCAGTAAAACACTCCTTGGCCTTAGAGCCCATCAGCTTACTTTTCAGAGAATGTAAAAAAGGTATTTAGCAACTTTTCTTCTTTAGTCAAAGTGAATGTGTTTAATTTGCCTTTTAACTTGCTTTTAAACATTTTTAAAATTGCCTCGTGCTGTCTCTGGAAATTTCTCTTTCCATTCTTTTGTCAACATATTCATATGTATAAAAAAACAGATAAAAGCTTTCATCCTGAACAACTGTAGTAAAAATAGCTTATGATTCAAAGGAGCATTTATGGTAATAGCATTTGACACTTACTGAAATGTTTCCCAGAGGGTGGGATTATATATAGACTTAAAGTTAAACATTCTAAACTTCTTTGCTGAACCTAGGCCATTACTAGAAAATTATCTACTTTGATTCATTTTCTAAACTTTTGAACTTTTTAAATCATTTTATTTCAGTGAAGAAAAAATCTATGAATGTCCAGACTACAGAACGTCTGGTCCCAATTCCTGCTACTTCAATAAAAACCACACTAATCCATGGACAACATATAATATCACTGTAACAGCAACGAATGAGATTGGAAGTAACAGCTCGGATCCTCAGTATGTGGATGTGACCTCAATAGGTAAAAAGGAAAGAATGAAATGAGAAAAAAACTAGCTGGAGATGTATCTGTTTTTTTAATTCCAGAAAAAGTAGTGGTGAAAGTTTTCTTTCCTCATGATGTGAAGCTTGCTATGGAGAAGTGTTTATCTACAGATGATCTAAAATATGTGCCTGTAATTTATGTGGAAAAAGCACTTTACTTACAAATTAAGTAACTGTATATTCTATTATTTTAATCTTGGCTGAAAAATAGTAGTAAACTAGTAAACTACAGTATGTCAATTAAACTCAATTTTTTTTAGAAAGTTTTGTAGGTTCCTAGCACAGCAGATTATAAAACTTTTAAATTAGGTCAAACTACCTGAAATGTTCCAGACTAAATTTTCCAAATATAAACATCTTTCTGGCTGCTGGCATTGCAATCTTGGGAGGGTAAAAATAATTGCCCAAGCACTCCACTTCTTTTTTTGTTTGTTTCCAAATATTTCATGTTCTTAATTCCATTCTGTTTTCTGCATACATATATTCTAGAATGTACTCAGTTTTTTACCTATGAAATATCTGACTTTTTCATTTTGCAAGAGTAACCTGATGAAATTATGATTTGTATTTCCTTAGCCTGACAAATTCAGTGTGATGTGTAAGATCTGCTGATACTGTGGTAAATCTGTATCCACTTAAATATTATTAGGGAGAAAGAAAGAAAAAAAATGTTATTGTACTATACTCTCATAGAATGGCATATTTATCTGAAATTAATATAATGAAATACAAAACAAATCACAGAAATAATATATTGGCTGAGGTTGGAAGGGGCCTCTGGAGGTCATCTGGACTACCCTGCTCAAGCAAGTACATCTAGAGCAGGTTGCCCTTGACCACATCCAGGCAGATTTTGAACTTCGCCAAGGAGGGAGAACACCGCAACCTCTCTGGGTAATCTGTCCCAGTACTCCATCACCCACACAGCACAGAAGTGCTTCCCAATGTTCAGACAAAACCTCCTGTGTTCCAGTTTGTGCCCATTGCCTCTTGTCCTGGCAGTAGGAAGCAGTGAAAACAGTCTGGCTCCATCCTCTTTGCACCTTCCCTGCAGGTATTTATACACATTGATGAGATTCCCCCCTGAGCTTCCTCTTCTCCAGGCTGAACAGTCCCAGCTCCCTCAGCCCCTCCTCACAGGAGAGGTGCTCCAATCCCTTTGTCATCTTGGTGGCCCTCCATTGGACTCTTTCCGGTATGTCCATGTCTCTCTTATACTGGGAAATGCAGAAGTAGACTCAGTACTCAAGGTGCAGCCACACCAGCGCTGAGCTGATCATCTCTCTTGACCTGCTGGTGATGCCTTGCCTAATATAGCAAAGAATACCACTAGCCTTTTTAGTGACAAGGGCACATTGCTGAGTAATATTAAACTTGGTGTCCACCAGGACCCCTAGGTCTTTTTCTGTCAAACTGCTCTACAGCCGGGTGGCTCCCAGCACATGCTGGTGCCTGGGGCTGTTCCTCCCCAGGTGCAGGACTTTGTGCTTCTCCTTGTTAACTCCATGAGATTCTTGTCAGCCCACCTCTCCAGCCTGTTGAGGTCCCTCTGGATGGCTGCATGATCCTCTGGTGAATCAGCCAGTCCCCCAGTTTTGTGTCACTTGCAAATTTACTGTGGGTGCACTCTACCCCATTGTCCAGATAGTTTATGAAGAATTTAAACTGAACTGGAGCCAGTACTGACACCTAGGATACTCTACTTGCTGCTGGACTTCTGCCTGACTTTGCACCATTGACCAATTACCCTCTGGGCCCAGTGGTTCAACCTATACTTCAACAGCTTCTCTATGAGGATCTTACTGGGGACAAAGTCAAAGGCCTTACCAAAGTCCAGGAAGACAATACCCACTGCTCTCCTCTCATCCATCAGGCTGGTCATTTCATTATAGATATTTACCAGGTTGGTGACATGTGACTTCCCCTTGTTGAATCTGTGCTGACTACCTTGGATGATTTTCTTCTCCTTCATGTGCTTGGAGATGGTTTCCAAAATTAGCTGTTCCATCATCTTCTCAGGGATCAAGGTGAGGCTGACCAGCCTGGAGTTCCCTAGGTCCTCCTTCTTGCCCTTCTTGGAGATAAGAGTGCTTGCTTTCCTCCAGTATTTGGGCACTTCTCTTGGTTGCCAGGATTGACCAAAGATTATAGAGAGTAGCCTCACAGTCATATCTACTACCTCCCTCAGCACTTGTGGGTACATCCCATCAAGGCCATGGACTTACGAATGTCCAGTTTGCTCAGATTTTCCCTGACATGATCCTGTTCCACTAAGGATACCTCTTCCTTGCTCCAGCCTTTCAGCCTGCACCCTGGGACCTGGGATTCCTGAATGCTGGTCTTTTTGGTAAAGACTGAGGCAAAGAATCATTCAGTATCTCAGGCTTTTCACTGTCCTGTGCAGCCAGGCCTCCCATTCAGCAGAGGGCCCACATTTTCTCTAGAATTCCTTTTGTCACTGATTTATTAGTAGAAGCCCTTCTTGTTGTCTTTGATATCCCTGGCCAGATTCAATTCTATTTGGGTTTTAGTTTTCCTAACTCCATCCCTGGATGCTCTGACAACCTCTCTGTATTCCTCCCAGGTTACCTGTCCTTGCTTACATTCACTGTAGATCACCTAGCCACGTCTTCCCATAACCTTGCTGTCAGCTCCTCATCTATCCCCAGGCACTCCAGCTGGTCATTGACATAGAGAGCAATGCCCTTCCTCATCTCCTCAGTCTGTCCTTCCTAGAGAGTCTGCATCTTTCCCCTGCAACACTCCAGTCATGGCAGCCATATCACCATGCCTTTGTGATTTCAACAAGAACATAGCCATGTAACCATACATATGTGTCTAACTCATCTTTATTCCCCATACTGCATGAATTAGTGTACAGGCACTGAAGAGGGAACACCCCAACATACTGCGTTCCTTTAAATTGTTTGGGGGATTTCTCCATAATGAGGCTTTGTAGGCATTTCTTTGCCAACCTGCAAGCACTGAGGGTGACCCTGTTTAATCCCCATTTTACTGATTTTGTGATCCCTCCCTATCACATCACCCCATGCCCTGAAAGCAGCCCTGTCCGTCATTCCTTCACAGGGCTGCTGTTTAAAGGAGGTAGCTTTTCTGACAGAAAATTAAATCATTAATGACAAACTTTTCATTTATACAGTTCAGCCAGGTTCTCCTGTGAATCTCACCCTAGAAGCAAAAACATCTGCTAGTATAATGTACCTTTGGGCAAAATGGTCTCCACCTCCATTAGCTGATGCCAGCTCTAATTCACATGTGTATCACTATGAACTACGACTAAAACCTGAGGGAAAGGAAGAGTGGGAAGAGGTAAGGGGAAAAAAAAACATTTGTTGTATAAATGCTTTTCAATAAGTTTTCTTGTCAGAATTTAATTGGTACTATAAAAATTTTAGTTTCTATAATGATACAAAAATACTGTAACCAAATCTGATTAAAAAAAGAGAAGTACTGTCACAGCTTACAGAGACAGAGAAATTCATGGTATTTGTATAACTGTCCTTGATATGTCATATACTAAAATGTAAGATAAATAGATCTATTTAGCACACTGATTGAATATTTAATTGTACATTTTCATCAACATGTCTGTTGCCATCACAGTAAGAGACTGCTCAGTTCACGTAGTTTAAGCCAAATCATAATCAAAGCAGTTTAATGATTCATTAAAATATAATTAATGAGCAATCAGTTAACTATGCAGTCAAAAATCAGTGTCAGCCATACTACAGATAAATCGTAATACCCACACTGCATGGAGTGCAGCTACCCACAGCATCAGAGAGAGAGGCTGTGCTGCTCTGTCTGGCTCAGGAAGAGGTCATGGTACTAGCAGAGCAGCTTCTGACAGCATCACACTGAATTTCAACTACAGCTGCTGTTTCCAGTCTCCCCTCACCAAATTTTCATGCTGCTTTAGTGCTGTGTTTCAAGCTGACTGTGTTTCAGATGTCAGTAATTCCCTAGTTACTGTTTAATTGGGCTGAGAGTTGTCATCCTCCTCAACATGATTAACTGGGGCAAACCTCCATTGCCTGAAAGGTTGGGGTGTTCTACTCACACTATTTACATCGAAATTCCCAATTGCTGTCAGGAGTTTTGCTAGGAGTGGGCCACAGTACTCCCACAGCTGGGATACCAGGATAAAATATCATTCTTAAAGTTATATTCAGTTGGCCTCAATGCTACCTAAACTGCTGATGCCTTACAGATGGAGAAAGCTATGTATCTTGAAAGACTTCTGAAGAGATGTTTAAAGGACCTAAATAAGGCACTTAATAATAAGACCTAAAACTAGCCCCTAAGACACATTAAACAGAGGAATTGCCTCAGTCAGACTACCTATAGTGTTCCTTTCAATGCTGATCTGATAAAGTACTTATTAGAAAGTCTACAGTTCTTGAGCATTAGAACCTCAATGTCACTGAAGTGGGCTCTTTTTTTCATTCAGCTACTACCTTTACTACTTTGTAATTAACATCGTAAAAAATATCTGATTGAAATCTTTACCTTTCAAAAATCAGTGATGCGAGCATACTTCTTGATGTCTTATTTGTTAAAATGGACCAATTCTATGTTATTTTTCCAGACAATATCTGTTGGAATGCAGACACAATATAAAGTGAATAGGTTAAATCCTGGGGTGAGGTACGTCGTTCAGGTCCGTTGCATGTTAGACCTTGGAGAATGGAGTGAATGGAGCTCTGAAAAACACATTCAGATCCCCAGTGGTGAGTTGATGATTACTGTTTTGTTAATTGTGTTTATACTCTAGCCAGTTCAGTGTTGTGAAAGGTGCCTAAATGGCAGCCCTGAATACCTGGTTTCTCACACAGATGCTTCATAGTGCTGGAGGAACAATTTAGCGCATCTTGCCGTATTTTGTGTGTAATTATATATTTAGTCTTGCTAATCCACTTAGAACTTGGCCTCTGCCAAAACTGGCTATGACAAACAGACTAGGATTTACTAGGAAGTCACTTTGGATACAGATGTGCTTGCATGATTTTTGGTCATGTCCTGCCATTTAAAATCATGTTGATTTCACCTAACTAAAGTTACCAGGTAGCAATACTTGTGTAAGAGTCACTCATTTGTTCGTTAGCAACTGGACTGAAGTCATTGCTGGTAGCATAACAGAGCATAGCACTGCAGCTGCTATCACATGGGAATAATTACCGTGTTCTGTTGGGACATTAAATATGTATGACTTCATATCTTGTTATCAGACAGTTTAGCCAGGTTGTCTCAAATCTTCTGTCACTAACTGCATTATTCATTATTTGACATGGAGATTGCTGAAGCACTGATAATAGAAAAATATTTTGTAAATGTCCCATCTTCAGATCTGCCTGAGGCAATTATAAATTTGAAAAATCAATGGCCCCACTCTAAAGAGTAGAAAATATATATTATTAATATAATGAGAACATATTTTGCTGCAAATACATACCTGCAAAGGTTTCAAGCACATCAGGGTTTTGACAACATCGCAGTATTCAAAATTTAAGCATCATCTTCAGCCCAATTTTAAATGCTTTGCTTGAGTCTATAACAACTATCAGGAATCCAGATAATTATAAATTGCTTGGCAGCAATTAGGCATATAGAGTGATTACTGGGCATAACATCACTGTAGGAGGAAATAGGAGAACTACTTCTTTGTGTCTTTTGAGTCAGCTCAGCATAGGCAATTCAGGAGAGAACTACTGGCAGGGACATAAACACGTGGGCAAATATGTTCTTGTTCATTTTTTCTTTTATTGTAAAAGCCAAAACAACGGGCAGCATTTTTATTATTATTTTTGTTTTTGAATAATCAACTGCATCTTAAAACACATTTTAGAAGAAAAAAAAAATGTTTATGTAGATAATAGATCAAAGAGCAGAATGTATTTTAAGTAATTTTATGGAACCTGGTATGACAGCATTTGAGCACCCTTTTTCAGATTTGGGAAGCCAAAAAGAACCACAACCAGGGAAATAAAACGCAGTTCCTCAATGTAGCTGCAGTGGAAAAGGATTTTGAATCCAAGTCAAAGTAAAAGGCTGCTCCCCTAATCACTGAATGCCCTTTCTTCCCTGTGTAAATAATGAAGCAAAACATTTTCTTTCTTTGTAGAAAAATAAAAAAAAAAAAAAAATGCATTTTCCCAGCTCCACTTGAATTTATTTTATAAATTCAGAGTTTACCTGATGCATTAAACTTATTAGTTTGTTTATGTATCTCTTGCAGAAGAGTCACCTCCTGAAAAGCCTACGATAATAAAATGCCGTTCTCCAGAAAAGGAAACATTTACCTGTTGGTGGAAACCTGGTTCAGATGGAGGACGTCCTACCAACTACACTTTACTTTACAGCAAAGAAGGGTAATAAGTTGTTTACAATTATTCAGTATTGTAAAAGAAGGACATGGAAAATCAAGCTTAATTGGTTCTGCATTTAGGAGAAGTGCTTTTCTATAGTTTACTACAGGCTTTTGTGTAAGTGACATATTCTGGAATAGCACTAGTAAGGACATATTTAAGGTTAAAAAAGGATCTTTTTGTAATGTTGGGTTTTTAAAATTACTGTGAATTCTACTGGCATGGATAGATTGCCTTGATAGTTGCCATGGTGCTGCAACAACATGACAGTGTTCACAATAAAAAGGCATGGTCCTGTAGCTCCTGTAGCTCCTTGGCACCATAGACAGAAGCTTTCCCAAATGACCAGAATTAGCCGCTTGAGGGGTAACTAAAAGTTAAAGCATATTATTTAGGGGATTATTCAAATGCATTTTCAACAATGACAGGCATGGGGCATCAACCACATCACTAGGAAGCCCATTCCAGTGGTTGACCACCCACATGGTAAAGAAATTGCTCCTAATGTCCAGTCTGAACCTTTGTGCTGTTCCCACACATCCTGTGATTGGATCCCAGGGAGCAGAGACTGGCACCTCCCTCTCCTCTTCCCCTGCTCAGGAAGGTGCAGAGAGTAATGAGGTTGCCTCTGAGCCTCCTTTACTCCAATTAGACAACCCAAGTGTCTTCACTCAGCCTCTCTTCACAGGACATGCCTTCCAGCCCTTTCACCAGCTTTGGTGCCCTCCTCTGGATTCTTTCTTAAATGTTTTTTTATTACTATTTTATTTTATTTATTTTATTTATTTTTTAATATTGTGGACTTTAACATCCTCCTTGTATTGTGGAGCCCAGAACTGCACCTGATATTCAAGGTGAGACCACACCTAAGTATAGTGGGAGAATCACCTCTTTTGGCTGGCTGGCCATGCTGTATTTAATGCATCCCAAAATATGGTTTACCCTCTTGGTTGCCAGGGCATGCTGCTGGCTCACATTGAGCCTGCTGTGGACCAGCACCCCCAGATCCCATCCTGCTGAGCTGCTCCCCAGACACTTGTCTCCCAGGTTGTACCTGTGTCTGGCATTGCTCAATATCCAGTCAACCTGCATTTTCCTTGGCTTCATGCCATTGATCTCCCAGTGTTTCAGTCTATGTAGATCTCTCTGCAAGGCCTCGCATCCCTCCAGGCCATCAGCAGCACCTCCCAGTTTAGTGTCACTGGCAAACTTGCAGTGAATGCATTCCACTCGGACAGCTGAACACTGATAAAAATGTGAAACAGGACTGACCCTGGAACTGAGTCCTGGTGAACACCACTAGTGATCAGCCATCAACCAGATGTAGCCCCTGCAACCCTTTGAGCTCTGCTGTTGAGCCAGTTCACTACCCAGCATAGCATCAACCTGTTCATCTCACAGTTGGACAGTCTGTCCAGAAGGATGTCGTGAGAGACAGTATCAAAGGCCTTACTTTTGTCACACTGTGTCTCAGGGGATCCTGGAAACAAGTGCTACATACTCTTCATCAACTTTGTCTTCTATCCCTGCTAACTTTGGGAAGTTTGTGAACGGATTTGGAGGACAGGTACAAATTTGATTTATTTATTTAGTTATTTATTTTGGAGGAACAGTTGGTAAAAGACCACAGAGATTCTGAAAGCATATGATGTGGGCAAAAATTCATGTAAATGTGAAATGAACATTGGAAATACTCATTTTTTTACAGATGGGATAGAAGACTTTAGCAATTACTTCTACTGGTGCTCTGAAACCCTTGGAGGATAGGTAGTGGACAACAGCATTCAGAAAAGAGTTGTACTCTACTAGCCACTATGGCATGAACAGCAGCCTAAACTCTCCAGGCTTTGTAGTCTTTGTTTTGCAGGGGAAAAGCTGAATACAGTCTCTGGAACTGTTCAATTACTCTTTAGTCTGAAAGAAGTATTCTGATTTTCTTCACATTGCCAGGCATACAGATTCTGATTCAGCCCTGGATCCGAATGCAACTACTAGTTATCAAAGTCAGGTGTTTCAGTCTGTGTAATCACTATGATTCTTTCATTTCAGAGAGGAACAAGTTTATGAATGTCCAGATTACAGAACGGCAGGCCCTAATTCCTGCTACTTTGATAAAAAACACACCTCTTTCTGGACCATATACAATATTACTGTCAGGGCAACTAATGAAATAGGAAGTAACAGCTCTGATCCTCATTATGTGGATGTGACTTACATAGGTAAGAGATAATAAGTGTTTTCTGTGGAAACAAATAATTCAAAATTATGGGTTTTGACACAAGTATTTTCATTGCAGTTCTTCTCATATGTAGTAGTATATCAAAGTTAAAAATATGTGAGAACAAATAAGATCTTATCTGGTATAATAATAAATCAATATTCATTCTTTTTAGCATTTTGTTTTCAAAGAAATCATTAAAATGTTGAAAGCTTTAAAACCGTGTTATGAAAATCATTCACTGACTTTACATATTTCCTTCAGTCAAGCCCTAAGAAACACCACCCAGCTAAAATCCTTTTCTACTCTACCATCAACTGAATTCAAATTGATCTTTTAAGTAATAATACTTAAATTTGACTACCTGTAAGTGTTTTTCCGAAATTTGCTTTTTTCTCAGATCCAAGAGAAGTTGAATCAGTGCTTTTTATAGCAATGTACTGATACTCTCTTCTCTCAGACTTTTTACACAGAGTAACTGTGGACAAGTATGTAGGTTATGTTCTAAGGGAAAGGAACATTATCACCAATAATTACTTTGTTATCAAGGATGTGGCTGCTGAGAGCCGGGTATTTGGAAAAGGGCTCATGGAAAAAAGGCTTTGCATTTTACCTCTATGCCCTGTCTGCTTACCTGGTGAAGCTTTGCATCAGACAGTGGTAAAAATCATGAACTATATGTGGAAGTTCTTTCTACCTTTGAACTGAGGTAGCTGCAAGCCTGACTGTGGCAGAAACCTACATACCATTTTGTTTTATTTTTGAGCTATAGACATGGCTGTCTATAAACAGCTGTTTTATTTTGCTGTTAAGTATTTTCTATCTATGCATGTTGGGATTATGCTGCTGTGTTTTCTGAATGTAAAGGATTGAAGGGGACAAATTTTATCAGTTTAATCTGTTTATACAGCATTCCTAATGGTATATGCCAACTTTGATGTTTATGATATACCACAACTTCTATAACACAGCATTAAAAATGTTAACTGGTTCCGTTAACTTTGAAACATAGCTGTAGTGAACAGCAACAATAAATAGTAGTGTAAGAAAAAAAATATTTCAGGTAATAAATGATCAAGGCAAATCTCAGTATGAACTCCACATATTGGATGTTCTTCAGTTTCTCCAAATTCATAAATCCATATTTTAACTTAACTTTATCAGGAAATTCTTGATCCCTGTATTCCAGCACCAGTTCCAATTTAATGATATAATGGAGGTGGCAACTCACCACTCACAACATTTCATATCTCCTCCTAAGATGCAAAGAAAAATCATTCAGACTCTTACTGTCAGTTCTTTTATTTTAACAGTCCAGCCTGATCCTCCAGTGAATGTAACTCTAGAATTAAAAAAGCCAATGAATAGAAAACCATATCTGGTCTTGACATGGTCTCCACCCCCACTGGCTGATGTCAGATCTGGATGGCTTACCCTTGAATATGAGTTGCGACTAAAGCCTGAAGAAGGAGAGGAATGGGAGGTAAGAATGTCACAAATTTTTGCTAGATGATCAATTACTGTTTGTCAGCTAGGTCCCATGCGTGACTGTAATGAAGCAGGCACACAATATTTAATTCTTTTGCAAAAGTGGTGCTTGTGTGATCTACGGATTCCTACTGACAAATTAGTATCTCAGATGCTGCTGTGTGATAGCAGGTGATGAAGTACTTATTTTTAATTGTGACCATTATATATTAACTGTATTGTCATTTTAGTTTAAATTGTTAGTTCTCATTTAGTCAGGTTTCTTTTCTGATAATTTGTTCTCAACCACAAGCACTTCCTAGGTAGCAGAAAGCTCAATGGCATTATGTAAAATCATTTAAATTTGTACAAATGACCATTAGGTAATAGTTGTCATGGCCACCTAGTAATTATTGTCTGTATCCAGGATGTGCAACTCAGACAACTGGGGGACAAATTAAAGACTCTAGCTATTAGTATATGGTTGCATTACCTCCTTGTCTGCTGTAATACTTCCCAGCAATCTCTGTATTGCCTTCTGCCTTCCCTCACCACTGCACTTTCCAGCTCCCTGGCCATTGCATGATCCACTCTTTACTACCCTATGCAGTTCTACCAGCTCCATATTCCTTCTTTCAGCATTTTTCTTCCCAGTCGCTCTTTCTTGCCTCATTCTTCTCTTCTCACCATTGCAGTTCCCACTGTTACAATAGTTCCTTCGTACCTGCTATATGCTCCTGATGTGTCCTTGCAATAGTTTAATTTGCACAGTATAGCAGGGCCAGATATCATTCCTACTGCACTGTTAGAAAGATGAAATTAGAAATAAAATAAATGTACTGTTACTTCAATGACTTGCGTAATGATTATTAGGAAGCTACCCAGATTATTTCTGTATTCCCAACTTGGTTATCAAGACTAAACTAGCTATGATTTTTCTAGGGAAAAAAAAAAAAAAAAAAAAAAAAAAAGTATTAATTTTACATGGATTTTATGATTTTTAATTCATTTCCAGACTATTTTTGTTGGACAGCAAACACAATATAAAATGTTTAGTTTAAATCCAGGAAAGAAGTACATTGTACAGATTCACTGCAAACCAGACCACCATGGATCATGGAGTGAATGGAGCTCAGAAAAGTATATTCAGATCCCTAATGGTGAGTGGCCAGACATCCTTTCAGTAATTGTTATTAAGTGGAAGTTTGTGTAATACTTCGGTTAGCTGTCAGTGGCACTCGTGCAGATTGACATCCCATAGTTTCCCTAGGACAGGTAGCAACATCATTGCTAAGGTAACTGATTTCTCAGCTTCTCTGCGCCATACTCAATTAGCTGTTTCATATGTTACTTTTAGGAGTTAAGCAGGTGAATTAATTTCCTTACTTATTTAAACAACATATTTTCTGTTTATTGCCTCATTTGTCCTCATGATGGAAGTTTTTGATTAGGAGAGTTCTAACTGCGTTAGAGCTGCTATTAGAACAACAAAGGATCACTGCCTTCAGACAGTAAAAACTCTTCACTGCACTTTATTTGGAATGAATTCAAAATAAATATCTCAAAGTAAAAAGTGTCATGTTACAATAGAAATCCTCAAAAACATCTAGTCCTAGATCATTTTACCTACCATTTAATAAATTATATGATTTGTATTTGATACTGAAATAACTATGTTGGTGTAAGTGGATTTGAACCCAGTTACTATAACGGACATTGACAAAAATTTCCTTCTTCATACACTTTTCTGTATTTTTTCCAAGACAGTTTATTTCCTGCATAGTGCTATTAATACAAAGTATATTAATTACCACATATTGCAATGAATATTGAGATCTGTCTATGCTAGTTGAGGCTTCCAGATTCAGTACTAAATTTGGCAGTTTTTCAAATAAAAGTAATTTTAGACTTTTTTATTTTATTTTATTTTATTTTCATTCTGATTGTATATATGCTAGGTGCATCCTTAAATAATTACCTTTCTTTCATAGATTTCAAAGTAAAAGATATGATTGTGTGGATCATTGTGGGTGTCCTGTCATCTCTTATATGTTTAATCATGAGCTGGACAATGATTTTAAAAGGGTACAGGTAAGTCACAAATTTCACAATTCTGTGGAGTTAAAAATCTCAGCAAACTTTTCCAAAAACAGGCTATTAACATTTGATTTAATTTCATATAGGTTTTGTGTATCTTATAAGTGTATGTAGTATAAATTACTGGTATTTGATTTTAAATTCACAAATGGTAAAGAGATATTTCTGTTCTCCAGAGAAAACAGACTAAAAATGAAAAACTAAATTCTTAATTAGTAAAGACGTGTCTCTATTAGATCTGGACATCGTAGTTAGCCATTAAGTATTCAGCAAATATCACTTGGAGTATTCCTGCTGCTATTGAAGACATATGTTTTGGTTTTGGCCTAATTTTCTAAATGAAACAAGGTTATGTTATGAAGTTATCTTTCTACATACTTGTCAGTCAATTCTGCAAATAATTTATTGCATCTTTGTCTGATTTCACTCAGATCTAAAAGAAAAAGGTGTTGTGAAGTTTATCTCTTCTGTAAAAGTATTGCAAAAAATAGTGGATGAGTAGAGGAAAGAGAGAAACTGCTGATGGAAAAGCAATCAGAAGTCATTCATCGTAAATCCTGTTTAGTACCAGTCAAATGACAGTCAAGTATGCACACAGAGGCCCACTAGTCCTCCAGGACTGTGCCCTACATCACTGTGTTGTGGTCAGTGATGAAGTTACAGTGGTTTGATAGAGATGGAGTTTAAAGGACAAAGAATAATAAAAGGACATTAGTAGTATTAGATTTTCAGTTCAATAAATTTTATGCTGTTCTATTTCTTATGAATATATCTAACAATAATTTATGAACTATACCCGGCTTAGTAAACTACCTGGCTATAGAATGCAGGCAGGAAACAGATGTCCAACAGGGAGGCAACAGATAGGGGAGAAGTATTTAAAATTTCAGTAACTTTCTGAGGAAATGGGAGAACAAATACAGAGAGAAAACATAGAATTTAGAATAGCTCAGTTTCAAGGATCTTACGAAGACCATTGAGTCCAACTGCCTGACTACTTCAGGGCTAACTAAAAGTTAAAGCATGTTATTGAGGGCATTGTCCAAATGCCTCTTCAACACTGACAGACATGGGACATCAACCACCTCACTAGGAAGCCTGTTTCAGTGGTTGGCCACCAGCACGGTAAAGAAATCGCTCCTAATGACCAGTTTGAACCTCCCCGGTGAAGCTTTGTTCCATTCCTGTCATTGGTTCCCAGGGAGCAGAGACTGGCACCTCCCTCTCCTCTTCCCCTGCTCAGGAAGATGCAGAAAGCAATGAGGTTGTTTCTGTGTCTCCTTTACTGCAAGTAGACAAGCCAAGTGTCCTCAGCCTCTCCTCACAGGACATGCCTTCCAGCCATTTACCAGCTATTTTGCTCTCCTCTAGCTTCTTTTTTATTATTATTTTTTTTATTTTTTATCGTGGACCTTAACGTGCAGTGTTAATACAGTGGGAGAATCACCTCTTTTGACTGGCTGGCCATGCTGTGTTTAATGCACCCCAAAATGCCCAAAATGCAGTTTGCCCTCTTGGCTGCCAGGGCACGCTGCTGACTCACGTTGACCTGCTGTGAACCAGCACCCCCAGATCCTGTTCTTGCCTGCTGCTGGGCTTTTAAAAGGTAGTTCTTGAACAGTGACCAGCTCTCATGGACCCTAAACCCTCTAGAGTTGATTCCCTGGGGACTCCGCTAGCCAGCTCCCTGAAAAGTTTAAAGCTTGCTCTCTCAGGTCCAGGTTGGCAACTCCACGGACCTTTTTGCTCCCTACACCAAAAATATTGAACTATTTCACAAAATGTTCCACTATTTCATCATGATCACTGTGTCTGAGACAGCCACCTGCCATCACCTCTCCCTCAAGGCCTTCCCTACTCACAAACAACAGACCCAGGAGAGCACCTTTCCTGGCTGGCTCACTAGGTGCATGTGACAGAAAGTTATCTTCAGCATGCTGTAGGAATTCCCTGGGCTTGCTTGTCCTGTCGGTATGATATTCCCAGTGTGTGCCTGGGAAGTTTAAGTCTCCCAGATGGATTGGAGACTTCAGCTTTTATTCAGTCATCTTTTTCATTTAGTTGTCTTCTTAGGGCCCTGAAACCTCTTTTGATAGCACTCAGACTTCCTGTTGCTAAACCATTGGTAGCCACATGAAAGAGTGGGAGGGGCTAAGAGAGGGCCCATATTTATATCTTTTGTATTTGTTCTGTTTTTTGTTTGTTTGTTGTCAATTTGTTTGTTTGTTTTGCTTTTTGTTTGTTTTGTTGATTTTTGTTTGTTTGTTTTAGGATGATAGCCTTTATCCTACCACCAGTTCCAGGACCGAAAATAAAAGGCATCGATACACATCTGTTAGAGGTGAGTACTGCTGACAACAGCAGCAGAATTTGCCATTACTTTTTCAAATTCAGTACTAGCAAAAACAACTACCATAATTAAGTATAAAACAAATTTAACTCATGCAATCAATGTTAATTATAAGCAAAGCTTTCAGGTTGATCATGTGGAAGGTATGTATGAGACATAGTTTTGCCTGGCACTAATACGAGGGCATTTGTCTACAGGGTTTGTCACTTCAGTTGCTACCTGGGACACAGTAAGAGCTTAATGCCTATGTGATCTAAGTTGTTCTTAGATAAGTCACTTTCCACAGTCTCTTGCCATGTTGAGGAGACAAGGGCATGGCTGCTCTGTCAATTCTCCTCCATTACCAAACCCTTGAGACCCTTATCTGCCAGAAGCTCCGTAGTCCTCACATTTTAGAAACATGAACTCTGGGATCTCCCCACTGAGGTAACTCAGGGAAAGTTCTTCTGTTCTTCCACTATTTTCTGCAGTAGTAGAAATTCAGGTTACATCTAGTGATGTAGCTATTATAGTATCTGCCTATTAAATATGTATACTGTTCACAATTGTTCTACGTATATAAGCCCTGATGTTAACAGTGGAAAAATATCAATATCTTATTTGTTATGTCCTCAGACAGGGAAATCTGAAGAACTATTGAGTGCTCTTGGTTGCCATGGTTTCCCTCCAACATCAGACTGTGAGGAGCTACTGATAGAATACCTAGAGGTAGAGGACAGTGAGGATCAGCAACTCATGCCAAGTCACAACAATGGTAATCCCAGTAAAAAAGCAAAAACGACACCCAAGGAAACAGACAGTGATTCAGGACGAGGGAGCTGCGATAGCCCTTCTCTGCTTTCTGAGAAGTGCAGGGAGTCCCGTGCCCTTCCATCAACACTTCAAACACAAGATGTAAGAGATGTTCAAGAAAATAAAGCTGTGAAAAGGAGCTGGGAAACTCAGTGTGTAGCCTCAGAACAGAAAACACTTCTTTCTAACAGTGAGAGCACAAAATCATCCACGTGGCCTACAGCTCAATTACCTGATAATCAGCCTCCTATGTTTGCCTACCACAGCACTGTAGATGCACAGAAAATAACGCTGATTACCACAAATGTGAATGTTGCCCCAGTTCTGGTGGAAAATGAAGATAATCATCAGTCACGTTATTCTATCACTGAAACCGTCCCTGGAGACATGGGAGAACAAGGAGAGATGGAGAATTTGCATTCCAAAACTGAACAAACTGCAGTGCAGGTCAAACAAAACAGACCTAATGAAAAGTCACCTTTTTTGGATGCTACACTAATGGATTACGTTGAAGTCCACAAAGTCAAGCAGGATGAGGAGCCAGCAGTATTACTGAAACATAAAGAAAATAGTGGAAAGACTGAAAATTACACTATTCCAGGAACCAGTAAAGAATATACAAAGGTCTCAACAGTTGTGGACCATAATATTCTAGTATTAATGCCAGATTCACGAGTCCAGCACACACCTATGTCTCAAGAACCTGCAAAGGAAACATCTCAGAACCTTCAGCAAGGTCAAGCTGAGAAAAACATGAGCTACTGTTTGACAGCTCCAAGTGACTGCAAAAGAGAGACTAGTGGATCGGAGTATATGGACCCATCCTCCTTTATGCCCTCTTTTAAATAACTAAAAGTTTGATCACTCTTCATCAGGTAATGCTACAGAATGAGTCAAATACAATCAGTATAATAATGCGGTGGTTTAAGATTATGCTACTATGTCACAATTGTAGCTTACACCATTTTCTAGCTGACAAGTCTGTGATTTACATATCAATTTTGTTAATAGTTATGTACAGTAAAATAAAACCACACAACAAATAGTTCCCTAAAAACAAGCAAACAAACAACAACAAAAAATAGCCTCCTATGTGTATTATACAGAGAATAAAATAAACTGTGGGTTGATATAACAATCTTAGAAGTAAACCCTGGATCATTAACACATTTCTCAGAGAGGGAAATGAGGAAATGGATACTATGTGCCATGAAAAATACATTGCAAACTAACTCTTCAGTTCTGCAGATCTCCTGTTACTTGATTCAACCTAAGGGAATATTGCAGTTTTAACAAAGACTAAGAATGTTATGGGTCAGTACACCACAATTGTCTGAGCAGTTTCTAAATTGGATAATCATTACACAATGACATTCTGATCTACAACATATTTCTTCTGAGTGTATTCTGACAGTAGATTAAGATTTCTCTATACTTTTTCTCAACCGTTAAGAAAAATGAAGCTCTTATATATGAAAGAAACATATATAAAAGAGAATATATTCAACTAATTACAGTAAAAAGAAATCCTCTACATATATTTTGCTTTGTTTCAATATGACAGAAAACTTTGCATCCTGTTCATAGCCTATTCCAGTCAAACCAAACATGAAAAAAATAGCAGGACACTATTTTATATACTGCCTTACTGTATATAATATACAATTCTACTTTAGTACAGTCCCATACATTTAACAATGTATTTTTAAAGGCTATTTTTCTATTACCAAAAAAAAGCAAAGTAAAATATTTTTTATTTTCCCAATGTTATTTAGCTATTTAGCAACTTTTCTGTTTCCTTCTGCTGAAACAGAGGTAACAAGTAAAGCTGCCATTTCTATATAAAGCATAAAACTAAACTTTATACTAATTAAGAATATGAAGTGATTTTTAAAATATATTTCTAATATATTGCAAATGTATTACTATTTGAATTGTAAATTATTTATTTCTGATATTTTTTACCAGCTGTTATTATAAAATTAAAATAGAATCTAGGTTTTGAGAGCAAGCTTCTTTCCCACTTAATTCGTAATCTCATGCCACTCATGAATGGAATGATGGTCGTCTGCATCCTTAGCCATTGCGTACACTTTTCTCTTAGCCTGGAAGGAAAAACTGAAATTTTTCAGATATTTCATAAAGAATTTATCAAAATTAGTTTTGGAATCCAGCCTCAACAGTCAGGGATACGCAGCATACAGTCAGAGTCTGTGCTCTGCTGAAATAGTAACAGGAGTGAGAAAAGGAGTCCATGTAGTTGGAAAGCAACTGTGGAAAGAGTCAGGATTCCTCTTACCACATGTAACTGAAGGCAAAATCCAAGATAATGAAATGGTTGTGTACTTACTACGGCCCTTCCTTCCTGAAGCAAAAGTTTAATTTATTCCAGCAAAGTATGAACAAGTAAGTCATGGCTAATTAAAGCTGGGTCAAGTATTTAGCCAATACCACTAGCTTCAGTGGGAATTGGAAGCATAAGGTAAGGGAAATTGTACTGTACATGTGATGGAAAGTATATTTACCATAGATGAGCTCTCTTCTGTTCTTGTCCTTCCTGAACAGCTTGATATTTCTCAGCTTTCTCTGGTTTTATGCACTGAGCCAGCCTTCCTGCAGTATCAGGTAACCTGCTGTAGAGCCAGCCAAAACAGACCCTCTGATTTTGAAGGTCCCCCCAAAAAACACATCTTATTTGACAAATCAAATTCTCATATGATACTTCCATGCAATGGAACTGCTGGAATACAGATCGGTCAAGCTGTCTAGCCCTTTTTCTGGCTGGACTTTAGAATTTAGCTATCTGTGTGTATATAAGCATGTATGGTAGTGGATACTGTAACATTTACTTTAGGCATCAAATTTGAAGTCTGTGACCTCTATACCTGCAATTTACTTCCCCTTTCTGGAGGCTGATTGGAGCAGTCTAGATGCTCTCCTGAATGCACATAGACTGATCTTAGATTCTTAATTCAGCCACTCAGTTTGTTGCTTGAAGGCATGAAGTGGCTACTTCAGAGAGCAGCCAAGCATAAAATTTTGTTTAATTAAGGGTAACAGGACAACTTTACTGTAACATTTGTGGTATATCTTACAGATTTTCTAGATACTAAAAGTACTGCAAAGAAACTATCAGTCAAAACTGGAATGTTTTACAGTACAGCAATCTGTGTGTGTCCATGTGTGTAACCTGATAGTATACTGTCTCTTTCTGACAATGCTTAATTTCTCTGACTTAACACTTCATTTTTCCAACTGAATCTGACAAAGCCAACCTGAATCAGACACATTCTCTTTCTTTACACAGATATTCGTATCTGAGCCAAGCAGTCGTTTTCTACTCCTAACAGCATGCATAAGGACATGCTGCTGCAGACCTTCAGCATCCCTCTGATGTTGTATAGAGGCTATAGAATCTTATCAAGCTACATCCTAAAGATTTTCTTTATGTAGTGGATTATTTAGGGTAACTTACAGGTGGCTACAGAGATGCTACAAACCAAAGCAAGGGTGGGATAACGTGTCAGCAGCAGACTGTTGCTGTCATACTGCTTATTTTGGACCAGAGGCAGACAGACACAACTTTGAGCAGATTTTAAGTGTATTATTGATCCCACCTAAATGGAAGTATCTATACGTGTACCTGGTTGCTAAGATTATATTGTAGACCATGGAGTCTAGAGCATGATTTGCCTGGTAGAATACAAGTGTCTACTTTAGGAAGAGATAACTCATACTCTAAACTCCATTGACTGTTACTAAGTTTGTCTATCCTAGCTTGCTCTAACAGAGAAGTATGACTCTCTAGTCCAAAAATCAGAATTTAAATAATGTTTATACAAATACTTCCTATGCTGACATTGCTTAAATGGAAAAATATGGGCTGTATTAATATTGTGGGTTATGTCCAATTCTGTTAGGTCCAGGAACATCAGTAACTTTAACACCTTGAGTTCATAAAACTCAAAAGATCAGCTTTTCAGATCTTTAGTTTATATGCATATGCAAACTGCAAGTTGCCAGAAAGAAAGAAAGAAAGAAAGAAAGAAAGAAAGAAAGAAAGAAAGGAAGGAAGGAAGAAAGAAAAAATCAGTATTAATGCAAGAAAAAACAGGATCGCAAGATATCAAACAGAAGGCCCCTCCAGTAACCCACAAATTCTCCCTCAGAAAGAGAACTGAATGAAAGCGTTTCTTTATGCCTAGCTATAAACCGGTACTGAAACTGCAAAATATCCGCAGGCATAAATTACATTATGAGGCATAGATTCTTTCCCCACTTTGCCAATGAAAGTCTCATGATGCCAAATTGTCATGGCTTTCTGTGAAAACAGAAATTCATACAGAGTATAAAAGGTGTATTTGTTGGTTGCTCGGATGTAGCTAAGCTTTTTGAGGGATTTGCTATCTAAATAGAACTTTAAAACATTTATCACAAATGTATTTCATCCTTTAAGCTGAACAAATGTGCAGTTTGATTGTTTTCCCTTTGGATGCACTTTTATTTTCCAAAACACCCTGTTACTTCCCAGGTGGGAGTGACACCTTCTGAAAGTGGCCTTTAACATCCAAACTGTACTTTTGCACACCAAAAGATAATAAACTAGTGTCCTGTAAAGTCAGGATAACCGTCAGCTAAGTTTGAGGGCCTTTGGATGTTCAAGTATTTCATTCTGTCTTGTTTGCAACTTTAGTTCTTATTACAGCTCTTAGCTTTTAAGTAGGAAATAGATGAGATTTTGTAGCAATTGTACTCCGTGGATTCTTGTAAAGTTATGAGATACATCAATGGGGATAACAGGCACATGACACCTCTTTTGATATACAGTGATGAAGTATGTAACATAATTTACCCCAGGAACAGGGATTGTCTCTCTAGGTCTGATACCATTAGTTAAACTTCTCACACGGACTTATGTTTGAATGATGCTTTCAAAGTTAGATCTATATACGTGTCTCTTAAAGTGTTAATTTCCTATTAGTAACATAAAAACCCTAAAAGGCTCTTCAGAAGTAATTCATTTTATAAATCCATAAAATTTAATAT
Source organism: Oxyura jamaicensis (assembly GCF_011077185.1). NCBI lineage: Eukaryota > Metazoa > Chordata > Aves > Anseriformes > Anatidae > Oxyura > Oxyura jamaicensis. The sequence goes on along the minus strand of NC_048926.1, from coordinate 12,111,262 downwards.
ATATATTTCAATTAAAAACCTTTCCTTTGGACTCAGAATAATTTTATTTACAGTTTTTCTTCAGTATTGAGAAAAATAACTCATTATTTTAAATTTTCTTATTAAACTTTTTCCTTTAGCAAAGACATATTTAATGTATATTTTAAATATTTCAATATAATGTTCCTGACTCTTAAAGAAATATGATTTACTGAGGTGGGGCATGTGCTGCCAAAACTTACTTTCACATAAAATGCAGTTTTGAAGAACGGTCTTGATGATACTATGTAACTACAAAGGATTATTTAATAAAAATGCAGTAAACAGACCTTATAGAATACTAATAAGAGGATGTATGTGTTTATGGAACAAACTGAAACACAAATATGTAGTGATAACTGGTTTATGTTAAAGCAGTGAACTCTGTGGTATATCTGTTTATGTGTATATGTTTAGATGGCTGGAAAATCTATAGTTACTTTAAATGTCATTTAAGTATTTAAAGTGTAGTAACAGTAGATGTTAAAAATGAATAAGAACCATTTTATTTGTGATCTCTGGAGCACTGTAGATGTGCAGCTCACATCATTTAGCCTGTAAATGTGTTTGATAATTTCTCATTAACCGTAACAATTTGAAAGTGTTGTGCAAGGAAACCAAAGTCATCTAAGCCAGTTAATGAATATAAGACATCTTCTACAAAGCCATAAAGACAAATGAAATGAAAGCATCATGAGATCAGGCACCATATTCTTAAAGAATAGCTACCTCAGATGTTGGTTTTTTTGCTCCCTTTAAAAAGGCAGACAAAAGCATTTTACTTTGTGTGTCAAATTGCAGATTATTTTCTAAAAATGTATTTGTAATGTTCAAATTGTTTCTCTTAACTAACAGCTTGTCATGGAATCATCACTTGGGTTGCTCTGGTAGTACTAGGATGAGATATTAGACATGTGTGGCCAAACAATATATTTTTTGTGAAAAAATAACAAAGTTTCCGTCTTTTAGGGAAAGCCATACTGACCAGCTTGGCAGTTGCTATTTTGCTAAAGCATCAGTTCCTTTTCTGTTTTTGTTTTGTTTTGTTTTGTTTTGCTACTGCCTGTGTGCCCAGCTTTCTAGGACTGAATGAGCTGAGTTCTCAGAGGTGATTTGATTATGGATCTCACCAATGGGAACTAAGCATTTATCAGTACTTACTACTTAGAAAGACACATTTTCAGTTGCTTCTGAGAAGTTAATCTTCAAACACTGCTCCTAAATGAGTGAAAATGGAGACCACCCCTACTCTCAACTATCTCAAACCCTCATACCATGTCACTGACTTCCTTCAGACTCTAGTGCCTATGGGTGTGGATGGACAGACTGAATTACATTGAGCTGGAACAATCTTTTGTCTCTGCCTTGAAAACCCTTTTGAAATAAATGAAAGATTTTTTTTCATCTTTCCAGTGTATGTCAAGCAGGAGATTAAAGATAAACAGAATATAGAAATACAACATGTATCGGGACAGAAAGGGAAATTAGCAATGGGAGGAGGGACATGGCTGCTGCATGTGGCAGAATGGAAGAGGAGAACAGTCACAGTGAACCCTGCAGGAAGGTAGGTGCACAGGTAGCTGAGAAATCAGAGTGGGCAAACATGCATATTGACCGTGGTTGAGAAGAGAGGGAGGGAGAACAGAAAATGAAAGCAAAACAATCAAATGTAAGAGTAGATAGCAAAAAATCAGAACTGGTAGAGTAATAAATGAGTTTTTAAGAAAGAAAAAAATATATATTTTTATATCAAAAGTGGGAATATGTACAGTTACTTGGGATAGTCCACAAAAACTATAATGCCTTATTAAGTACTAACCAGTCGTCAAGATGCTGAAATTGGCTACTATAGATCAGCTGCTAGATAAAAGCTGAAAAAGACTTATACATGAGAGTGGGTCATTCCGTTTATATTAATTACAGGATTTTCTTACAAATATCTGATATTGGCCCCTGGCAAACAATGCTTGAGCAGCTAGATCCCTCATCTAATGCTGTTGCATTTCCTACATCCCTAAGGAAAAAAATCAACAAAAACAGCACGTGTACCACATGGTTTTTTAAAGCTACATTCAATTTTTCAGACAGATTTATGAGATTTTTTTTTATCCTTTAACATTGTCTCACACATACGCCTGTCATTCTTAAGCATTCTTCTATTTTCTATTTATCACAGGCTATGCAATGACCTAGAAACCCCAAGAGACAACGGTCTGTGGGTACTAGCAAATGGTCTCTTGGCATGTCTGGGCATTGTATAGTTTGTAACCGTGACAATATTAACATATATGACAATACATGACAATATACCAGTTGACATTTTCCTTAATCACAAAGTCCATGTCTTGGTGATAAATGCTAGAATTACCAAGACAGACTTAAAATACATTTCTCCCATTTAAGCTAAATTTTTAAGAGAAACTGTTACATCTGTCAAAAGTAATTCAAGAAATAACTGAATTATTTGTGTCGTGTCTTACAGTGCTGATAGGCTTTTAGCTGGATTTATACTCAAGACATCAGTACACAGAGAAGTTAGAAATAAGTCTTTTTCATATCTTCCTCTTTTATTTTCAGAAAGGTTATCATACTGTTCTGTTCTGTGATGGTGCTGGTCTTGGACTTTCTCTTTATTTGACAACTTTATTTTTGGACAAAGCTGCTTCTATTTTAGAGAGCTGCTGACTACCTTCACCTCATTTTGACATCAATAAAAATGTACAGATTTTACTTCATTTCCTACAAAGATTGTAATGGTTAGTTTTATAGATATAGCACTGAGTAGGATTTTTAGAGAATGCTGGAAATCTTTGTAGATCTCAGTAGCAGAAAATATCCCTTGAGTAGGACAGAAAACTATACATGTCTAGGAATACACCGATTTTTCTATAGAATCCAGGTGGAAGTATAATGACGTAAAACCACATGTTTTAATATTCATAATGATGTAGAGTACTCTGAATTATCATCCCCATGTCCTTTATTCCAAAAGGAAGAGGAAACTACTGCTCAGATATACTGAGAAGGGACCTCCTGGGCTGCTATACTGTTGCTCATTTTTCATCTCAGAAAGTAATTTTTTATTCTGATGGCAAATACTATTCTTCATCTAGAATAATGCAATCATCAGTTTCATATATGCTATATTCATTTATATTGCTCATGGATACTCAGCAACATTTGGGCTTCTCAAATCTTGATATTGTGCTCCACATATTTTTTTTAGTCTGTGTAAAACAGAAATACTGGGGATGCTGCTCTGAAAAAGTACTGCCAAAAAAAAAAAAAAAAGTCAAAAGCCACTAATAATTTGTATTTGTTCAAATTTCTGGCAGGCTGTTAAATGCAGGAGAAAGTCTCTAGAACTTCCTTGCCTTTGATAGTGCCAGCAGATCTCTCAAAGAAACTTATTTATAATTTGAATTGCACGTTCTGAATAGTATGCACAATAAACAAGATAATTCCCAACCAAGAAAGAGACAATCCAATATTTAAAGCTGCTTTTTTTTTTTTTTTTTTTTTTTTTTCCATTTGCATAAACCAATTCATTGCTAGCCTTGCAATAAAAGCTAGGCATTTCCATTACATTTTCAGAATTTGTATGCAATCTGGAACATCCAAGTTATTGTAGTGTCATTACTTTAGCAACAGAATGACTTGAAGCACAATTATTCTACGAACCAGATCCAAATGTTTTGTAAATTTCTAAAATTCAAGAAATCATAGAAAGTAGATTTCATATGCAGTATGTACATTGGTTGGAGCGTACTGGTACAAAAATAGTTGCTCAGGAATTCTTCATTGTTTCTAAGTGTATTTGAAGGAAAATGCTTTAAAAGTATGTATTTTTTAAGTTCTTAATATTGAAACTGCTGGCTTTAATAAAATCTGTTAGCAATTTCACTTGTAAGATCAATATTGTTACTGAAGTCTGTAGCTTTCTGGTGGACTTTTCTATATATTGTCATTGTAAAATCTCTCTGCAATGATGTTCTCATTTCAATTTAATAAAAGTTCTTGAATAATATTCTCAAAATCTTCTAGTTTTCCTCATAAAATTGAGCAATTCCATTATATTTAATAACGAAAAAGAAAAGTCAGACATCCAGCACAGTTTGTGGGATGGGCTCCCACTGTTCTGCAAGTGGAAGGCCCACTGATAAATGTGTTTAACCCACTTTGTGTGCACTGGACAGCTGATTCAGCATGCAGAAAGCTCCATACTGCATGTAGTGAAAATACAATATACAGCCATCGATGCATACAATCTTGGGTATAAGAGAAACTCCTGTGTGAAGAAGGACTTCTGACTTCTTGGAGAAGCTGTTTAGAAAGGTTGGTTTACTCATGCTTATTTTCACTCCTAGAACATATTTTTTGGAGCACAAAACAACCAATATATTCACCTGCTCCAAACTGGGGGACACAAGGCAGAACCAGAGAGAAGTGTGACAGTTAGTACCACCTACAATCAGTCTTCTAGGTTTCATGGAAACCACAGTGTTAACACAAATGGCTCCTTTTCAAGGTCATGACTTTTAGACTCTTGCTACTTTATGGTTCTTTTTCTTTTTCTTTTTCTTTTCCTTCCTTTCTTCCTTCCTTCCTTCCTTCCTTCCTTCCTTCCTTCCTTCCTTCCTT
>NC_048926.1:11999510-12106593 GCF_011077185.1 Oxyura jamaicensis | reverse complement strand
CTTCCTTCCTTCCTTCCTTCCTTCCTTCCTTCCTTCCTTCCTTCCTTATTTCTTTTTCTTCTAAGAAAATGATCATTATCACTGAAATTCAGGGATTGCCAGTTTTTGAAAGTAAAGTTTGAACCCCAGCTCCTCACAACTTCCTTTCAGGAAGTTGTAGAGAGCAAAGAAATTGGTCATTGGTCAGTTATCCCTCTCCTTCTAACAATATATTTCAATTTCTCTTTACTACCCAGATAATATTTTACAGATAAATTCTCTTTATCACCCAAATTACAGATAATATCTCATTCTGGTTCATATTTTTCCTTAATGAGACTGTTTGTCTGATGTGTCCCCATACTCATTTCTGCCTAGGTCAAGTGCAATTTGACACACTCAACCTTAGAAGCCCTTTCTCTGCTGAGTATGAGATCAGCTGTGTGAAGATGGCAAGCACTCAGAAAAATGATCAGTATTTCATAGGGATTAAAAGCTCTCCCTTACAACCACATTTTTAATGATTGCACATTCAAGTTTTTCCAGAAAATTAATAAAGATGGGGGGAGAATTTGGATTATGGCACAACTAAGCTGTGAAGGAAAATATTTTTAGCACTGTTTCTCCAGGGTGAACATCTGAAAACAAACTGTAGTGGGTTTATGTGGCAAAGTTTTGGCCATGGCTGCAGGAATGGCTTCTATGAGAAGAATCCGGAAGCTGCCCCACGTCAGGTAAGGGCCAGTTTCAGCCAGCTCAAAAGGGACCTGCCACTGCCCAGAGCTGAGTCAATAAGCAATGTTGTTTGTGCCTCTGTGAGAGCAGATTTAAGAAAAGAGGGAAAACAAAACAAAACAAAACCTGCTGCACTGCAGCAGCTGGGAGAGCAAAGAGAAGCAGCCCTGCAGCCCCTGAGGTGAGTGCAGCAGGAGGGCAGGAGGTGCTCCAGGCAGGCAGCAGCAGTTCCCCTGCGGGCTGTGGAGAGGCCCCTGGTGGAGCAGGCTGTCCCCCTGCAGCCCATGGGTCCCACATGGAGCAGATCTCCACGCTGCAGCCCGTGGAGGAGCCCCCGGTGGAGCAGGTGGATGTGGCCTGGAGGAGGCTGCGGCCCATGGAGAGCCCCCGCAGGAGCAGGCCCCGGGCCAGAGCTGCAGCCCGTGGAGAGGAGCCCACGCAGGAGCAGGGGTCTGGGGGGGAGCAGTTTGCTGGAGCAGTTTGCTCCTGGGGGATGGACCCCGTGGTACCGAGCCGTGTGCGAGCAGTTCCTGAAGAGCTGCTGCCTCTGGGCAGCCCCCACAGGCTCAGTTCGGGGAGGACGGCATCCTGTGGGAGGGACCCGCGTGGAGCAGGAGCAGAGAGGGACCGTGAGGGAGCGGCGGAGACAAAGCGTCAGGGACTGACCGCAGCCCCCACTCTCCATTCCCCTCTGCCACTCGGGGGGGGAAGTGGAAGAGGTTGGATGGGGAAGGTGGTTTTGGTTTGCTTTTAGTTTCTCACTCCTCTACCTTGTTAGTGATAGGCAATACATTACATTAATCGCCCTCTGTTTTGCCTGTGATGATAACTGTTGAGTGATCTCCCCGTCCTTATCTCAACCCTCGAGCCCCTTCTACCGTATTGTCTCCCCCTTTTCCTTTGAGGGTGGGGAGTGAGAGAGCGGTTGTGGTGGCGCTCAGCTGCCCAAAACCACCACACAAACACGCAAACACACTTATTGTCCCTCAGGGCCCGCCTGGCCTCGTTGTCCCTCCCCACAGCTGCGGGACGAGCCCTCGGTGGCCGGGGCGGGGCGAGGGCAGCGGCAGCGGTGGCAGGTGCCCGTCAGGCCGGCGCATGGCGGGGGGCATGGCGGCGTTGCGGCGGTGGGGTGGCCGCCGGCTCGGCAGCGGTAAGGACAGCGCTGGGAGCCGAGGCAGAGCGGAGCGGTGCCCCGAGGGACAGGGACAGGGACTGGGTGGCGGCGTTACACGGAGCAATGAAGGGCTGAGGTGGCTCTTCCCCTGCCCTTGGTGTCGCCTTGCCGGGGGCTGCCCGCAGAAACGCGTTTTTGCAGCAGGGCCCTGCGGGCCTTGGGCAGGTGGGGCCGGCCGGGACACCGAGGGGCTGGGGGCAGCGATTCTCCCCAAAACGCCGGGATTTCTCCTCTCAGCGCCGTGTTTGCGGGTGGGAGATGTAGGTAGATCCCCTTGGAAGAGATCGCCAGGCTGGGTCCTAGACCTAGGGCTTTAATTCAAGTTTGTTGTGCCTGGACGCTCGTGGGTCTTTAATTCGTTCAAGGCAGTGGCAGTGCATCTGGTCTGCTTTGAGAAACCTTATTTTTCATTTGTTTGATGTGTTTTAGGAAGCGTGTGAAACCTCACGTGTTGAAAAATAAAGGGCATAGTTCTCAGCTGATGACGTTAGGGATGCAGAAGAACGATAACAATTTTTGATGCACGCTTAATTATATACCTCGAGTTAAGCTAAAGACAGGCTGGCACAATGCCTTCCGGATTTTGAAGTGAGAGCAGAAGGTGGGGACAAGAGCTGTAGGGGCCCCTGGACAGCCCTGGGCGGCCCAGGATCTCCACCCATGCCCATGTCCCTGCCTCAACCATGCCAAGGGGGTGTGCAGCCTCACCACCAGTCCTGTCCCTGGCCCCATCTCCTGCATGGACCTTGGACCTGTCTTGTCTCCAGCCTTGCCTCTGGTCTTGTGTCAGAAAATGACTTTTCTAAGATTTTCATTGTCAAAATAAAGCAACATATGTTTTGCCTTTCTGCAAACAGTTCTGAAGTATTTTGTTTTCCCCAAAGGAAAGCCCTCAAACTATTTTCCTTGTCTGTAGCTTTTATTTTCTGTGAACAAGCTTGTTGCGAAATACTTTCAGATGTGCACTTTGATACGCGTTTGATAGTTCTGTTTCTATTTTGTAGTTGCCTTTAGGCAGCAGAAATGGCAAAGCACTGTCTCTGTACAAGCAAAAATGCCTCCTTGCAACTTTGTACCTGAAAAATATCAAGTAAGTCATATATCCTACACTTGAATTTAAGTAAAACTCCACTTCCAGATCTAAGTGATAGGCTCATCTGCTGTGAATAGTCTGTCCATTGAATAGGACTTCTGCTATTTGCTTGTTTGCTAGAACCACAATATAACCTATAGATGCATCTGTGTGACATTTCTATAATTAAGGCTAAATTGTTGATTTGGAAGACTTCCAGGAAAAGATAAATGCAGAACAGCAGTCTTGTTTCAAAAGGTTGTTTTGCAGAGTGCTCCATGTGCCAGAATTTGTTAAAATCTTTGTTCTGTGAACAACTAGAGCTGTTCCGTTAGTCTGGATCTTCAGAAAGCATGAGGAGATACTGACTTTTATATTCCCTCCCCCCAGTCCTATCCATATGAACGTATGTTGAAGATTCGTGAACAAAATGTTTCTCCTTCACTGCGAACATTTTACAAGAAGCCTTTGCTGCTGCATCAAGGATATATGCAGTGGTTGTTTGATTATGAAGGACGAAGATACCTTGATCTCTTTGCTGGAATCGTTACTGTCAGTGTTGGTCACTGTCATCCGTAAGTGTGTTACTATTTGATTTACATTACAAAATACAAGAAGAGATGCTGTTGATGGCTTTGTTCTTTCTTGATCTGTGGCACAGTGAGCCAAAAAAAAAACAAAAAACAAAAAAACAAAAAAAAACAACAACAAAAAAAGAATGTATTCATTGGATTTTCATGCCTTACAGATTAAGGTCAATTCCCACTATGTTTTGAAGAATTCATTCATTTTAACTATTTACTCATCCACTGGGCAGATGGATCAGTGTCTGTATTTTCAGCATTAGTAACAGAGGCAAGGGTTTGTGTGCTTTTATACACATGCATTGAAGTCCCTGTGTCTCTTCTTGTTCTACCTGCAGGAAGGTAACTATGGCTACCCAGAAACAGCTTGCTCGCCTTTGGCATACCACTAATATTTACATGCACCCATCAATACAGGAATATGCTGAGAAGCTAACTTCACTTCTTCCAGATCCACTTAAGGTACTTCACTTCTGACAGGAGCAGGGATGGGGAAAGCATGTGTTTATTAAATGAAAATATTTATTACATACAAAAAAGAGACCCACAATATCTTCAGCGAGAAAAACCTCTCCAGAGACTGTCAGATAAAGAGAGCGTGATGACCCTCAAGGCCTTTTCTTTAGATTTGGATATAGACAAGCATGATAACACAAGCTCCTCTTCTGTTTGGCTGTCTCTCTCCAGTCCACACAGTTAAGGGGTGTTGACTGGAGAAAAATGACTGAAGGAACTGAGATGTTTTTATCTATTTTTATATGTAGTCAGCCTTACCTTTCTTGATCTCACAAAAATTAAGACCGAAAAGTATTAGACAGTATTTTATGTAGTGAGCTTTACTGACATTTAAGTAAACAAAGCATATAAATGCCAAAATGTCATGTGCCATATGCACAGAATCGGTAAGAAAAATACTGTGTTTCTTCAGGTAAAAGAAACTGGTCATAAAAAGGGATTTGATTACCAGAATTTTTTTAAGCTATTGCAGTCTTAAAAAAATTGAAGGGATTTCAAAAATAGATGTAAAGCATCTGCATAGCTTAAGCAGGGAAGTGAGTGTCTCAGTCACTTCTGAAAATTAAACTTAAAAGCAGTGACCGTAGTATTTGAGCTGTTTTCAAATCCAGTCAAAGCCAGTTTTACTGGTCTGAAGGTTATTCAGTTAGTCATGCTCAGTTTGACCCAAACACTTCTATTTTTCTCTGAATCATTGCTCCATCTGAGATGTGGGACAGAAAACTTGAAGACTCCAAGTCTTAAAAAAATTCTGTACTATCTGGTGTCATCATGATCTTTGTTCCCATCTGTAGCCTATGGACACCACAAAATTTACTGCAGTGAGGTCACTTAGTGGCAGTGAAAAGTGATTCCTCCTACTGTTATAAAGTGACATATAAATAGGTGGTGGTTGTGCACTGTACTGATCCTAAGTGTTCTTCCACAGGTGGTTTATCTAACCAACAGTGGGTCAGAAGCCAATGACTTGGCAATGTTCATGGCAAGGCTATATACTCGTAACTTCGACATCATCTCTTTCAGGTAATGGTGGTAAGGCCTATATCAAACTTGCTGTGTGTGATCTGTCTCTATATGCCTAAAACAAGAAGTAACTCCAGATCTGCTGAGGACACCCTGTTGTACAAAGAAGTTTAAAACAGGAGTTCAAAATTTGATGCAGTGCATTAGGGCTTTTCTGCAGAGAAGACAGTAATTTCTGCTTTTCTTACTTTGTAAAAGGATTTAGTCTTTGTGTTCAGGCTGTGCTTCAGTGGACCTTCGTTCAGGGTCAGAGCAGGCTTCAGCAACTACTGCTTTCTTCCTTTGTTCCACCCCTGCAGTGCTCTGCTTTGTGGGAGCACCTCTGGAACTGCGGTGCAGTGAACCACGGCAGGGAACTGGTCTGGCCAAAATTATCTGGTGGAAAGTGTTTTTTTTTTTTTTTGTTTTTGTTTTTGGTTTGGTTTTTTGTTTATTTGTTTGTTTGTTTTATTTGTTTTGCTGCCTTATTTTTCTGCCAGATCCCTGAACCACAGTTTGCTGCACAGCTACACTAACAGCTCTTCTGGCTTAACTACAGAGGTGGTGCAGGGGTGAGGGCTATGTGAGAACCAGTGTAAGCAATAGTTCTCTTTACTGTGCATCCAAGGCAGCCACAGATATTAGAATAAAATGTTATAAGGAGCTGTATTTTTCTGCTATTCTGTTCAACGGAACATTGGGCATCCACCTAGCTTGCATATTCTCCTTAATGAACTTCTGGTTTGCTTATAAAACTAGCAACAAACCACCATGTAGTTTAATGCTTGGCAGCATCTGTTTGAGAGAGCAGCAGTTCCCATGATTCAAAGAAGAGAGATGTTTGTTCTGTGTGGCTCAGGTGCTGCAGCAGAACTTTGTGAGGTACTTGCATAAAACCTGTCTGAATTGCTGTTGATTCCAGTCCTCATTCTCTTCTTGTGAACAATTACAGCATATGAAATCACAGGAAACCAATGCAGATGGGCAGTCATGGACCTTCCAAGTCCAAAGCAATAAAAATGGCAGTAGTAATCTTGTTTTGAGCGTAGCAGCACATGTTTTTCCCAATAATTCATGTCTCAGAGGCATGCCTTCTCAGAACTAATACTGCCACAGTCTCTTTTTGGAAATGAGTGATGTTCTTGTGCTTTGTCTGTTTGCACAGAGGAGCATACCATGGAGGCAGCCCTTACACACTGGGATTGACATCTCTCGGTCCTTATAAGCATGGCGTTGCCAATGGCTTTGGCTGTTCAACAGTGAGATTTTAATGTATTTTTTTTTGACAATCTGATGAACTAGCACTCTATTTGAACATTTTGATGGTTAGCAAAATTTTATCATCAAAGTGCTTTATAGTTACTAACCAAACTGCAGTGTAGCTATTCCTGCAACAAGACCCAGATACTCCGTTGCTTATGCTAATTTAGATCTGGGACAACCATAACATGAATAACTGTGATTTTCAATGCTTTACTCTTGCTTGGTGCTTGCATAGAAATCTGAGAATGGTGCAAAAAAGTAATACTTGGACTCTTTTTCTCAAGTTTGCTTTGGCAAATCTGTGTAAAGCTGCTTTCTGCTGATCTGAAATATTTTCTACCCTGGAGTGAAAAAGAACCTGTCCTTTATGTCAATAAGAGAGGAGACATATCTGTGAAAGAGCTCCATTGGGTGTAAGTGACAATAAGTTACATCTGTGCCCTTGGGAAGATGGGAGTGGCTTTCTGTTTGCTAGAAGCTGGCTTTGGCTCCTCTAGACTGTACTGGTGGTAGCTCAGCCATAGCACTGGCTCTGGGTAGGCTTCTTTATAGCAAACTCCCAGCCTGGTTTACTAGATGAAACATTACATGTCTTCAGGTAACTCATTAGCAGTCAGGGTTAGAAGTTCCTAATTTTCAGTCTGTTATTACTCTGCTGTGATATCTGCCTGCCTCCCTGTATTTTGCAGGTTTTATCATGCTTTGGATTATTGAAGTACTACTGGCAACTCTGAAAACATTGCCATTAATCTTAGATAACCATAAACTGCTGACTAACTTAAAGACCAAAAGAAAGGAAATTATCAATTAAGTCACTACTACATGAATATCCTTGTGGGAGAAGCCTGGTATTATTCCACAAGCGTTCTTTCGAAAAGTCACTGGAACTTGATATGCTCTTTGACTCTAACAGCCTCTCTCTCTCTCTCTCTCTCTCTTTTTAATATTTTTTTTTTCATTAGAGTCATCCTGAGGTATGATTAACACATCTCCTAGAACGATGTTACCAAATCTGTAGCTATTTCTCTTATGCTTGACAGACAATGTTACCAGATGTTTTTCGTGGTCCATGGGGAGGCAGCAGTTGTAGAGATTCTCCAGTACAAACTGTTCGAAAATGCAGCTGTTCTGAAGGTTGGTCAGTGACAAAAGTTATTTGATTTTTAGATTAGAGAGTCATGGGGGGCTGTAGAAGTCAAAGTATATGCTCAGGTTATTTTTACCTCCTCAAGAAAGGTAAGCATTCCTCAGTAGACCTCTTGTTAGGGTTTGCAAGGGCAACTAAAGAAAATACTGCAGAAATCATGGGTATCTGCTTCTCACAGGAAAAAAATGGGAAGGCAACATGTTGTTTTCTCCTTTTTTTTTTTTCCTTTTTTTTTTTTTCTGAAAATCTTAGCCTTCATTTCAAGCATTTGTCAAGATCAGCTCTGATATTCAGAAAGCTGTGGTTCTCAAACCTTAGTGCATCTGGAAGTATTATTTGTTGTTTGGTATTTTCTTCTGTTTTGGAATAATATAAATAGCAAGGACAATGTGAAGCCAGTGATAAGAAAAAGCTTTTATGAGGCAGAACATCCATTCACATACAGTGTGAAAGCTCCTCTACTGCTCTCCAATTAACAAAAATTATGGTATTTTTTCCCACTGTTTCAAGAGGCACTCTGTTGTTTTAATTCACATGCATAAAAAGTATTTCCTTCTTATCTTTGCCCTCCCCAGTGAATGGGAGGATTAGCTATACTAATTTCTCTGTTCTTTATTAGTATAGGCTTATGTGCAGCTGTATCCTCCAGAAGCCTTGTATCTACACTACCATAATGTTCCTTATGTCTTATTCCGATATTAATTAAACCCTGAAAAAGTATCTGCTTATTCCTTCTGTTGATGTAGGTGTTTCACACTGTCTAACCTATAGCTTATTGACCTGTATAATTTGTAACATCTCATTGTCTGGCAGCTTTGCCTTGCTGTTTTAGAACTGGCAGTGTTTAGAGTATAAATGGTTTAAGAGAAAAAAAGGGACTCTCTCGTGATATTTAGCCATTTGTATGTATTTGAGAGGTGATATTTACCATATAGTCAGATAATACTTGTAGATGTGCACTTTTGTATTTTAAAGCTGCTACCGTCATTTTAATTAAGTTGCATTTAAAGTATTTTCCCTGTAAACAGGTGTATGTCATGCAAATGACCAGTACATTGAACAGTTCAAAGATACTCTGAACACTTGTGTGCCAAAGACAATAGCTGGATTTATCAGTGAACCGATTCAGGTAGGTAGTTTCATATTTCTCAGTTGTGATATCACAAATAGTATGAAATATTCATATCTTGTGTTCTTTAGCTACACCCTGAATATGGATGTCCATTGATTTTATGACTTAAACACCTTAAACATTTGGAAGAATGACTGCATTCTCTTAAAAGTTCAGCTTTTGTCACTGATTTTGGCAGAGCTAGAATGTTACTCATGAGGTTAAACAAAGAATCATGATTAGGTGTACCTGCTTTTTCTGTATTTAAATAGCATGTATGGCACACACTATTATTTTGTACCTCAGTACCTTCTTCCAAATTTCATAGTGCTTTTCGGTTTATTATTTCAGTAACCTTTAACACAATTTCCCTTCTACCTCTTCCCAGCCATGTTCTCCACTATGTTTTAGGAGCTCTCCGGCTGGCCACAGTATTCATTCTCTTGGTGCTTCACCCCAGTTACAGAACTGCTGTATATGTGGTTGTTAAATAGAAGAAGTGGAGAATATATCTCGAGAGCAGGAAAGGCAAGAAAGAAAAGCAAGAACTGTGACCAGAGAAAACTGGAGCTGCTCTCTGTTTTTGCTTTCTCCTAAGCCTTCACATGTTTTAGTCTAAGAAGCCATTTCAGTCAAGGTATAGAGTGGAATTTCTGATTCAAAACAAAACTGGGAAGGCGCACAGAAATTGAGGAAACAGTATTCTAAACAAATTTACTAAAGAAGGGATGTGAATTCTCTGTTTACATTTATCATTAAACACATTTTATAGATTCTCAGAGTGCAGGTTTTCAAGGTACTTGTTTTGGCAGTTTATCTTTAATCCACTCTTACAGTGGTCCAGTTCACAGTACGGCCTCACAGACATTTGTACGAACACAGCTAATGGAACAGCAAACTGCCCTGTAGGATGGGAACGTGTGACCTGAGCAGAAACTATGTGAAGCAGTTTCACTGCTGAAGACAGAAATTTGAGACAACTGTTTTGCTATTACCTGAGAGCTGCTGCTATTTTTTTCTTACTGTAGAAAGATAGTCACCCAGGAAAACTAATCTTTCATTTTCTGTTCCTGAAGAATTTTTATTATTTATTTGTTTGTTTATTTGTTGCTTATTTATTTGTCTTGGCAGGGTGTTAATGGAGCTGTTCAATATCCGAAAGGTTTCTTAAAGGAAGCATACCGACTAGTACGGGAAAGAGGAGGTGTTTGTATCTCAGATGAAGTGAGTTTTTTCACACACACACACACAAAAAAAAAACTAGAGTTTGGGATACCTCTGAAAATATTCTTGAAAGAATACACATGAGGGCAAACTGAAACCCTGGAAATAAAATAAGTTGTGAAATACACAGCATTTCACTTAAGGTTAACATGGTGCCTCTTTCTAAGCTTAGGTACCTCACAGTTTTTACTGTCTTTATTCTGCAGCATGGTATTCTAATTTTAGACATAGGTGAGGCTTGTAACCGACTTGAGTCCTTCAGTTTTGGAAGAAGTCTGGAGTAAATTTACAAAAATACACAACTAATAAATGCCAGCTGTGAGGTGGTATTGCCATAATAACACAGTTACGAGTGTTGTTTGCATATGTTGGCAACTCTAGAATGAGGTTCTTTTGCTGTCCCTCTGCAAATACATTTTATAAATAAAATTTGCTTACCTAAGGCCATTTGGAAATATTAGTGAGCTCTTCAAAGTGACTGTGATACATACATCAAGCATTGTAGTATTAGAAATTGGCAACCATGGGATTGCAATTTTGAAATGTAGTAAGCAGCTGCATTTCCTTTCCATTTTGAAATGGAAGCTGCACCATATTTGTGCATTTCACCATGCCTAAGACATGGTGTGATGTTAGCTGTTTAATATGCAAAAGAAAAACACAATTATAATAAACAGTATCTTGTACAAAGCCACCTGAGTAAGGATCTTTCTACAATAGCTGATTCAAGGTATGGTTGCAGTGTAATGCAAATCAGCAAGAATAAAAAGGAGAAAGAAACCATATTGTAAAATGTGAGAAAGTGATGGGGGTTTCTCTGGATTTTTCCTTTGAAAGGTACAGACAGGATTTGGACGAACAGGCAGCCATTTCTGGGGATTTCAAACGCATGATGTAGTCCCTGACATTGTTACTTTGGCAAAAGGAATTGGTAATGGCTTTCCCATGGCAGCTGTTGTTACAACAAAAGGTATAAGCGTTCTGTCCTGCTAAGAATTAAAGTAGAGCAAATACAAAATGTACTATACAATAGATACTTACTGGAGAGATGTGCATTCAAATAGCTGGGCTTTATTAATGATCTTGGTTTCAAGCTGTCTTTTGAGGTAAATGAACTGGTTTCTCATTACTGACTGATTTTACCTAGAGCTGTGCTTATCCTGTGCAAAACTTTATTTACATGGGGTTAATTGCATAACTGAAGCAGAGATGACCTTGTCACAGAGCCTGGTATGAAATCCTGAAAATCTTCTCTGAATTCTCCATTTTAATAATCAGTGAACTAGGAGAAGACAGTATGTTAGCCGACTACTTGATTCGTATGAATGACTCACTGAGTCTAGTTAAGAAAATTTGTAGATGTTGGCCCAAGGAGACAACTGACTAGATTATTTTAAAGTGTGACCATTTTAAAGTCTGTCTTTAGCATCTGTTAAACTCTATAGTTTGGTAACATATTATACTCTATCACTTTGAAGAATCAGGGTAGAAACACAGCAATATTTTAAATTAATGCAGGTAAGTGCTGTTACCAAATGTAAAACAACTGTAAGACTAATGTTTTTTTGGTTTTGTTTTTCTCTTCTAGAGATTGCAAGTTCTTTGGCTCAAAACCTTCATTTTAATACATTTGGAGGAAACCCGTTAGCTTGCGTAGTTGGAGCTGCAGTTCTTGATGTAGGGAGAATGTTATGAATTAATATATTCCAAGCTTTTTCTGGATAAAAACTGCTTGCATTTGTTCTTATTATAAAGTTATAGCTGGACAGTTTTGTAACTGTATAAACATATACAAGCATTATTTATACATAGGCAGGGTGCTTTATGTGTAGGAAAAATACAAGTTCCTGATTAATTCCACTGCATAATTTTCCCTTTAGCAGGAATAGGAGTCATTTGTAGTTTTCATCTTGGAAATAACTTAGAACCTGTATCTGAAGCAACTCTGAAGAGGTTGTCAGTTAGGAAAAAAATAAAATGGAGTTGAAAGAAAAGGAGTTAAAGACAAAAAAAAAAAAAAAAAAGTATCACTTTAACTTTTGTATGTTTTCTTGTGTGATTTTTATTAAAGCAAACCTTAAGTTTGTATATTAAATAGTGCATGTCAGTGCCGATAGCTGGTTGCATGTCAGAACTTTGATAAATAGAGCAGAGTGTAAAAAAATGTATATATTGCATTTAAAAAGCATTGATGAGTGTTGATGAATCTAATTAAAACACTCGAGCTGTTTCCTAAAAGGCTGCCTAGTACCCATTGGTATGCCCTGTCAAGTTATATTCTTCTTATGGTGCTGGAGGAAGTTTTAAAATATTTTGGGTAAGATTGTGAAAATAATCCCGATGGTCAGGTGTTTTTCTACTATGACTGTACGTGAACATGAATTACTACAATATGATTATGGAATTACAAGTAAAATGTGCAAATGGACAGAGCAACATCAAAATATTATGTTCAGTTTAAATCTGATGCTATTAGTGGATTGGAAGAGATGGAATACCATAGTAGTGAAGGTTTTTAAATACCATAATAGTGAAGGAACATAGGATGCAAATCTGTAAGAGTGAGATGATGATGTGTCATTGATCTAACTGGGTATTAAACAGATGTGTTAGAACCTTGTCCTGCAACATTTTCATTGTGCATCATTTTCACCAGGCTATTGAAGAAGATCATTTACAAAAAAACAGCGAGGACGTGGGAACGTATATGCTACTGGAGCTTGCTAAACTACGGGATAAATTTGAGATTGTTGGAGATGTCCGTGGCAAGGGACTTATGATTGGGATAGAAATGGTGACAGATAAGGTTGATTACTTACTTTATTCCTTAATTCCTTTCAATGCCATTGAACGTTTTACATAAAAACAGTTGGTGGAGCGAGAAAGCATTGCTCTGGCTAAAATTGAGCCAGAACATGCCAGTATTTCAAATATTTCACAAGCTTTGTGTGAACAGTGACTTGTGCACTTTAATTGCATAAAGCCATCTTAGAAAGCAGATTATATTATGAAACTAATGTTTTTAGACAGAGATGGGAGTGGGATATATTGGGATAACTGGAATATACATCTTTCTCTTATAATTAATTTAGAATATCTAAGTTTAATGTTCACTTTCCATAGGATAGTCGCCACCCTCTTCCAGCTGAAGAAATCAGCGAGATCTGGGAAGACTGTAAAGATATGGGTGTTCTGATTGGAAGAGGGGGACTCTACAGTCAGGTAGGTATTGAATTTCTGGTTAAATTAACTTTAGTTTACTAAATAAACATGAAAGCATTTAGGAGCTCTCTCCACTTGATTTTGCTTGGTTTACAAACCAAGCAGGAGCTATTTGTTTCTTTTCTGAAAGTAGTGCTCAACTAGTTCGGGGCACACTTATCAGAGAGGCCTTGGTCCCAGTTCTGCAGTTGTGCTATTATTTTTTCATACTTATGGTTAGATTGTTTGGCAAAGGGTGAGCACTGATCTAGAAGGGCTGCTAGAACCTGTTCTTTCCATACAAGTGTAAGGATGTCTTTTTTTTTTTTTTCCTTCTCAGACATTTAGAATTAAACCTCCTATGTGCATCACTAAAAAGGATGCTGACTTCGCTGTTGAAGTAATTCATACTGCATTAAGGAGACACATGGGAAGAGCAGCTGCAAAGTAGACTCGACTTGTTTATATACATGAGATGCAATTGAATGAACCCCCGATAGTTGCCATCCAGACTCTGCACTAATCTACGCTAATCTACATGGGACAAGAAGAATCATAGTTTGAAGATAAAATGTGTCAGCATCATAAGACTACTCTAACAGAGCCAGACTTCAAATAATACCTCTAATCTATTTTGTAAAAATACTGTTCAGTCCTACAGTTGTCTTTAACAATGCAACAGGTGACATTAGGACATAGTGGTTTAATTCTGCTGCTCTTTGTTCCTTACTCTCTTCTGCTGCTGCTGCTTCTATCTCAGTTGTTTCCTATGCACCAGCATAGGTCCTCCAACAGGCTACCATCACTCTGGGGGTGTTACAGGTACCACCATGGAGTGCCTCTTGCTGCTATGGCCTTGTTCCTGTGTCTTACAGCATTTGCTGTTTTCACAGATGCAACACAAACTCCTGCTTAACTGAGCTTTGACATGTGGTGGGACTGCTGCAGAGCCAGCTGTGACGAGTGCAGGGTAGTCCCTGACCACCTTCCACTATGGTCACCCCCACAGCCACCACAACCTTCCCTCTTACACCCAATACTCATGAGCATTTGTAAAGACAGACAGTGATGAAGTATTTGACTTTATTTAAATAAGAAAAATAATTAACTCAAAGGTAACGTTGCAGGGTTTAATTCTTACCCTCAGTGCCACGATGGGAGATTTCACACATTTATTTGGGCTACGAACCACTCTGAGGAGAACATAAGTGCAGGTATGAAACAGTGCTAAAACTGTTTACCCTTACTACAAGGAAGCACTGTAATTTGTGCACTTTAAAAGCAAAAAAAAAAAAAAAAAAAAAATCTGTGCACGCTAATTGTAAAGGTTCTAATTACACTAATTATTTTTTATATGGGGCTCTAATCCAGTCATCATCCTCTCCAAAAATGCTTTTATTTTCCTCCTGCTGCTTTTAGGATTGCACAGCACACCAATTAGTCATTTAGCAAGATGCAAAATCTGGCTGGGGAAATAAGGTGCAGCATTTCTTAAATAACCGCTTTTGGGGAAAAAAAAAGTTCATTACCTCCCTCACTCTCAAAAAAAAAAAGTATAATTGCTGGCTGTTAGCAAGAACCGTACATTAGTCATTCTACTTTGGTTCAAATTTTAATGTTTGAATAATTTCTTACCCCAACAACGGTACTGTGTTCTGCCATTTTGTCTGATGAGTTGAAATGTTAGAGCAACTTGGATAAGGCAAGATCATTGCTTTTTTCAACTCTAGGGGTTTACTATCAGACTAGAGCCCCAGACCTCCCTGAGCATTGTATTTTCTAACTGTATTCACAATTTGTTTTGTAAAGTTATTTCATACACTTACACTCCAATATCAGGTGTTTGTCTCTTTTTTTTTTTTTAAATGCTATTCAAGATGAAGCAGATTATGCATTTAAACAGGGGCATAATACCGGTTCCCATTTTGTTTTTCATTAGAAATCAAAAGAACAAATGTAGACAGGTGTCTCTAACTCACACCATTCCCCAGTCAAATGGCAGTATGTAAGTTACACGTGCTGAGGGACAGACTTCCCACACGCAGCTCACCTCACATACATTAAAACCAGCTTCTCAGTTTTCATCCCCCCACTTATTCCAGCAAGGTTTTTCCACAAGATTATCCCTCTCACACACACCTGGCATGCAGGTGCACATACAGAACTAATAGGGACTGCCAAAACTGTGATTAGCCAGCTTTGTCATCTTAGTCTTCTCCATTTCATCTGCTGATTAGTTTGAAAGGGTCATTGAGGATGGCAGCCTGTTTTTTCCCCTTGTCCTGGTTCATATTTCATCTTTAACAGATGATCAAAGCATCAGAGTCCATTCTTAAATCACTTTTCTCTCAAAAAAAATAGCAACATGTTAAAATAATTTATTCCCCCTGCATAGGTTGCATCCATGCAAGTTTCAACAAGTATGCAAGGCAACTAGCTTTGAATCACTATTTTTTCCCCTTCAACATGAAAGGTGCTGGAAGTGTAGGCCAAATTCAGTCAGTAAAGAAAGGCTGGTAAAAACAAATGAAAGCACAGGTTGCTTCACAAGGTAACGTTCCTTTTGTTACATTTTTTTCCTTCCTCCTCCAAAAGTTGGAGTTGCCTGCTCTCTTTACCTCAAAATATAGGCAACGCACATCTCTCCATTTTGGAAGATTTTTCATGTATGATTCCAGAGACTGTCGCTGTATCTAAGTTCTATCTGTTTTTACGTTTCTCTTTTTTGCTTCTGGTGTGTACAGCTCCATTTGCAGCTGGTGTTTGTGTTGCTTTTGCATGTCCTGTCAATTTTAGATGTTCAAACAGTTTATTTCGGGATGGAAATGCACAGTTGCAGGTTGCACAGTGAATGGGAACTTCATTCTACAAGGGAAAAAAAAAGATAAAACGTTTTTACAAAATGCATAATAAATAGAATGCACCAACTGGTTACATGTAGCTTCTCTTAAACAATGAAATGTGATTAAGTTGTTTGTTTCTATAATTAAAATCACATTACTGATTAACAATAAAAATCAAATATTACAAATATGGCCTCTTAGAATTTTAAGAATTTGCAAATCCCATTTATGATTCATTAGATTACATTTGATCTCACCTGACTAAAGAAGACTATACACATACTACTTTCATTTCTGAAATTTACTGAATTCAGTGTGTCTTAGCTCTAGTTAATAGAAGAGTTCTCTCTTACTGGGAATCATCAATATTGGGAAAGATGCAAATGGAACTGCCGGCCACCTGCCTGATGACAACAGCTGTCTTGTTTACTTTTTTGTTTCTTTAAACTGCTTTGAATACTGAGTTCTCGCCACTCTCTTAGAACTGAAATTTAGTCCTACTTTTCTCTGCAAAGACAAGATCTGATATTCCAATATCCCAGATTCTGATAAAAATTGCAAGAAGAGAAGTTACCTGCTTAAATTACTGAAAAACAAGCAGGAAATTGGAATAGAATTTGTGGACCAGAGTTTAAACCAAGAACCCTGTTTGTAATTACATGTTTGTAATTACATGACATGATTAGTAGCATTACTAATTTGACATACCGTTGCTGGGTGCTCTGAAGATGCCTTGGCAGACTTTTTTGCCTCCTTGGCTTTTTTAACTTTAGGCTTAGCACTGCTGATAGACAAAGAGAAACCAAGATCAGTGCACAAGATATTCAAATTAACACTTAAGAGTAGTCTTTCAAAGCAAAGTTTCTGCTAATTTCCCCTGTTCTTCCTTTGCACAGCAAAGGTGTGTCCAGAAAAAAAGAGCTGTCATTTATATGATAAACTGTCAATCTCAAGATTCAGCTAGATGATGGATCGGATGCTGGTAAATGTGTGGCACTGATTTGCAGTCTAATACCATTTCCAGAGCAAATCGTAACACTCATTGGTTTGTACTAGTTTTATTCAGCTCTGGTTTAGTGGAATAGCCCCCCCCCCAATTCACTTGGTGAGAAAAATCTAGACTTTTTTAAACAGTATCAGACGTGACATAGAATGTCAACCACTGCTATATTTATTGCAAATCAGCGCACCTTTTCACTTCACTTTGTGCTTCATTTACTTGGCTGCTATCTTCTGTAGCGCTTGTTTCCTCTGACACAGAACATCTTTGGCCATCATTAACCAACTCCTCTGCTGAAACACTGTCCTTGTCCACACATGGCACCTCCTTTTGCTCAGCTGTTTCCTCATCAGCGCTTTTATCAAAAGAGTCCTCGTAAGTCTGTCCAAAGAAATGCAAGTAAGTGACTTTAAGTTCATTAGTGATTATGTTTATACTGTTATACTCATTTACCTCAACACATGGGTGTAACACACAAAGACATCAGCCCTCTGAATTTTACGCTATGTTTTCTGTGAGTGTAACAGGCAAAACCCTAGTTCCCCTGTTTTGAAAGATGGGACCACCTGTGATGAAGGGAAGAAACACCAATAAAACAGCCTCAGAAGCTATGGAAGAGAAGAATGAAGGTAGCTATTAATTACAGGGCTCAATGACAGGGCTCCCATTTCACATTCTAAGATAGTGGTCTTGTTTACAGCTTTGCCAAATGGTACTTGTTCAGGCTAAAATTTTTTGTGCCAGATGTTTGCATTAGGACACTTAGGCCAAAACTACTTTACTTACTGACTGAAGCTAAACACACTGTATTTCCCCCCCTTACCTTCTGAAAACACTGTTAAACTGTTCCAAGTACCAGAGCACAGAGTCTGAGTCAAGACAAAGTTTGGCAAAAGGTCTATGTCTGTGCACGTCTGAAACAAAATTGCTCAAGTCCCAAAGGCAAGATAATTAATTTGACCTAACACTATATTATTGCAACTATACCACTTCTCGTATGCAATATAAAACTTAACTCATGGACTTAAAACAACCTGAAAAAAACTTGGCTAAGCTATTTAACCTCCAGGAAAACAAAACAAAGACCCTAGTGACTCTTTACACTCAGTAAAGCTTGGTAGAGGAAAGTTATGTTTCCAGAAGAATCTCTCTGCACAAGGAAGTTCCAGCTCAGCAATGCAAGAGTGCCACCCATGTTCTGGTGGGCGGCATTGCTGGTGTTTGCAATGCAAGTGAAAGGTAGAATGGATCTGTTCATTCCAATAACCACACATTGTCAGTAGTTTACTACTACTTTACGAACAGTACATTTTACCACGTCTAACAGCCAAAGCAGAAAACTATCACCAAACAATTAAGTTGCTAATGCACTAGGGCCACTGCTGGTCTTTCTTATCAATTCCTTGTGTTCACTCTTTATCTGTCTTTTTCCCTATATTCCCTGTGTTTTTTTTCTTAAACGTTTTCTATCTCTTTTCCTTACACTTCTGTGATGGTTTTACTCGAGTGGGCAGCCGAGCTCCACCACAACCGCTCTCTCACTCCTCCCCTCCTCAAAGAGGAAGGGGGAGAAAAGACAACACAAAGAGCTCAAGGTTTGAGATGAGAATGATTTAATTAAGGAAAGGGGAATGGGGAGAAAGAGAAACAAAAGAAACAACAAGGCCGCGCGGAAGCACAGAGAGAAAGAAAAAAAAAGTTATTCTCTACTTCCCATCAATGAGTGATGTTCGGCCACGTCCCAGGAAGCAGGGCCTCAAAACGCGTACCGGTTGTTCAGGAGAGACCCTCCCCCATGAGAGCCCCCCTTTTATTGCTGAGTGTGACATCAGGTGTTATGGAATATCCCTTTGGTTGGTTTAGGTCAGCTGCCCTGGTGATGTCCCCTCCCCATCAATTGCCCACCCCCAGCCTGCTGGCTCTTGGGGGCCTGGAAGGAGTTCTGATGTTGTGCCAGCACTATGCAGCAATAGACACAACACTGGAGTGATACCAGTGCTGTTCCAGCTATGAGTGCAGAGCACAGCACTGTGTGGGCTGCTGCAGGGAAAGGTGACTCCATCCCAGACAGACCCAACACAACTTCAGCCCACAAGCTTTTTGGAACCAGCACTACATTTAGTAGAATCTGTATAAACAGAATAAAGTTATGTTTATGAGATAAAAAAGATTGTAAAGTTCCCTGAATTTCGTCTGACTCCCTACCGTCATCGTTTTCCGTTTCTTCTTCTGCTTCTTGGAGAGCCTGTAAAGATAAGAATGCAAAATAAACTCTCTTTGAAAACATGAAAATTAATACAATTTCTAGAAAGTTAGGAAGTTATATTTTTTTAACATCATAACATGGTATTAGAATAGTAGCCACAACTAGAAAATGATTCATATCTGAAGTGAAAAGAACAGTTCTAACTATTCATTGCATTTAGAAAAACACTTATTCTGTTCAGACTGAACTTAAAGGTACTATTGAGCTCGTCGGTTTTATGTTTTGTCCAATCAAAAATTGAAGCAGTACAACTTATTAAATAAATTCAATTAATTTCAAGTACACTTATTTTCTATGTTTGCCAGCATCCAACTGACAAAAAGTACCATAACTAAATCAAAAAACACTGGGTCTGTAGGAAGTTCCCATTTGAAAAATATCCTACATCTGAACTCAGCCAAACTAATGTCTGCATTCTTGCAGTACTCTTACACAAAGAAATATTTCAAATTGCATGATACTATGAATTCCAACATGATAATAAATTCAGTCAGAAGCTCTCTCTGTGGCCCATCAAGATTTAATTAAATCATTATTCATAACATAATTAAAAATAATTTTAAGTACTTTTGTTTGGGCATCTCTTCTGTTTCTTCATCCTCTTTAGTCTCTATTCCATTTGCATCATCCAAAGATGCAGGAAATTTCCCTTCTTCTTCCTCCAGTTGCTGTCGTAACAATGCTACCATCTCTCGATGTTTCTTTGATTTTTCATGGTTCTTCATACTGTTAAGACCAGCAAATAGTTACTGCAGGTAACTGAGCAAATATTGTTACATTTACATATAAATTAATAACTGGCCCATTATCCATCACTGCTAAGAATGGAAAATTACGCCCTGACAATGTCTCTACTGGAAAGAAGACAATGACCATGATGTGAAGTTAGAGTCCTTAAGAGGCTATTTTAAAAGTTAAAAAGCAACAATCCTCACCCCAGCATGAAAAAATTCCCAACCATACACACACACTTACGCTTTCTCGGTTTTGAACAATTTGTCACAAGCAGGGCAGTAGAGATCATCAGCAAATTCACCTTCTTCAGCCTCGTCACTCAGTTTGTCTGAAGAAATGAATGATGATTAGAGAGACATAGTCAGATGACCAATTTTTGAGTAAGTTACTCTTAAAACCCCAAGAAATAGTCGCAACACTGACATTCAGCTTCTTCAGTATTGCTGACATGCAGAGAGATCAAGATCATGTCAGCAAATCATACATTAGCATAAATCAACAGTTGTAGCTTGATGTCTTCTCATGTTCCATGGAAAACGTCAGAGGGCCAGCCTCTAACCTGTCACACCTCAGTTGGAGGCACAGGATTCGCACCAGTCAGAGCTGTGAAGCTGCGGCTTGAGGTGAAGTGAGCCAATATTCACACAGCAATGAGTGGCCACAGTTCACACCACCACACCCCGTACCTTCAGTGCCTTCTTTTGTCTCCTGTTCTTCTAGTTCATCTTCATCATCTGATCCATCTCCAAATTCCTTTTCATATTGTGCCTCCATCTCTTGCAATTCTCTCTCCAGATCTGACATAGTTATCCAGCTCTGCTCTTTATACTGCTCAGCAAGCCTGTAAGTAGAATCATACACTTCTACATCACATTCAGTGCTTGGTACACTGCAATACAATTTTTAAAAAGGTTACACTTGAGACCAAGACTAATGTAAAGAACGTTCAAGGATTTTTGAAAGAACAAGTGCAGCTATCATTAGAATCTAACTCTACATGGCGTACACATGGATAGTTTTCCAAGTTTAAATAATCAATTTGTTCCACATTTACATACTTGGCTTGTTTGAGCTTCTGCTGCCTCCGAAATTCCTCTGCTTTCCTAAGTTTTTCTGCATTCTGTTCTTCTACAAGTTTTCTATGAGCCTGTACTCTTTTATCCCTTTTACGAATAAAGGCTACCAGCTGACGGACCAGTTCATTCCTCTCTTTCTTCGCTTTATCTCTAGTTTTCTTGTTCTCTTTTTCCATAGCTCGTTTCTCCCAGCGGTTTGATGCTTGTCGTGTGTCATATTCTTCTTTCCATGCAAAGTTTTTCTGAGTACAGAAACTCTGCCAATATCCATAGAAAGGGTGGACTACCTGTTAAAATTAAAAAAGAACAAAACACTTAATTAGGGAAGGGTGCTAAGAACTCACCAAATAAATTAGGTCTTTTGTAGCAGTTTTGCATAGATTTCTATACAGGCCACTGTTTTTTCCCCAGAGTATAATATAAATAAATCACAGGAAGGTTTAGAGAAATCTGTAGCATCATCTTTAAAAAGTCACAACACAGCAAGCCAACAACTTATCTATTAAACTATTCCAAACTCTGATTTCTAGAATTATCCCCTTTGAGGAATGGGCCATGTGCTAGTGCCCAGTTACTTATCTTTGCTGTGCTTTTCCTTTCAAATGGGAAAGCAAAACCAGAATCAGATATTCTGTACATAAACAGACAGATGCATGTATTGTGTAACAGCCACTGTATCACATTACACCAAAGGTCACCTATACATTTCTATCAGCAGCCAACAACCAGCACAAAAAGACCAACAAAATATATAGCAAGTACAAAATAGTATTTCTCCCCACCATATTCTCGCTGCTTCCAGAACAAGAGAGAAATTGTTTAATAGTCCTCAATCCATTGTTCTTTCATGAATGTTTAATATTTCTTTTCCTAATTTACGTAAATTGTTGGCAATGTATCATGGGGCTGTGACTTGTGCAGTTCAATGAGGATTTATGTGAAGATGCACTTACTCCTGTTTTGTTGTATTATATAACTGCAGGTTAGAATGATGCCCTCCAACTCTCACATTAGAAGAAACAGTAAATTTTCTTTTCTTATTCTCCTTTCTTTTACTACTAACAAGTAAAGACTAAAGTAGTAAGGTT
This sequence comes from Oxyura jamaicensis, assembly GCF_011077185.1. Taxonomy (NCBI): domain Eukaryota; kingdom Metazoa; phylum Chordata; class Aves; order Anseriformes; family Anatidae; genus Oxyura; species Oxyura jamaicensis. Next base: position 12,084,574 of record NC_048926.1, on the reverse strand, counting down.
GCATAATGATTTTTTCTTTTATTCTCTATTTTCCTCTCCAAATAATTACTAAACTTCTGCATTTTGTACATTAGAGAAGCAAAATATGTCTAAATTAAAAAAAAAAAATTACTTGTCCCATTAAACTGACTTTTTACTACTTATCCCTGCTCACTACTGTTCTGTATTTCAGGGCACCTCACAGCAAAAGTCCTGTTCTTTAATGTAACAGCTTCCTATCTCTTCTTCCAGTATTTCTTCTTCTCCTTATGTCACTGGTATTCATTGGGCTACATCTATTATCTCCTCAACACTAATTTCTGACAGCTTATCTACATATGAAGGCTCATGGCTGCGGCCTCTGGCAGATAAGTAGCTATGAAGTTTTTCTCTGCTACCACTAAACTCCAGCTATATATGTTGAACATATGTATATATAGGACATAGATTATTGGACAAAATGTCCAATATGTATATAAGTGATGATAGACTCTTAGCTCAAATTTGTGCTCCAGAAGATGGCACCTTCTGTGAAAAAGGATGCATGGCCATCAGCTGATGACAGGGATCACCTGTCCCTTCACCAGCTGTATGAGCTATGAAATTTTCCTCCTTCTCCATGGCTACCTGAAATAGAAGGCCACCTCAGTCCTCACTCCAGAAGAGTGCAAACCAGCTCTTGCTGAACTGCCAGGTGGATTTTGTTTTGCTTACTGCGTATAATTGGAGCTGATTGCTTTTGTTTCTGCATCTCACTGACCTACAATTATTCTCTTCTCATGAAGTCTTGTTAACCCACAGACTTAAGAGTATCTACCCTGGCTGCCTCGTGTTTTTTGAGTCACCTCTCAAAATTTCTGGGAGTTAACTCAGTAGGCTGAATCAGAGAACATTCACACCACAGATTTTAAAGCCTCTGTACAGTTTTTGTAGCTCCCTTCTAAATCTCTTTTCCCACCATACTCCCACTGAGCAGAAACTTGGACACTGCAATGCTGGAATCTTCTGACTGTCTCTTTGAATATAAAGAAAGAATGATTAATGGCTTTCGATTTAAATGAGTTTACCTTCCATTAAATACTTACAAAAATCACTAGATCCCATTAAAAAAAGGCAAGCATCCAGCTTCCAGAACAGAGTGAACAAGGCACATATATAATGATGTTGCTTCTAAAACTACAGCCATTTTGGCAGTTACTAGTTGATAGCATTAAGAACAATTTTTGGTCTATAATCATATTTATTCTACAGTTTCAACACAAGGAGCTCCCAAAAGATGTTTCAAGATTTTTCTAGCAACAGATGGATTTTAACCATTTCATAGACATTAAATATACTTTCCTGAGGAAATATTTCAATTTTTAAGGCATCCTGTAATGTTACCTCAAATTCAAACACCCATCCTGGCACTTTTTAGACTGATTTGTAACAGTGTTTCTAACTCCAGCCTCGTTTGTAATGTCAGAGTTTCTCTTTTTTAAGGTATGTATCATTTTATATTTAATAAATAATTAAGAACACAGAACAATGCTACTAAAAGTGTCAGGGAGAAGTAGCAAATTAGGAGGAATATTTGTGAGTACTGGTACTATGCAGTTATTCACTGGGAAAACAAATATTATTTTACTTTTTCAACACAGAAGAACTAGCAACCATTAAAAAATAGAAGTCTGACAGAATACAACAAATGCTTCGTAAACCAGATGGGAAGAATTCAAGTGTCCTCTACGCATTATCTTCTCCAGATAAGGCAAGCATGCAATATTCTGCAAGTTGAATCTTACTACAGAATAACTGTAGATGACAGAAATATCATTGCTGGAACTCACACAGCAGGTGAACCAAGTATCTCTTTTTCTACTGGCTATGTTAGGCAGTGAATGACTCTTAGTTTTCCTAAATGAGGCACTGTTGTGGTTTAACCTGGCCGGCAGCTAAACACCACACAGCCGTTCACTCACCCTCCCCCCTCCCTCTCTGGGATGGGGGAGAGAAACGGGAAAGTGAAGCCTGTGAGTTGAAATAAAGACAATTTATTAAGATAGAAAATAATAATAATGATAATATGTACAAACAAGTGATGCACAATGCAATTGCTCACCACCCGCTGACCGATGCCCAGCCCAACCCCAAGCAGCTGGCCCCCCACCCCGGCCAGCCACCCCTAGATATTGTTCAGCATGATGTCAGATGCTATGGAATACCCCTTTGGCCAGTTTGGGTCAGCTTTCCTGGGTCTGTCCCCTCCCAGCTCTTGCTGCACCCCCAGCCTGCCCGCTGGCAGGACAGAGCGAGAAGCTGAAAAGTCCTTGGCTTGGCGTAAGCACTGCTCTGCAGCAATTAAAACATCGGCATGTTATCAGCACTCTTCTCATCCTAATCCAAAACATAGCACCCTGCCAGCTACTAGGAGGAAAAGTAACTCTGTCCTAACTGAAACCAGGACAGGCACAATACTGTATGTTATTAAAACAAACAAACAAACAAACAAACAAAAAAACCTTATTTCTATATCTCTTGCTATAATGTATATTGCATCAGAATACTGGTAAACTACTCTCATCAAGATGTAAACGGAAAGGCCTTGTTTCAAGCTTAACATTGCACTTAATTTTCATTTGCATAATTGATGGTTAGCCCTGTGAAATGTTTGTTTGCCAACTTACCACTAAAAGTCTGATTACCAATATACTCCAACAGGAAATGACACTTTTGATTCACCTAAGTATTATGAATCATATCACAAGCACTTCCTTCATAGTAATGGTCTAAGAGACAGTAGATACTTGTTTCTTGTATTCACTTCAGAGATCAGCAGGAGCCTTTCCTTTGATTTCAGTGTAGGACAAAGTAATTACAACTGTGTTACTTTTAGTTTAGTTTTACACTTGTTCTTACCGTATCATAGTCACTTTGGGAATATCCAAATGTAGGGAATTCTTCAATATCTTCCTGGGTCATATATTCCATCTCTTCTTTTGCAATCTGTTCAAAAACTTGTCGATAGACTGTAAAGAATCCCTGAAATTGAAAAAAAAAAAAAAAGTAAGTCTATGATTCATTCTACGTTGCTCAATAATAAGTGCACAGATGTTCAGTTACAGTAAGTAGCATATTTCAGAAAAAAATACAATTCAGAGAAAATTACAGTTTGCAAGAGCAACTTGCAATCAAGTAAAGGCCTTGTAAGCATCTACTCAGCAAAACCCTTCTGTTTAACAAAGTTCCCATCCTCTCATTCCTCAGCATCTGTCTCTCTCAAACTTCAAACACCTGTATTCAACTTTAAACAAAAACAAAAAAAAATGCTACAGCATGCAGGAGATGTGATAAGTTTCTAGTTACACAAGACCAAATTTTGAGGAAGTTCCAAATATAAAATTTGCTAAGAATGTATCCCAGTTGTATCTTTATTTTTTTTAAATGGAGATGTTGCTAACTCACTCCTGCTGTAGAAATGCGAAGACATAAGCATTTTCTCTGAGAGGAGTAATTCTAATCACCTAGAGCTTTTTAAATTATGATTACCTTAAAATCCAACAGGGAATTCAATTATTGGAAGAACACTTCACCTAAGCACTGTTATCATATTGTCTTTCCTTAGCTTGAAGCATTCTAGCTTGTTAAAAACATTATTGAACAAACTGATGCTATTGCAAAGCAATGGAATGCCTCACTATATAGTGTATGTAAATAACATACTCGAACCCTGTAGTTGTACAGGTTAGTCAGGAATCCTGACTAAGTAATTTTTAATAAGCAGGAGTCAAAGCTTGGCTAGATAACCAGCGTGGATTTATACAAACACTAGTTATACCACCTGTGCTCAATAACTCCATGCATAGCTTTTCAACACTAAGCAAACACTGACGTTTTTTGTGAAAATTAAATTGGTTCATTAAAGACGAACTAATTCATTACCTTTTCATCATCTCCATATCCAGAATAACAGCTGACAGTGAAGTAGCGCAGCAGATCCAAACTATCATCTTGATAGTCTCCATCAACCCCTCCTTTCAGTAGGGCCTCCCTGTGATTATCATACCTAGCAGAAATTCATAGCATCAATAACGTAAGGAAACAGATCCCAGTAAGAGACAGGTAACAGCACAATCTCTCGATCAGCAACCCTCATCTTTACAGGAAACTTCAACTTTCCAGGCACACACTGGGAATATCATACTGACAGGACAAGCAAGCCTGGGGAATTCCTACAGAATGTAGAAGATAACTTTCTGTCACATGCGCCGAGTGAGCCAACCAGGAAGGGTGCCCTTCTGGGTCTGTTGTTTCAGAGTAGGGAAGGCCTTGAGGGAGAGATGATGGCAGGTGGCTGTCTTGGCCACAGTGATCGTGATGAAATAGCAGAGTTCAACATTTTTGGTGTGGAGAGAAAAAAGATCAGCGGAGTTGCCAGCCTGGACCTGATAGAGCAAACTTCAAACTTCTCAGGGAGCTAGCTATTTGATTCCCCTGGGAATCAACTCAATAGGGTTTAAAGTCCATGAGAGCCGGTCACTTTTCAAGAACCACCTATTAGAAGTCCATCAGCAGGAAGTCCCACTGTGCCACAAGTCAAGCAAGAGGGGCAGAAGCCTGGACTGGCTGAACAGGGGAACTCCTGGAACGAGGGCAGAAAAAAATTTATGACCTCTGGAAGCCAGGTCAGGCTTCACAGGGAGATGACAGCTGTGCTTTGCAAGTATGGGGAGAAAACAAGAACAGCCAAATCCCCGCTTGAGTTGACATCGGTCACTGTGGTGTTAGACAACAAAAAGGCTTTTTCTAGTATGTCAACAGCAAGAGAAGGCCTAAGTACAAGTACACTGATACTTGGCAAAGATGGTGACCTAAGGAGGAAAAAAAGGCAGAGGCCTTTAACACCTTTTTTTGCCTCAGTTTTTAACAATAATGACAAATCTCAGGCTGCCTGGTCCTCTGAATTAGAGGACCATGACTGTGGTAACAGCGGCTTTCCATATGAGCTCACCAAAATTGGAACAGCTTTATCAGCAAAACATTCGTAAGTCCATGGGGCCTGACAGGATTCACCCAGAGTGCTGAAAGAGTTAGGGATGTTACAGCTGGACCCCTCTCAACAATTTACCAAAGGCTGTCGGAGTCTGGAAAGATCCCTGCTGGCTGGAAGCTAGCCAATACTACACGCTTCTACAAAAAGAGCTTGAGAGATAACCCAAAAAACTGACCTGAGATTAAGCTCAAACCCTCGAAGAGTTATGGAGAAGGTTGTCCTGGATGCTACTGAAAGCCTGCTGACGTACAACGAAATTATCAGGCAGTCAAACACGGGTTCAAGAAGCTGAAGTCCAGCCTGAGTAATTTGATCTCCTTCTATGATAAGATCACCCACTTGGTGGACGAAGACTGTAATTACGAAAACGTAATCTTTTGGGATTTTAGGAGGCATTTGATACTGTCCATCACAGCAGTGTTCTAGACAAATTGTCCAACTGTGAGATGAACAGGCTCACACTATGCTGGTAACTCAGTGGCAGAGCTCGGAGGGTTGTGTAGTGCAAGGGGCTGTGTGGGGCTGGTGGCTGATCACTAGCAGTGCTCTCCAGGGCTCAATTCTACGGCCAGTCCTGTTCCACATTTTTATCAATGATCTGGATGCAGGAGTGAAATGCATCCAGCAGGCTCACCAGTGATAGTAAACCGGGAGGTGCTGCTGACTGCCTGGAAGGATGAGGAGCCTTGTAGGGGGATCTAGATACCTTGGAATATTGGCTGATCATCAACGACACGAAGTTCAGCAAAGGAAAATGCTGAATGTTGCACCTGGGACAGAGCAATGGGACACAGGCACAGACTGGGAGACGAGTGGCTGGGGAGCAGCTCAGCAGGACGGGATCTGGGGGTGCTGGTCCATAGCAGGCTCATTGTGAGCCAGCAGTGTGCCTTGGCAGCCAAGAGAGCACTTTTTTCTCTATTCTCAGAGAGAAAAAAAGCCTAGGTCAGTAAGTAGCTCTTGACCTTCAGTTTACCTATGACTTTGCCTGCAATAACTACAGTAACAGTTTTCCAGCAGAAACCTAGCACTAGCATTTGAGCAAGCTGTTTCAGTGAGCTTTCAGAAACGGGGAAGACAGTACCTAAACCACCCAAAAAATACACACACACACAAAAAAGCTTAAATTAGCATATTTAAAATGAAAATCAGTACTTTAAAGAAGGACAAACTTAGCACGTGTTCTTGACTGCATAAGCTGTTAGATGCTTCAGCCCATTTGAAAAAGGTTACGCATTTAAATTAGCAACCTCTTAAAAAGAGATGTATGTGCATATCTCAAATTAGGCACTGTTAGAGAAACATAGGTAGGAAAGACTGGGGTGATACCATGTGAGCAGAGGGATAACTATGTTAACATGCAAACTGCTTCCCACCCTAGGAGGAAGAAACTGAGGCCAGCATTAGGATGTCCCCAGAGAACCCCTCCTCAACCCAGTCCAATACCACCTTGCAAGATACAGCAAGAAAGGTGTGGGTGTGCAGCTGCATGTCCTCAGGAAGCTTCAGGCCTCTCAACTATTTATTCGTTGGAGCAAAGCACCACACCACGAAGGCTGACTCCAGCTGTTACACAGGCCCCACTCTCACCACCAGCAAAGCCAAATGAGAGGTGAATTCAAAGCACTGGCCGAGAGAGAGAAAGGAAGGGGAAAAAACACACGCAGAAGTACTTTGAAGTCTGCTACCAGATATATATTACTTACCAGGCCCTCTCCTGAGGGTCACTGAGAACATCATACGCCGCCTGGATTAACTTGAACTGTTCTGCTGCTTCCTCGGCGTTCTCTAGGTTCTTATCTGTGAAGTAATTTATTGAATTTTAAACAAAGCATAACAGCAGCACCCATCACAAGCACTGAAGAAACCAAGGCCGAGAGCACGGTGCCACAGGTGCTACCGGCGGTGCCACCGCCCTCCCCACGCCAACCCATACGGCCCCACGCGCTGTGCCAGAGACACGGCCGCACCAGCACGGCTCTCACACCGCCACCCGGGTCCGGAGGCACCTCGGAGGCTTTCCCAGAGCCTCCCCTCCTCTCCCAAGGCACCCTCTCGCCCCACCGCACGCCCCACCACCGCCCGCCGACCGGGGAGGCCGAAGCCGGGCCGCCTGGCTGGGGCCTGCGGCCGGGCCGGGCCTGAGGCCGGCGTCCGTACCGTACCCGGGTGCCAGCGGAGCGCCAGCCGCCGGTACGCCCGCTTCAGCTCTTCCTCGGCGGCGTCGCGCCGGACGCCCAGCACCTCGTAGTGGCACCGCATGGCGGAGGGGACGCGGGGCGGACAGGGGACGGCTGCGGGGAGCACCGGCCGGCCGGCACGCAGCGCGGGCGGAGCGGCGGCTGGAGGAGGTGGAGGAGGAGGAGAGGAGGTGGAGCCGGCGGCTCAGCCGTAAGGAGCCCGAGTCCCAGCCCGAGCCGGGAGGAGGAGGAGCCGTGTGCTCGGCGGAGCTTCTCAGCGAGCTGTGCCCAGCCCGCGCCTGCCGTGCTGCGGGGCAGTGCGAGAGGGGCGTGGGAGTGTTGGGGTGCTCCAAGGAGGCTGCAGGGGTGGTGAAGGGTCCGCAGGGCAAAGTGAGTGAGCGGCTGCTGGCCCTTGGGTTGTTCAGCCCACAGCAGAGCAGGCTGAGGGGAGGCCTCATGGCGGCCTGCAGCTCCCTCACGAGGGGAGCGGAGGGGCAGGCGCTGAGCTCTGCTCTCTGGGGACAGCGACAGGACCCGAGGGAACGGAATAGAGCTGGGACAGGGGAGGGTCAGGCTGGGGGTTAGGGAAAGGTTCTCCACCCAGAGGGTGGTCGGGCACTGGGACAGGCTCCCCAGGGCAGTGGTCACAGCACTGAGCCTGCTGGAGTTCAAGCAGCATTTGGACAACGCTCTCAGACATAGGGTCTGATTTTTGGGGGGTGCTTTGTAGAGCCAGGATCTGAACTTTATGATCCTTATGGGTCCCTTCTAACTTGGAAAAACTGTTATTCTGTGAACACTGCGTTATATGTCCCGGCCACACTCTGCCTCCGTACCAGCAGCTCCCACCGTGATCTGCTTCTGCTGAGTTACTTCCACTATCTTCCAGCCAGCACCACTCTCTGTCAGGTTATCAGTGTTGACTTTTTTTGGACATCTGTGCTCTTCAAAGACCTGTTTCACTTTTTATTTGGATTAGATGCCCATATTCACCACTCTTTTGGAGAGGTTACACTGAATTGCCCATGCCCTGTTATCCAAGGCTGAAACAGAGGAACCAAATTGAGGGCATAAGCAAAACCTTGAAACATGCAGAAAATGGGGAAATGGGGAAAGGTGGGAGATGGGGAAGAACCAGTTCATATAAGCAGAAAGCAGATAGGACAAATTAACCTCAAAGAGGTCTGTGACTATTTCCTAAAGTCAGTCAAGGCAAAAATCCTTTGCATAGTCAGACCTTTGCAAAAGTACTACATTCTCATGCCCTTACAGTTGGAATTCATGTGGTTGTCTCTTACAGGAAGTATGTCCAAACAATCCAGTTCTATGCTTCTTTCCCCAGCTATTAATTTATGAACACAACAATTCATTTAACTAGATCTGGCAAAAACGCAGGCTCACTGATAGTTCCCCTAAAGCTTTAGGGAAGTACAACCCCAAATCAAAAGGTGCTTCAAAGCTGCAATGTGAGGTTAACAACTTTAAATATGTTTCCAATAGTGCTTAAAAGCTTTTATAGGGAAAAATCTCTGTGACTGAGAAACAAAACCTAAATAGTATATACAACTGAACAGCAATTTTTGTACAAAAAAATGCCTCTATAATTGTGCATTCTTATGCATAATCAGTACTTAAAAGCACTGTTCCTGTAATAGAATCACAGGTAGTTAGATTTCAGGCTAATGTAGACACATGGTTTTGGTACTCAGCCACAGGAGCTTTTACCTCTTACCTTTAGGGAACTTGCAATGAATTTGGCATAAAAGACTAGAATCTTATGCTAGCCTGTTTCTCCCCAGCAAGTATATTTCAGCTCATAAAAACGTTATACAGGAGTTACCACAGGCAAAAGAAGCAAATAAATTATTTTGTTGTTGTTGTTTTGTTTTTCATTCACCAGTGAGACAATTCCTGTAAAATTAAAACTTTACAAAGGATTATCTGCTGCTGTCAAGGACTAGCAAAGCTACCTTTCAAATTCCCCCATTAATGATAACCACCAGTGACAACCTGGTTACTTTTATTCCTTGTTATGTGTTACAAGTTGTTTCCCAGAGATATTTGAATGTTAAGACCAATTACCAAAAACAGAAATAGTTGGAGTTCCTCATTTCCCCTTGCCATTGCCATGTTTTTCAAACTCTAGAATCAGCTCAAAGACAAAAAAAAAGTGAAAACTGAACCCCAATAAAGAAACTGGTATTTTGTTTAATTAAAACTGAAGTCCAGTTAGCTTTACTTGTAAATAAAAAAAAAAAAACAGGTATTTACAATATTATGTCAATATAGCTAAGGAATATACGTATTATAGCTATACCAGACTAAAAGATGACTTAAGTCTGCTTAGTTTTTTCACTTTAGATTTTAAGCTTATGCTTCAGTTCTGAAAAGCTTTTTTTGCCTCTTCCTCTCAATTTTGCGTGGCTTCCTCTTATCTTTTACAATTGCCTTTGACTCTGGTTTCACAAGCTGTATTTCCACTGGCTTTTCTTCAGCTGGAGTTTCAAAGACCACTTCAGTGGGATCTTCTTCAATAAGGATCTTACTCTCCTTCTTCTTAAGCTTTTGTACTTCCTTCACTTGATGTTTCTCTCTAAATTTAGCAGCCATTGACAACCTAATCAACCGTCGATGCTATTAAAAATAAGAATTTAAATTAAAACAGGTGTCAAATAAGCACGATGGAAGAAATCATCAGGTATTATAATAACAGGTGGGGATTTCTCTGCTTAATTGCCAAAATCCACAATGTAATGTCATCTTTCCACTGAGGGGAATTTTTCATTCATTCAAGTTTCACAGAATTACTCTGTTCTCAAATTGTGGTCAGTTAGGGCACTCTTTCCTACAAGGAGGTCCAGGGCATATATGGCTTGAGACAGAGATTGCAATCCTCAAATTAACTGCTAAAGAAAAAAAAAGACAAGACCACTTACCATATTCGGGGACTGATAATAGGGATTTTCATATAAAGTTGGTCCTCCAAAGCTACCCTGGAAGATTTTTATGAGGTTCAGGACAAAACGAGGCCCAATTTCTACTAGAGATGCATCTTCTTCTATTATCTGCAGTAAAAGAATATTCTCTTTATTTCTCATAGATTAAGTCAACGTATACAAACTCAATGCATACGAACACATGGTGATGCGTAACTTAAATCCAAGATATGACTCCACTGAATTTGATAAGCTAGACTTCTACAGGCAAAGTTCTGCATATAAAGAAGTTCTTACACATTCAAGCAAGCACTTAAAAGAGTACTATGCATTTGAGAATTCTTCCTTTAGAAAATAAGTGCCAGCATACTTTAGGCTGAAGTGTGAAGTAAAGTTAAAAGACAAGTGAATCCATGGCTTTGGCTACCTCCTCTTACAAAAGAGCCAAAGAACTACAACTATGAGAACATACGCTTAACAGGACAAAAGTGAAATTATCTCCACAGATACAGAAGGTTTGAAGTTACTTTGTGCAAGCAATGGGCATTGGCATATTTTGATAATTAATGTAAATAATTATAATTATTGTAATTGATATGAAGTTATAACTCCACTAAACACAAGCAAAAGGGTTAGAAGAGACCACTAACCTGATAATTCCGAAACCAAATCCTGTTGTCTGTAATGGAGAATGTAAAAACATGATCTACAAAAGGCTGGCTTTTCGGGTGATAATGTGGCGTGCTAAATATCTGTAATAAAAGACAGTACTTCTAACTAATTGCAAGAGGCCAAACATAAATAGCTTTCTTTTATTTCATTTTAAGTTTTTAAGATTCCGATCCCAGGTTACATAAAAGAAACTTAAGAAAAAGAATGCCAGTGACTAAGCGTGGTACCAATCCTCTTAGCATATTCTGCAAATTCAGAAGTGTAAAATTAACGTGGAAAAAAAGATTTTAAAATAAGTTGCCAAAGAGAATTTCTAAGCTAAAGACTGACCTGAATAAACAATTCTTTTAGCAGAGCATAGTGTGGCTCCTTGTCAAATGTCTGAAAAGGAAAAGAGTAATTTTATATAAATGATTAAATACAATAGTCATGTAAAGAAAATGAACACAATCAGTTAAACATAAAACCTGTACTTACTGGATCAAAAGACAAAAGGGGCCGTGAGCCTCTCAAGCAGTTTCCTGTCATCTTCAGTTCAGCCAGTGTGTGAACTACAATGATTTTTTAAAAGATCATTTTAGTGCTTAAAGAAAGTTGTGCAGGCAACAAAGTAAGAGTCTAAGAACAATAATATCAACCAACTTACTGTTCTGCACTAAGAATTTAGCTGATGGTCCCTGTGGTGTATTTGAAAGCCTGCACAGGAAAGGTGGTGGGAAAAGAGAAAAGCAAAATGTTAGTAAGAGACAAAGATACATTGGATTTCTACAGTGCCAACAAGTTATTTCTGCATTGAAGTAATTTCAATCACTTTTATAGCAGTATCAAGTTACTTCAAGATGTTTGTGCATACTTGCTTTCTGAACAATTTTATAAAAATGTTTCCCTAAGTAATATGAAAACTAGTCATGTGTTTTAAACTTGCACCACCTGCAACAGAAGTGTAGGATTATTTCAGATTTAACTAAGCAACACTATTGCATGTATCCAGACTATTGCAGTAACAAACTGCAGACAGAAGCATCACCCTTTATATACAGAAACATGAGAAAAACATGGAATTACTTACCACACATAGAGATCTTGTTTCTTCTTGGCTTCAAAGAAGATGCACTTATTGCAGTTTTTCATTTCACACACCTAGACAACATACATCAGCTATTTACAATGCGGTGAAGACATTTTCAAAAGCTTTCTGTGTTTCCATATCCATTTACAACATCTTTCCTCCTCCCAAAATAAAAGTTCAAAAGCAACAGTCTCATTTTAACAAGTTACACCTACTGACCCCCAAACAAAGTTTCAAGCACTTGTTTGGTTAAAAAATTATCCTTATTACCGTGAGTAATAACTTTACTACAGCTACAAGCAACCCGTTATGCTCTCCAGAATATGAACATTAGAGCAGGAGTTGCAACAGTTAGTTCTGGGTTCAGCACTATCAATATCTTACTAAGCCACCTGGCCTGGCTGAGTATTTGTTCCTTGATGTCTTTAAATATAAATTATAATACATCCATCACCTATACAGAAAGGCATATTCTGTTTTATATCTCCATGAAAAAATCTTGTGTTTAAAGATTTTATTATTCAAAAGTCAACTTCCTATTTTATCATTAGCACTTTTTCAGTATAAACTATTTTCACTTAGGCAGTTCCATACTCCTTTAACTAGTACAAGATCCTTTGAGCTTAGCTGCATTTTTCTCTTGCATGTTAAATTTTTACTGAAAATTAAAAGGAAGCACTAGCTAAATCCTGAATTACCTCATTAATTACAAACAACTTGTCTTTGCGGTCCATTTTAGTATCTGGAAGACAAAAAACAACATTGAGAAGGCTCGTACACTGATTTAACACAAGTAATGTTTTTTAATCAGTCTGCATAATTTTTTTACTAGCTGTAAATGAAAAATGAGTAACTATCAAGTTTTTTCAGCCATGTTCTTCAATAAATTGATTTTTTTAAAAAAGTATCCTTACAAGACAGGAACCGTAAGTGTTGTTTCCCAGAGAGTATTATGATACAACATTTGCTGTACTTGCTTACTCAAAATGTGTAGTTTTTTAAGAATAAGAGGCCACGGTTTCATCAGAACAGTTACATACAACATTTTAAAAAGAACAGGATATTGGAAGTGCTTGGTTTAAAACAACTCTGAAAATGCACTAGGAATGGTGCCTAGCCCTACCTGCTTTAGAGTGAGGCATCAGTGTTCTTAAGTCTTGCATTAGGTGCCTTGTTCTGAAATTAATTCCACGAGAGGAGAAAATAAGCACCCGTTCCTTGTTCTTCCATTTGCCCTAGGAAAACAAAACAAAAATATTAAGCACAAGAAGTGAGCTTTTTAAAGCTACTACCACACAGCAAGAGTAGATGTTAGAACTGTAATAACAGAAAAGCACAGTAAGAGCATATGTTACTATCTTGACTTATGCATAAAACCTCTCACTCTGCAAGAGCACTGAAACATGTTTTCACATGAACAACTGCTACCTATAATGCTGCACAAAATACCTACGTTAAGATATTTTACTACAAAGCATGTATTAACAAAGCCATATGCAATACTTAGTCTGAAAGCATTAATCTGAAGCACCTCCTCCTCTAGGAAATGAGCTGAGCTACAGCGTGGGCACAGGAAAACCCAGCCACGAGGAGGTCTCAGCCTTCCGCGTGCTACTTGGCTTCCTTTTAAGCTAACTACAAGGCTGTTTTTGAAGCTTTCTCAGGATGATCCCGGCATGAAACATGCGTAATATCCATCAGGCCCTCCGTATGTAGCAGAATTATGAAAATCATATGCTATATATATATTACGTAATTTTTGGAGATTATTGGCTATTGTTTGTGCAGGGATTATAAAGTTACGAATATGCCTTTCCTTCCTCACACGTCAGCCGGGTCCCCGTCCCCCCAGACCTCCCGACCCCTAACACCACACCACTCGGTGGCCGGCACCACGTTGCTCCGGCGAGCGTGGAGCCGCCTCCTCCCAGCCGTGTGCCACGCCGTGCGGCTACCTGAGACACCGGGGCCGGGATGCTGTACTCCTGCGGGCCCGGCTTGGCGTCGGCAGCCGCCTCAGGCTCGCCCGGGCTCCTCTTAGCTCGCTTCTTGGGCCGGGCACCCGCCGCCGCGCCACCCTTCCTCTTGGCCGCCGCCATCTTAAGAGGCGCCGCGCCGCTGCCCGCCCGCCCTTCCGCCGGCCCCGGAACCGCTCCCGCTGCTGCTCCCCGCGTTGGCCACGCCCCGAGGCATCGCGATAGATCGCGATAGAGGCCGGTGGGCTCTTCCAGGCTTCGGAATGCCGCTCTCCACGCAGCCGCTGGGCAGCGGGGAGCCGTACGTGCTGACGGCCAGCTTGGACAATGCCCGCAACCTGTCCAGCCTCCTGAGGGCCGTGCAGTTCCAGGACCACGCCACCTGCTTCGCCACGGCCAACGGGCTGCGGGTGACGGTGGAGGATGCCAAATGCATCCAGGCCAACGCCTTCATCCAGGTAGGGGACGAGCTGCTAGCAGTGGGACCCCCGTTAAAGGGGCTGGTGACGGTGTTAGAGACCTTAGACTGCGTGATGGAGGGGGTGTGAGGAGTTTTCCTGTGGAAAAGGGGGATCTGTGGCAAAACCATGAAATAGTTGCAGAAGCTGATGTGAGGGAGGTACACTGGATAGGCTGTCTATTAGATTAGACCACATATGTATAGATATATCTATTTTATAAGGTAATAGAATCGTTTAGATCGGAAAACGCCTTGAAAGTCATCAAGTCCAACCATCAGCCTGACCTGCTGAGTCCCATCCCTAAACCTTAGTCCCATCCCTACATGCCCCTTAGTGCCACAACCACACGTCTTTTAAATACCTCCAGGGATGGAAGGCAATTCCACTAGTTCCCTGGGCAGCCCGTTTCAATGCTTGACCACCCTCTCCATGAAGAAATTCTTCCTCATATACAGTCTAAATTTCCTTTGGTGCAACTAGAGGCTGTTTCTTCATGTCCAGTCACTAGTTTATTTGCGAAAACAGACTGACAACCCTCCTTGCTGCAGCCGCTTTTCAGGAAGCTATAGAGAGCAAAAAGGTCTCCCCTCAGCTTCATCCAGACTAAACATCCCCAGTTCCCTCAGGTGATCCTCATACATCTTGTTTTGTAGACCCTTCACCAACTTTGTTGATCTTCACTGTACAGGCTTGCGATGTCACAGTACTGATAGGCTGAACTCAGCGCCTAGTTCATTCATACATGCCTGCTTGTATCCATTAATGGGCTGGCACCTGCTAAGCCCATGGCTCTTTCTGATATTGCCTTGCTTAGATTTGTGAGCAGGTTCCTGTGAGAGTGTTGAGCTGTTAGGTGAGTTCACCACATGTGCTGAAACATGCCTGTGACTAGTCTTGGTACCGGGTGAACTCCAAACTACCTCTTGCTAGTCACTGGGCATCAGCTGCATTGTGGTAGCCACCAGAACAGAATATCTCAGAAAAAAGAAAGTAGGGTGATTGGGGCTGCTTTTGAAAAAGCAGTTACACATTCCTATTATTTGAAATGTTTTTTCATTCTTCTTGTTAAAAAGCAAGTCGTGTTTCTGGAGAAGAAGAGCATTTACATTGCGTAGTTTCCTGAGTGTTTCCAGCCCCAGAAGGCGGCAACTGTAGGCTTTAACATTTGTAGCTTGTATTAAGCTATAAGGGGCAAGTGTTTAGGTTTCTATGCATATGCTGTACTATTTTGTTTAAACTGTGACCCAATTTATTTTACTAGTTTCTGAGGATGATAACCTATTTTTCTTCAGTGGATATTGTGTTACGTGTAGCAATTGCTTTGTGTTGTACTGGCCTCTGAAAGCAAAAGCATTCTATTAAAAAAGATAAGAGTAAAATGTAAAATAATTACAAAAGCTTCCCTCTTTTAATCTCTCTACTTTTTCTCTCATAGGCAGAAATTTTTCAGGAATTTTCTGTTCAGGAGGAATCGGTGACATTCCGGATCAATTTGGCTGTTCTTCTGGACTGCTTGACTATTTTTGGTGCCAGTTCTACGCCAGGTATGGTGCATATTTACATTGACCTTTATGTGTATCACATGTAATTACATAGTGAAATCTGCGCACATCCATAGGGAGCTTTTCAGTCTTGGCAAAATTTCTCACTTCCTCACCTGAAGTCCATCTGAGGATGGCAGCTCTCACTGCCAAGCAGAGTCCACCCTTTTTGCCTAACCTAGTGCAAGTGTATGCAGTGACAACAGTCAGCACGGAGATGAAAAGAGGTGATGGGTATGTGTCAGGGAGCACTGCAGAATGAGATGGTAAAGGAGGCTGACTCAGCTTGCAAGATGGAATTAAAAATACACGTGTGCGGGACACATTTGGGATAATGGAGAAATAGAAGGGTCTTTTTGTGAAGATGTTTCTTGCATCTGTGTAAGGCACAGAACAGTGACTTGTTATGGGAGAGAACCCTTTTGTGGCACGAGGTGCAGTGAACAACCCCAGCTGACATGCTTGCTATGGTTTGAGGCTTAAAATCTCAAAAGGTTTTGTAATCTTGATGAGAAGACATGCCAAGTAATTTGTTTGCCTTGTCATCACATGAATTGATTAGAACTCAGACTGGAATTCTAATGCTTAAGCCAATACTGTTCCCCAGGACTGATAAACACCATGAGCACTTTTTTTGTTTTCAGTCCAGAACCCAGATCACCAACATCATACAAATGCTAACTTCACTTAAGGATAAAAAACTTAGGCCTAGCTGGCAGAGCTATTAATGCTAAACATTTTATAGCATATCCAGCTTCATTATCACAGCTAGTGTTACCCATTTGATACATGACACAAGTTGCATGTGAACTGTTTTGTTTGTACACATCATTTCATTTTACTGCATAAGGTAACACTTGAAAGGGAGTATAGGAGGCTACACTGAACGTGCAACGTTAGCATACTGGAGGATGAACTAAATTAAAATGATCCCTTTTGTGTCCCATTTGACAGTAAAATCTGAATTTCCTAAAGTGATCAAATACACTAATTATTTTTTTGAAGAATGTGTATTTTGTTCTCTTTTTCAGGAACACCAACAGCTCTCAAGATGTGTTATCGTGGCTATGGCTATCCCTTGATGCTGTTCTTAGAAGAAGGAGGAGTAGTGACAGTGTGCAGAATTAACACTCAAGAACCTGAGGACTTGTTAGATTTTGATTTCTGCAGTACCAATGTTGTCAATAAAATTATCCTGCAGTCAGAAGGACTACGAGAAGCATTTGCTGAACTAGATATGACCAGTGAAGTGCTGCAGATCACCATGTCTCCAGATAAACCATATTTCAGGTACTGGAAATGAGACTTTCAACTCAAATGTTCATGCTTCGCCTTTTTGCTTTTCAGTGGGTAAAGACTGGAATTTTCCAGGGTGAAAAGGGGGGAACTGTTTTAGAATATTGGTTTATTTCAAGGACAATTGTGATGAATATAGCAAATCACAGTATGTGATTTCATTAACATAGAAATGAATATATAGACTACCTGATAAATGTGACTATTGCACACAGTTCAGCATTTATAGATAAATAAAGCAGAACAAACAATAGTGTTTCGTGAAATAGCCATAGAGATGTGCAGGCCGACTGCTTCTGACAATTTTTCTGTAGAGCTTCTGTCAGGTGTCTTGAGATGGTGCCTTTTGTCTTCCAGGTTATCCACTTTTGGAAACGCAGGAAGTGCACATCTGGACTATCCCAAGGACTCCGATTTGGTGGAAGCATTCCACTGCAACCAAACCCAGACAAACAGGTGAGAAAGTCTATAACCTGTGCACTCTGTGGCAGGCCATTCATTCTTGATGGAAAGTGTAAGAAACTGTTTTTGTGCTACTGTGACATTTATTTCATTAGTATAGGTGAAAAAAATACTTTCCATCTGATAAAAGTTGATGTCTCACCAAAAGCTAAGCAATATCAATGTCTGTCTGATGATGTTACCAGAAAAAGATCAAATTAGCATGTTGCTAATTGTTTTTTAATCATTCTAATGGCTTTAACTGGGAGTAGCATTTCAGCTAAACTCTGCATAACATTTTTTTTTTCAAAAGGTATTTGTCTCCCCTACAGGTACAAGATTTCTTTGATTAAACCATCTACAAAGGCACTGGCTTTATCTTGTAAAGTCTCCATTCGAACAGATAATCGAGGATTTCTTTCACTGCAGTATATGATTAGGAATGAAGATGGACAGATCTGTTTTGTGGAATACTACTGTTGCCCTGATGAAGAGATTGCCGAAGCAGAGCTGTAGGTGTATATTCTGGTGTCTGTATTATATTTATGAATATATAAAGTGCTATATTTTTTTTTAATAAAAATGAACAAAAGCTGTAAAGATTTATAGTCTTGATAATTGTCATTTATTTTTTAAACTGTGAAACTAGAAATATGAAGACTTCTTTTATATTCCCCTGACAGCATTTCTTAGCCTTGACCCAAAAAGCTTCAGCTCAAAGAACAGAAACAGGAATTAGTCTCCAGTAGTTATTGGTGTTAGAAGTGGTGTTCTTGTAATATACCGCTTCACTTCTGGTGCTCTCCAAGCATTTTGTTTTGTTTTGTTTTTTGTCTTTTGTCTTGTTCCAGACAACTACACTAGGGAAAACCTGAGTAGTAGCTGTATGTTAGACGGTCAGTTAACTTCCAGTAACTTAAAAGTAAACCCAAGTTTGTCTGGAAAGAGGATGGCATTTTCAGTCTGTTTTCTTAAAAGCAGCAGGTGTTTTTTTTTAAGCAAATGCTGGCATTTGTTTTTTTTTTTTTTTTTGTGAAACCACTGGGCTTTTCATCAACATGATTAATTCCTAGTTTAACTCAATTCCTTAGATTTTCGCCTGATAAATTGAATTGTTAAGATAGAGTCCAGGGTGTACTTATTCATTACTCATAAATGTTCTGGCAATGTTACTAGTTTAAGTAATTTATTAGACATCCTCAAGAATACTGCTGCTGAAATGTTTCCTTACGTGCATGTTCCCATTCCTACACTGCTATGCTGCAACCCAAAAACTTCTACCAGCTTATAGCCTAAGGAGACTGTTTTGGAATACTTGCTTGGGAGATAAAAGTCCTGTAAACTTGTTTATATAATTTTGTAAAAGACTTCATTAAAGGTTCTTTGCCTTCTAGTCACGACTAACTGGAATTAAATTACTTGTATGCTCTCTTTCAGTGTTTAGGTCAGTCAGTTGCACAGAATTTGACAGCTTTCTTTATTCTAAAGTTCTATTATATGGGGCCTGTACTGGGTCACAAAGAGTGCTAGACTAATCCAATATGAATCCGTTAAGAATCGTAAGAAAGAAAAATTTTGTATTTGAAATTACCTCTGAAATGAATTTACCTTCTTAGTAGCCTTTGTCAGCAACAGGACGGACTCCTCAACTGCACTAAAGGAATGTTTGTGAGATGAACTCATACCACTGCTGAAAATGAGCCTAGCCTCTTTGTTGCTAAAAAGGGAGTATAGTTTCTGGAGAGTTTTCTGCAGTGCCAAGTTCTGCAAAGCAATGAGATGGGCTGTACTTCGATCAAAAGTTGCACTCCTTTCACATTTCTCTTTTGCAAAGTCTCCTCCAAACGTGGTCCACTGAACCAGCTGAGTCTCAAACCAGATGCAGACACTGCAAATCATACTGCAAGAGCCTGAAGTCTTGCTGCTGCAGCATGGGATCCAGAGAATCTGATCAGTGGTTGGTCTCTGTGGCTTTGATCAAGTTTTGGTGTTCGTCAGAAGATGAGGTCCTTCCTTGCACACTTGGAAATCAATATATCCTTACATCACCAAGTAGGTTGCTCCACAGCTCAACAGAATCTAAATCTTGTGGGTTTATTTCATGTTGTTAATAATGTTTTTGTAGACCATTCTTCACCTCTTGCTTATGTCACCAATCCAGTTAGCTGTACACTTTCATGGTCTTCTGTGCAGATCATCCATTTAGTGAAATACATTTATATTTTAAAAATAACTGCAAATCTTTAAACTAGAAGACTGATAAAAATAACTAACAATGTTCTAAATTCCTTTTATTTACTGTTTGTTTGTTTTTCAGATTGAAGTATTCAGTATAGGTAAACTTCATTCTGACCTAGCATCTCAATTTCTTCAATGAAAAGGATTAGTATTATGGCCTCGTTGGGAATTACGAATATGGTGCCTGACTACTGAGTGTTAAGAATGATCTCTATGTTTCTGTGGATGACAGGATAAAAATGAAACTGAACATACGATTTTTCTCAATGTGATTTGTTTTAGAATATTGAAGTTCCTTGTATTGTTTTCGAGGATATTGCTGTGGCTTAACATCTGTACTTTTACATAACTGACCACAGATGTATTATATTGCTTCTTAAAATAGCACCTTTAAGAATTTCTTCTGTAATTACCAACAGTGATCATGGAAATAATATCTTGAGAAGTTAGAAAACTTCAAAATACCAAAAACTAGCTGTTCCATTTGATAAATAACTGCTATTACAGACATTAAAAATCTTTACAAAACTTAGGTTTGTAGCCCTCAGGACCAGCTCAGGCCCTAGATTCTGTGTCCGGGAAAGAGTGCAGTGGAGGGCCACAAAGATGATATGGGGCCTGGAGCATCTTTCCTATGAGGACCGGCTGAGAGACCTGGGTCTGTTCAGCCTGGAGAAGAGGAGACTGAGGAGGGATCTTACCAATGTCTATAAATATCTGAGGGGTGGGAGACAGAAGGATGTAGCCAACCTCTTCTCAGTGGTTTGTGGGGATAGGACAAGGGGCAATGGCCACAAGATAGAGGAAGTTCCTCACCGACATGCCAAAGAACTTCTTCACGGTGAGAGTGACGGAGCACTGGGACAGGCTGCCTAGAGAGGTTGTGGAGTCTCCTCTGGAGATATTCAAGGCCCGTCTGGACGCCTACCTGGGCAGCCTGCTCTGATGAACCTGCTTTGCAGGGGGGTTGGATTCGATGATCTTTCAAGGTCCCTTCCAACCCCTACAGTTCTGTGATTCTGTGATTCTGTGATTCACAGAGGTGGGGAGATGCTTGTAAAATGGTTTTGTGGATATACTTCTAGGTAGGGAAAAACAACAATTCTGGGTAATGAAAAGAAATTACTGTGCAAGTAAGGCAAGGAAGGGTTTTAAGAAGCACCTATGATGGCACCTATTACATCTCTGTCTTCAACTACAGTGAAATAAAATTGTTGGTGCCCATCCACCACCATTTGGTTCTGTAAGGACTGTTGAACACAAAATCATAAGAAAGGAATTGAGTTCTATACCTCTGTTAGTCATGGGAAATAATCCATTGTTTAATTATGTATAGATTTATCATGAAATGTATTCTTGTATTATTGACTAGAAGGGTCTTTGATGATGTTAGTAGAGTAGCTGGAAAAGTTGATACAAGGCATGAGCTGATTCCTGTAGGTGGCTATTTTGAACATTTTGTAGCAGCTTGTAAAGCCCTAGGAATCCAGTAGGTGGGCGTAACTGACATAAGTATGTAGAGTGTGCATAAAGAGTAATAGTAGCACTGAGCTGTACTTTTGCTGATGGAACATTAACATTAAATTGAGTAAATACGGAATTATTAAAAAAGTCATTATAGAATAGAAACTTGATATCATCTTCTGGAGAGAGAAACAGATTTTTATATGAATTAATCTTTGAGGTGGAGCAGGGCTGCTTAGGTAGAAATGGAAGCAAGGGTCCATTACAGACTGTTGCAGCCTCTTTCTGCTGTACTTTTTAGTCTTGTCAGGCTCTAACAACTAATGTGGCAGTGTATTAGCACAGCTAGATCAAATTGTAAGGGCTCTGCAAAGGAGTAAGCATTGTAGGGAAATGTAATCAAGTGCCACTAAGCTCTGATCTGTGGAATTAATACACCGTGAGAAGGATGCATGAATATCCAAGAGAAGTGAATGTCATTCTTTTCAAGCCTCCAAGGAAATACACCTGACAGTAGCATAGAAAGAGCTGAACTACCTTTAACACAGCCAGTTTTGATGCAACAGCCCAGAGCATTGTGTGTATTTCTTTACACTTCAGAGAGGTAATTAAACAAAACAAAACAAAAACCAGAAAAGGCAAAGTGTGGTATTACAGCTACCCTACTGAACAGGTTATAAATTTATCCCATTTTTCAATTTGCTAGACAGATACTGTCCATTGTATGGTCACATTGAACCACTTGTTCACTGATGTCCTCACAACAGCTGCTTTACCTTTCAGGAAATCTCAGCAGAGTGCAGGCCTGCTAGACAGAGAAAGCTGCAACTCAGATTATCTGCAAATATGCTAAATTTTAAAAAATACCAATTTTCGGAATGATTTTTTGGAAGCTTGCCTAGTGCGTGCCTAATGCACTGCAGTACTCATCGTCATTCCCAGGCATGAGGAACTTGTGTCACAACAAACAATTCGTACAACAAACAATTCCAGGAAAAGTTCCCCTTTTCCTATACCGTCAGAAATCGGAACCTCTGTGAGGCAGGTCACCTCTTAGGAAATGCGTCGCTTGACAGCAGACATCCAAATGCCAACTCATCTGCATACAGGACGTCTGGTACTTGGACACGCACGTCAAGGATTTTGAGGCACAAATGTAAAGCTACTAAAAAGAAGTAACATATGCATATAAATATGTATATATTTGCCTATGTTTTTATATTGTAATTGCTGTTTGGTATATAAATTCATCCTACCAAAACCTCATGCGGATGTTGCCCTTTCCTAAAAATATATCTGGCATCAGTTCAGCACCATTAACTGGGACAACTAAAAACACTACCATTGCGTTGCGTGTCTCTCCCTCATCCCTTACTGGGCTGGAGTCACTCGCAGCCAGTGAGCAGCTCATGCCAGTAGTCAGGTCTGCAGCAAAAACTCTAAGCAAATATCTGTCCTTACCTGATTCTTCCCCAGCCAGACCGGCCCTTTGCTGAATCCCTCAGCAGTGCTAAGAGCCTGTGAATTATCTGCACCCAGTGTCACTTGAAAGGCACTTAGGATCTCTGTAAAGCATGTTCAGAGACCTCCAGGAGAAGTGTGCAGTGATGACTTCCATTCGATCCCATTTCTCCCAGAACAAGCCTTTTCCTCACCGGTGCTGACCTCAGGAATCAGGAGCAGCTGTGCGAGAACAAAAGGATGCCACAATGAACCTTTGTGCTTTGTGGACGTGAAGAGATAGGGTTTCATCTCCCAGGAAATCAACTCAAATATTTTGCTGCCTCTGTTATCTTGGGAGTGTTTTCTTTATGGCAGGACCAAAATTGTCTACTGTGGGCAGCAAAAAGTGGAAGGAACGGGCCTGAAATGGAGCAAGGGGGCCCCTCACCAAAACACACAGGTGAAGGACTGCCCACATAAGCAAGCACGAGGGCATTTTCCTTGACAAGGGAAGAACAGGAAATCAGCTTATCTTCTGCTCTTTGCTATTATCACCTGTCTCATCTACATTCAGACTTTACCTCTCTGAAATGCATAAACAAGGTCTTTTAGTTTTAAAAATACACTCTGAGGGTTGAACCTATGCTGACTATTTTCAAGCTGGATTTCTAGCCCCACTGGAATTTTTCTTCATGAGTACATGAAAGCCAAGGGCTATTTTTATCACACAGAAGGTCCAGAAGCAGATTTTGACCACAAATGTCCCATGGTCCTTGACTTAGAGTGGCCTAAGTCTTCCTATGCACTGATGGTGTATCTGCATAAGTTCCTTTAACACAGTCTAACAGCTGATGTGATTACTGGATTCTCTCTTACCTGAAACAAGCAACTGAGAATACTC
The DNA here is from genome assembly GCF_011077185.1 of Oxyura jamaicensis. Classification (NCBI taxonomy): domain Eukaryota; kingdom Metazoa; phylum Chordata; class Aves; order Anseriformes; family Anatidae; genus Oxyura; species Oxyura jamaicensis. Next base: position 12,060,945 of record NC_048926.1, on the reverse strand, counting down.
CCATGTTTTTCCTTAAGCAACGTCCTGCACAGATGTTGGAGTTCAGGTGATGCCTTTCCTTTGGGTGAAATGACCACATCAGCTGCTCATTCCCAGGCCAGTGTGGTGACTTCCAGCTTTTTTTGTTGTTGTTGTTACAGATAGAATCTGGAAAAAGAGTGGGACACCAGCAGCTCCTTGAAAATTGGCAGCATTTCACTGCTCACACTGGCACTGGGCTGCTCCCACGTGCTCTTTTTGAACACTCACTTCAACTGTTCATCGTGATCAGAGTTTTTAGTTAAATGGGACCATTTCTTGCACATTGCTGCTCTTCCCGATTCCACAAGGTGCAAACATCCAGGTCAGTGCTTTTGGGCTGAGCGTGGTGTGGGCTTCATGGGTGAGGGCACTTTGGGCCCGGAGCCTGTGCAGAGCTCCACAGGGCTGGGGAAACAAAGGCATAGCTTTGGCGCTGACCTTTCCATCTTGTGGCACCTATTACTTCTTCCTAACTTTATGGAAATGTTTAGCCACTGAAAAAAGAGGAGGTTTTGCAGGAGGTTTTTGGCCAGCAGAGGGCATGAGCTAACCCCGCCTGCTCTCCTCCGACCCGCGGGCTGTTCCTCACCTCCTTGCTCCTGCAGGAGGCTCAGCACTCGTCCTTGGGGGAGAAACGCCCTGGAAGCGCCTCCCTGGCTGAGCCAGGTGGTTGGTGTCCTCCAGCTCTTGCATTTGGCCCAAAATTTTGGTCACCATCTCCTAAAATCCCTCTGCCTAGTTTTAGCTCTGATCTCAGCTGACACTGCCCCTCCCGCCTAGCCTGGGACGTTTCTACGTTCACTGTCACATCACCGTCCTGCTCACAGCAAAAGGATGTCATGGTTTGGATGGAAGAAATGTGAAATGAAGTTATGTACCATTAACATGTGCTTATAAAGCCTTTTGTAATAGGTACATTCGGATAAAAGTGCTTTTGAACACTTTTTGCTCTGTGCTCTGTGTATTTGCTCTGTGTGAGATGTGCTTCATCCCCAGCAAACCAAGGAGTTAGCAAGGGCCCAAATTTTTCTCCCTTTTCCTCACCAGGTGCTGGCAGTGACTCCTCCCCATAAGGATGCATTTGGCTGAGCCGGATGGGGAGGACACTTGTGCTCCCAAAAGCATAAAAATCCACCCAGGTACCCACTGCATGGTTTGCTGCCGTATAACCCTAGAGCATACATGAGAGTACAATCTGAATTTGTTTTAGACCCAGTCAGGTCCCACTTTGGCACCATTCCCTGTTGACACTGAAATGCTTACAACAAAAAAATGGAGACACAGAGCGTGCTGACAACAGGATTTTTCTGCTGCTCCTTCCTTATCAGCACTGCATTTCCTCACCCTCCCTCTGACTAACTGGGGGAAATGCAGTGCCTCGCAAGCCATCTCTCCCAGAAGAGATATGGGGTCTTGCTTCAGCCTAATTATAGTTTGCTCATTTGTATGAATGTACAGCCCTGAGAGAAAGCCAGAAGACATGCAACCTCCTCTGCCAGATGACAGTTCATCTAAGATGGGTTCCTGATTACTCTTCCTTCAAAATTGTCTTCAGATGTAGACACTGAGGTCATGGCGAAGTTTCAGTGCCTAGATCTCTCAAAGACCTACTGTACAACAAGGTCTGGTACCAGCTAGCAATTCCTCAGACTAAAGTTCTCTTGCCCCCAGGAAGTGTGGCCACCCCAGGGTGACTTCTGCCAATCTCCCATTTCGAGGGATCTGTAAATAGACGCGTGCAAGTCACTTGTACTCACCTCCTCATCCTATAACACTTTTTTGCAGGGCCCCATTAACAAAGACAGTTTAGGGATTTTTCAGGTGTTTTTCATGCAGTTCACCAGGTCCATGACACACATGAAAGTAACCAGAGAGCTGCAGGTGAGCACCTGTGCCAGCTTCCAGAGCCACTCTCACAGATGATCCTGGCAAAAGCCCTGCAGAGGATCAGCTCCTGAAAGGCTCAAGCTTTGCTGGAGGTCGGCTTTTACAAAAAGGCCTGGAGGGGGTGCTGGACTTTCTAGTTTCCTGCTTTGAGGCTCACAAAAGGGGAGATTAAAGCTCTCACTGCTGAATTTAGCAGCCTCCTACTCTTTCCAGCTCAGATGGAACTGTGGGCTTAGCCAAAAAACAGCGAGCCAGCAGAAAGCGGGAGGCATCAAAATAAACCCTGTAGTTACATAATTAGATAACATATAATTGTACACATGCAGATTTTACCCTGTACATGTAGTGCAGTGATTGATTTGATAAGACAGTAAAGGTGTTTTTTTTGCAGCAGCAGCGCCAAACTGCAAAGCCTCTGCCTGCTTGGAAAGCAGACTGATGGCCAAGGAGACAGACTTCTAATATTTGTACACACCTCTGTGCAGTCCCAAAACCAGAGAAGCTAGCATTTAGGTTCAAAGCTGTTCCCTTGAACCCCAAAGGCCCATGCTGAAGGCCCTGGTCCAGGCTATGCCTGTCCATGCAGATGTTCCCAGGCACAGGTGGTTGGGGTTTGCACTGCTGGAAGCTCACCTTGCAAAACTCTGGGCCACCTGCAAAAGGGAATGGGCCAATCCAGAGCTGTGCCTGGCAGTTATCTGCAGGAACCATGGGTTGGCCTGGGCCAAAACCATGCCACCAACCATCCCAATCAATCTAATGGTAGGGATAGTCTCCTTACAGCATCAAAGAATATTCCCGACCATTTGTGTAGGTGTAGCCTGATCAACCACCAAGAACACATTTCTTCTCCCTGCAGTTTTGCAGCTGTTTACCTCAATGCAGGGATCTCTCTCTCTCTCAAATGCTGCCTGCAGGTAGTTGGAGGCATGAGACATAAAGTGGGTCGTGGAGGAGATGGGGATATCCCCATGTTATCACCTGCTTGTGGCACTGAGGAGCACTGAGGTCCCCTGCAAGCAGCTGAGCTCTGGGGATGCCCCAGTGTCCCCGAGGGAGCAGCACAGCCTCTGGGGAAGGCTGGACCTTGGCTGGCTGCCCTGGCGTGGTCAGAGGCCCCTTCGCCATTGGGGTAGGATTTGTGACCAAGGCTGCGCCCTGTTGCTGCAGGGATGAGATGTACTGTGCCAGGCTGCAGCCTCAGCTACTGTACAGCCTGGGCAAGGTGCCAGGGGGAAGATCCTCAATGAAGCCAAGGCAGAGGGAAAGCCAGGGCTGCACCACAGCTGTGATCCCCAGGGGCACCCAGGCCATGGCTTAGCACCAGGGCGCTCTGCAGCTGCGGTCCTGGGCAGCAGCGCTGAGCCACCAAGGAGGGCTGCTGGGGAGGGACCCAGATGGCAGCTGCACACCATCCCCTCCAGTGTTATAGCCCAGAAAGGCCAATCAAACAGGGCTTTAATTACACTCATATTTGGAAGGGAACATGCTGACAGAGATGCATTAGCCAAAGCATCTCTAGAGGAAGTGCTGACCCTTGCCAGCAGAACAGCATCAAGCTTAAAACCACTGCAGATGCCACACAGCCACCATCCTGCAATGCAGGGCTTCCATGGTCTGCTCCTGAAGCCACCTTGCATGTGGTCCAAGGGAGAAAGCAGGAGCACACGCTACTCTCCCCACGGAGGCAGCAGCCCTGCAAACTCCACCACACTGCAACCTTCCAGCCAGCACCTGGCTCTGCAGCATCAGCACAGCTGCATTGGGCCCAGCTCTGTGACATCTGGTGTTGCCCCCACCCTGCTGTGCTGAGCACAGCATTGATCCTTTGGGAGATGCACTGCTGAGTGTGAAAACCTGGAGTAGCTATTTCTAGGAAGGAGGGCAGCCCAGACCCTTGTGCTCTGTGCCCTTAACCCCACAGCTTTTTCACCTGAGAGGGAAAGGCTGCTTTTAGCTTTCTGTCCCTCCCCAACTCTTTTCCCATCTGGAAAAAGCAGCTTAATCCAGCCCTTCCCTTGCTCCCCAGCCTCATCTTTCAGGGATACCTCCTGGTGGGCAACAAAGTGCTTACGGAGAAGCAAAGGCATCCAAACATTTCTGAACGGGGCTTTGGCGCATGCAGCCGCGTGCAAGGCATTCACTGCTTTAGGACAGGACATGCATGAAGAGCGCTCCAGCTGCAAGCCCAACCATCACCAGGGAGCATTTTGGTTACCTTCAAAGGGCAGAACAGCTGCTCTGGAGCAGCAGAACTTGCAGAGGAGCACATTTGCCTACAGCCACAGGCGATGCTCGCCTCTGAGGACTGCTGAGCACAGGGTACCAGCCCACGGCCCCGCTCCGAGCAGCCAGGCGCCAGCCCCAAGCTCCTGGTGGGGATGATGTCAGCGGGCTGTGCCTGTTTCCAATCTCCAGCTGCTGGTAGGAGGCCCCATTACCAACCGTCTGAGCATTTCAGGCTGTTGGAAAATGCATGAGGAGGGCCAACACTGTGAATCTGGACAGAGCAGCGTTCAAGCAGGCTTTTAAAATCAAACACTGAAAAAGTGATGATTATGTAAATACCTGTGTTAGACTTGAGAGCAGCCAAAGGCTTGTAAACAGTGTAGATGTGTTGCCTTAAAATACCGCAGGAAATACAAGCTGCATCACCAACAGACCCTCCTGAAGCTACCACTGGTATTCAGGATTTGGCATTTTCAGGACTAAAAGTACAAACCTGTACAGCATGTATGAAGTGACAAAGCTTTATACTGGTGACATGCTGTCCCCAGATCTCATCCCTGGATCCATCATGAGACAGAGGCTGTCATTTCTCTTAGAAAACCCTTTGTGACATGCTATTATAATTTGGGAGAATTCAACACCTACAGATGTTGAGCAAAAAACTCCCTTCTTGCCAGCAACAGGGTCTGCCTCCAGTAGCTTTCTGCAGTTACAAAAATTGTACCTTGGGCCTCCTCAGATAAGGAGAAACTTCTTAAATCACAGCTTTGAATTAACTTCACCTGCAGTTTACCTCTGTATGTAATTCTAAGTTTATGAAAGTGGCTGTTAATACAGCAAGAATTAATTTGTTATTGCCCTGAGAAGAAGTATGGTTCTAACTTGTTTTCAGAAGGACCAGTAAAGGACCCAAACAGGGGAAGAAGAAGCAGGGATAGAAAAACCACTTGGATAATTCACTTTTAAGAAACATTTTGCTGAGAGTTGGCTTGCACCCACAAGTACAACTGCTGACCTGTGTTTTGAGAACAAGACAGTGTTACTATCAATGAAGGTTTCAAGGTACTCTTGAACTGTGGCTTGACATTAAATTGAGAGCACTTTTAGTGCTCCCTGTGGTAGATCAAAACCACAGTGCATAGAGGATTTAAGCCACTGATCTGGCCTAAAAGCCTTGCACCAATTCCTATTTGTCTGGAAAAATGTGCTGGGTTAAATGCTTGTGCCTGCAGAATTTTTGCTGGGTTACATCACATCCATCTATGCCGCTACTTTGCAACCCCCCCACTTAAGACCTAACACACAACTCCAGGAGCTTTTCCATGAGTTTCCTCATCACAAAGCACCATGACCTACAACACAGCTGCTGCTTTGCAGCCTGGATCCCTGAGACATCCAGCAGCAGGCCCAGGTGCCGGCTCCGCAGAGGGCCAAAACCACAAGGCCAAAACCATCAGGACTGGCCCTGTGCTGTGAGGCCTGACCACACAGCTTGAGTCCGCAGCTCTTCCCCACAGCACATGGGTAACTGCCAGGTTTAAAAGAGCAGAATGCTTCAGCCTTTCACATCTGCCTTCTGCTCGGATGAAGGTTGGCATCGGAGTGGAGAAAGCCTCAGAGATGAAGAAATGAGCTATTAAAGTGCTGCCCAGGAGGGGACCCCTGCTGCCATGACCATCCAGGCAGAAGAGCAGAAATAATTAACAACCAGACCAGTGATGCCCAAGAAGCACTTTTATGCAAGTGTGGCAGCAACCAATATAGGAGGCAAAAGGCCGGACTGCCACACCATGGATCTGAGCCTAAAAAAAAATTGTTATGCAACAGATCTGGCATCCAGCCATCCACAAGGAAAACACATAGCAATTCAGATGGGAGTTTCCAGTCAGGAGGTCCACTGCTTGCAATGGATGGCACAAAAGAGCTGTTCTAAGCTGGACTTCACTAATCCAGCAGCAACTATTATAAAAAAAAAAAAAATCATTAATCCACAACGTGAAATGACTCAAATCTGCCCTGCCAGATGATCTGACCTCACACAGATTCTGCATACCAGTTTGTCAGCACCCTTGTTCAAAGGAAACCCAGTACTGAGTAGGTTACGGAAGTTCTGCAGAAGTCTAGAGCGCTACTTGACCCACAGGATGTAACCAAGAGGTGCAATTCCTGTCATGTATGTGATCTGCACTGAGACTTGATTACTTGCTTGTAATTAGCAAGTAAGGTACTGAAAAACTAGTTCCTCAAATGAAACTCAAGAGAGAGAGATGATAAAAAGACAATACTTACATAGTCAACACTGTTAAGTTTAAAGAGATGTATACATAAACAAATACACATATAGACACACACACAAATATACTTTCACTGTAGTTCTGTATACGAAGTGAAGTGCTAAGTGATAAAGAACCACAGTTTTGAGAAATTGTGGGACTTAGCCCACCTCCAATACTGATCTAAAGTCATTTTAAACTTAGTTGAAATACATCCAGTGGTGAGTGGGAGACCCATATTACTTCTGGCAGGATGCCCATGTGAGAAATGGCTCAACATATCAATCCAACACAAGGCATAATCTGCCAAACTGGTTGCACTGGGTTTGGTGTAGATTCAGTTCTACCTGTACATCTGACAGGTATATGAAAATGGAGTACAGAACACATTTGTACTACATTAAAGCAGTGAGTGTGGCGAGATTTCCCTTGACACAAAAAGTAACTGAAGGAACAAGGAGAACCAAGATGAAAAAATTGGAAATAGTTTATTTTGCTGCATAAGGAAACTTCTGGTAAATTACATATAAAGAAACTTGCTATGCTGTAGTGTATATTTTTCAATATTCCACAAAGATAATTGTAATAAATATACAAACCAAAACAAAGTAGAAGACTAAATCCATCAGGCAACTTACAAAATGGTTCATCAAGTTTTATACTTCGCAGCATTGGCATGCTTAAAATCTTGTTGTTCATTCTGAAGTGCTGCAGCAAAATTCTTTTCACATTTCTTTGGAGCATTTTCAAAATCATCTAACTATAAAATACTGTCCAAAATTAGCAGGCATTAGTTAAACCACCCAAGAAAAGTAACACCACGGTCTAACTGATGCAAAAGAATGTTTTATTTGTTTGTTTTTAAAATCCATTTCAGCTTTGCAAGGGTTAGGAATTATCTGATATAAGTGCATTATGAGTCCAGTCAGCCTCAGGCACTGCTGACTCTTGTCATATTATGACTCTACATAAACTTCAGATTATATAGCTCTGGAGATTTCTCTATTAGAGACATATCTACTACCAGAAATAAGACAAATATCATAGTGAAGCTGCAAGCTAGTTCAAATGGTTGTACCCTCAAGTGCAGTGTGTGCTTAGAAGAATTCTTCCATAGCTTCATAATAAACCATATATCATTCATCAGGCATTTTTATTTTATTTGACTTCTAAATTTAAAAGTGCTGACAAAGGCTTTCTTGATGCCCCTGGCCTCTAGAAACAACATGTAGAAATTTTTGACACATTTTGCTCTTCTCTACCTATCATTTCTACATTTGTTGAAACAGCAGGCTAAATTGTATTTTACACTTCACTGCTCTAGACCACACCAATGGATAGGTCTATTATTCCGTACAGATCTTTTTCAAACTGAGAACACTTCTCTATGCTTCACTATTACTGAATACTTGGGGGTATAGAAAGGAACTCTCTAAAACACGATTACCTAAAAATATTTGTTAATAAGCTTAATGCAAACATTACGTAGAAAAACAGTTTAGTTACAAAAAAAAAAATCATTAAAGGGCCAATAAAAATATACTGAAGAGAAGATCTTTACAAAAGTGAGGTTAGGAAATATGAGGCATTGACATTCACTGTAAACATCCTGTGTTCACTAGAATCCCTTGTCTAAAGTATATGTTCTGGTTTTGTTCCTGAGCTTCATGGCCAACACTTGCATAGATAGCTAAACCTATCATAATGAGTTGTTTCTGCAGACCTTTCTGTACTGCTTTGTACAGAACTTCAACAGACTAGTTACTTTTACCTTTTGAAATAGTTTCATTCCACTAGCAGGCAGTTCAAGGAAAACTATGAAGCATGGTATGATTTCTGTGTACTCAGTGCATTGGATGGTTTGGGACAGCTACAGTATGGTGTGCTAATCTAAAATAAAACTTATTTAAAAAGTATAGCTGTTTGATGTTCTGGCTTATCATAAATACCTACTTCTGCTCACTGCTGCAAGGCTCGCTTCTGCTCTGCCAAAGAGTGCGTATGGCAAAATGTCTTGAATCTGAGTGCTACAACATCAAGCAATTAAGCCTATCCCCAATAACAATATGCAGCTTATACACCGGTAAAGGAGACATGGAGAATTTCACCTTTACCCAGGTGACATGAGTGCTTGCCTCCATATTAATCTCCCTCTGGGAGGAAGCTAGAAAGCAGTTTCAGGGTAAACATGACATGTAGTGGCCTAAGTTAAAAAGTCTGAAGAACATACTTGCATTTTGGCTATGAAAAGCAGGCATGTGTTTAGTTACTGCACATGTCTATGCACATGGAAAGTGGTAGAGACAGACAAATAAATCCACCTCACAAACAGCACAACAACAACAAAAAAGCAGCAAATTGCCTGTTTTAAAACTTATTTTAAGGCAAATCTAGATAAACACCCACAACAGGATTAATGAAAATGGGGAGTTTTGCTTTCTGTTTGTTTGTTTGTTTACTTTTTCTGCGATTGGCTTTTGCACATCGATAATATTTGTTTAAGCACCTTCTGGACATCTTCATCCATTTGACCCTAAACAAGGGGAGAAAGAAGAAAAGGCCATTGAATTCAAACATTTCCCAAGTCCTTGAAAAGGTTTAAAAAATATTTTTAAGATATAAGATTACACCAATTTTCAGAAAGAAAGCAGTGTTAAATTTGTACTTAAACAGTGAAATCTGTCAGGTGTTATGTGTTCAATACAACCTGCAATGTTCTGAATAGATCTGCAGCCAAAATATCTTCCATTAAAACACCAACACTATCTAATGAGTAATATCTAACCATACCTGCACAGCGTAGAGAAGGTGCATCCGGTAAACTGACACGATTTCCTGATGTTGTTTCTTTGTTTCCTAGAAAATAGTTAAGCAGAAAGTCACAGAGAATTCAGAACTGTGGAATTCAGAACTCCCCACCTAGACGTATGGAGCTCTGTGAAATTACAAGTGATAATCTAATGGATGGGTGGAAAACTAGCTCAAACACAGGACTGTGCTGCTAGCTATCTAAAACATAATTTGTTGGGAAATGTAGTCCACAGAGATGCTGTAATTCTAGCCAACTTTGTAAAAAAAATAAATGGTGAGATGGTATTAGCTGCAAGAAGTGCTGAGCTGCAAAGACATGGAACAAGCACATACTCTGCTACTAAGTTTATCAGAAACCAGAAGTGACCGAGGAAAGCCAACAATATTCTGACAAATCAACCCTTGACTGCAATTGATTGCAAATCAACCACTTGATTGCAGTAACCCCTCTGTCAGTAAATGCCTTTCTGGTGAAGGAGATGCTTACAAAGGTCTTAACCTATGAAATTCTCAGTTAATTACTATACATTGAAACAAGGAAAGTCAAACACCTTTTTTGTGATCAGACTGCCACATCCCAGAAGCCATCTTTCCAAATAAACATGAAGCTGCCAGGAAAGCCAGTGTAAGAGAAGGAAAGAATGCTTCTCTCCTGTTTTAAGTCCTTTGCATCTCCTAATTTGTTGTGTATCTTTGCACAGCTTTGCTGATCCTTAAGCTATGAGAGATGAAGGCTCCTTATGAATTTGGTGGACTGGGATAGGAAACACCCACAAGCCTTCGCATTGACAGGACATGGTGTTTAACTATCTATTTATTTCTCCTCACTGCAAGGGAATTTTTCTGGCTCATGTGCATATTAACTCCTACGTCTGTCTGCTGGGGATGTTAGGACAGCATGCAACAGTTAAGGCATTTAGTGTGTCGGGCTAGGAATTTTCCTTTCAAATGTTACTCCAGAGCTCTCTACAAATGAGTCTCTGGTGGGAAGTACCTTCTCTTCACCCTCTCTAAAGTGAGTGAAAATGCTCCTTTGGACAGGCAAGCTTTTGGAAATAGCAATTATGGCTCAACCTTAGAAGACTAAGCCTCTCACACACAAACAAGTACAATATTTAAGTCTTTGAGCAGTTCAGAATTTCAGAAAATGAACTGTGATCCCTGTAAACAGATGGACTTGCTTGATTTGAAACTTCACACTTTCAGTGACTGTTTTCTTCCAAAAATTCAAGTTTCTTTGGCTTAAAATAACAAAAATATTTCATCTTTTATACACCTTCCCAAGAAAACACAACTTTAGTCCACTGCACACTGGCCAGATTTTTCACAAATCAGGGTCTCAGCAGCAGGTCTGGTCACTACATTCCACTACAAGTGCAGAAACTTTGATCCATTACTGATCTGAAGAAATATATGCAGAAAAACAGTTTTCTTTAGTTAGACTATTTCTGGAAAAAAAAAATCAGAAGTGACTTGAGGATTCCTACATGTTTCAGAGCATGACAAAATTTCTGTATGAAAACTCTTTCTTGTACTTAATGACTGTACTCCATTTTAAATAAGGTAAAGTTAAGAATGCCACGCACGCTTTTGGAGAACTGGGAATAATGGTGGGTTTATGAACTATTATTTATTATTATCTACTTACAGTCAGTTGGTTTTGCAACTGCTTCACTTGTTGTTGTAACGCCTCCAACTGTTGGCTTTGTCTTTTGGGGGCACTGGTTGAGTAGGAAAGCTGAGAAAGGCTGTTCAATGCTTCTTTTAATTTGCTGACCTCCTTGGACATTTCATTGATCTAGGAAGGTGAAAAATAGGTTTTCATGAAAAGCTGCAAGGCATACTATGTTCCCATGGGTCTCATCCTATACAAATAAGCATTTTTGACTCATATTTAAGAAGTGGCAGAAAACTAGATGAAAACTCAATGGACAAACAGAGATGTCATGTAAGTGAAGGGTTACAATGCTTCTCTACCGCAATCCCAGCATTCAAAATGCATTCCTGGCTCTGAAAGAGTAATATTTACGAACGTTGTATTTACCACCTTTGCAGATGCTGCTTCTTAACACAAGACTGAAACATACCAAACAGGCCAGCTACTTACACTAAGCAAACTGCATAGCTTTTTATAAAGAAATTGTGACAGACATAACGGCACAGGAAAAAAACTGTCACGCTGAGGCTGAGATGATACAGTAAACTCAGAATAGTGAATGTCTGCTGTTTCCTGATCCTGATGTTTTTTTGTCTCCTCATGAACCTCTTCCTGCTGTAAATTCCACTTTGAATTTGCTCAATTAAGGTTAGGTTCGCTGAATTTTGTGAACCTAACCTGAACAGAACTTAGAGGTGAAGATGCTTATCTCCACCAGAGAGTAAGATAACTAAAGTCAAAAACGCTGAATAAAAACTCCTATGACATTAAGATCTGTGAGACAGTACTTTGGCATTTGAATTTTCAGATGGTCACATGAACTCAAATGTTACTCCACTCTGTGACACCTTACACCAACTGGAGCTTAAGGTCACTCATGCACCTTCCAATATGTTTTGTAGTCTGAACTCGTGTACTACTCCCTCCACGGCAGTGAATCACTAACCTTTTTATCTTTGTCCTCTTCTAGTTTTGATGTGCTTTCAGAGTATCTTTTCATTTCAAGTAAATCTTCTTGAGCTTGATGGTACTTCTGGTGAAGACCAGTCACCTCCTGTTCTTTTGCTTCAAGCAGAGTATGCATGTCTTCTTTCTCTTCTTTCAAATGCAAAATTTCATTTCTCAGTTGCATAACATCTAAGGACACATTTTCCTTCTCTTTGATTACATCCTTCAGTTTGGATGACAAAGCACTAACTTCACCCTCTAATGAAGACTGGAGTTTTTCATATGTAGCCTTGGGTACCATTGCTTCATTAATTGCAGCTTTTTCTTCCAATAATTCCTTCTGTAGGTTTCTTACTTCACTTTCCTTGTTGGTAAGCAGTCCTTTGAGCTCATTTATTTCTTCCTCCATTTCCTTTACAGTACTTTGTAGTACATTCATCACCTGATGGTGTTCAGTAATTGGCAAAGAGTTTTGTTTCTGAGTGTCTAACAGTTGCTTTAGTTCTTCTGCTTCATCTAATACTTTTGTGTACTGGGATTTCATTTCTGATAATTCATTCTCTGCTTTGTATTTCAAAGAATTTGTTACCTGCATCAGTTTCTCATGTTCATCTCTAGGAATGTAGTCCACAGCGATATCATCCAGAGATTTTCTCTTCCTATAATCTTCAAGCTCTATTTGTGCCTCCTTGTACAATTGTGACAATTCACTAAGTTGTCTGTTGAGTTCATCTATCATTCTGTGCATTGCATCTTTCATTTCTCCAGACTCAGCACTAGACTCTAACTGTGTCTGATTTGTCAGCTTGTCCTGTAGCCTTTTAATTTCCTCTTGCCCTTCCTTGTACCTCTCAATCAACAGTGCCTTCTCCTGATTAATATTATCAATAACTGAACAATATGAATTCCTTATTTCCTCACATTCTTCCACAGACAATTTGCTTGCCACATTCTGCTCTCTTTCTTCAAACTGTTTCTGGAGCTCTCTCACTTTCTCTTTTTGTCTTTCACTTTCCTCCAATGCTTTCTTCAATTCTTGCTTAAGCACTTCAACTTCTTCACATGTCACCTTCAACCTACTCAGCTCAGAACTGGTTTCTTCACTTTCAGAAGAAATGAGACCCAGTTTCATTTGCCTCTGTACATTCAAAACATCTTTCACAGCTTCCTCATACCTGTTTTGAGTTTCTTGGAACTTCAGGTTAAGATCAGAGCCATTTTCTGAAATGTCTGTGTTATTGAAGCGATCTGCTTCTGGAACTCTAGACTGGAACTGAGCTTCTAAGTGCTTTCTTTTGGCTTCAGAATTTTCTAATTTCCTCTGCACATCCTTCAAGTCTTCCTGGAGGTACTTTATTTTTACGTCACTAGGGCTTGCTAAGTTTTCTTGAATCTGGGTGGCTTTTAATGTAGGCTTCAGCTCCTGAGCTAAAAACTCATTTTGTCTATCTACTGCTTGATCAAACTCTGTTTGGGTTGAACGATAAGAATCTATGGCAGAATCCACTTCTTTAGGTGTTCTTTCCTGTGCAAAAAGAAACCCAAACAAATGCACGATAAAAGCAAATACATTTATTTAAAACAGAATATATAGGAAAAAGGAAGCAACCCTTACCACATCCTACAAAGATGGGCAATTAAAGCACCATGGAAGAAACCTTCAGGTTTCAACTCAAAACCCAGCTGGTCCCATTTAATCACCTACAGCGAGAGAAGGCAGCAAGTGCCAAGCTCCTCTGAAAGTCTGCGTTGAGCTCCGTATGCTAATAATCAAAGCTCAGGAAATTAAAATCAGATCTGCTAACACAACTGTTAACAGCATATTTTAGAATGCAACTATCATAGTAAGCAAAGATATTTGGTAATTCATGGGGAAAGGATCAAAACACTAATTTTAATCCTTTGGGGGCAGAGTGTTTTGTTTCCATGACAAGCACCACAAGCTCTTTACATTTACAGAACATCTCTTTAAATTGGTAAGCAACTCTTTGTTCTACTAAGAGGTTAACAGAGCAATAGAACAGCACAAAATACACCACCTGTAATTTGTCCTGTAGCTCCTTATTGTGCAATGTCAAAGAAGCAATTTTTGCTTGCATCAGCATAAGTAGATCTTGCTGTTCAGTTTCAGAACTCACGTCCAATAAACTATCAGCACCTTTGGAGGAAAAAAAGATTCAAAAGCTTTCAGAAGTTGAACTGACCCCACAGCTAGCTAGTTATTTTGCTTTCCAAATTAAACACTTTGTTTTCATGACTATTAAGTGCAGTGAACAAGTGAACAATTCCTAGAGCTGTTTCCCCAGAAATGTGTTAAGTCACCCAATAGAAGCAGGTGGGAGCTGGTAGTGAAATTACATAATGTTATTCCCAATACTTATTGTGGCTGACATTCTGAGTAGAAAGACACAGAGCACATCTGACCACACTGACTTCTCACAACACCTAAAAAAACTAACCAAATAAGAAAATAAGGATTAAGCTTTATTGTATACCTGTTGTGCTGTCACTCAGCCTGTCTTTATTATCTCGAAGCAAGGAGCTGAATTCTTCCTGCTGAGACATGAGAAAAAAAAATAAAAAACACTTTCACAGAAAGCTGATATAAAGTTGGACAGTTCACAGAAGATAAATATAAATAGCATAGACCTTGTTGGATGAAACCTGGCATTTCTTTTTTATTTTTTTTTTATTTTATTTTTAATTGTAGCATGTGGCCAGGACAGGAATTAAATCGTCTAGTTTTCATTAAATGTTAACGTAATTTGGGCTACTATCCCACAGATAAATTGGAAAAGCTGCAGCCCCTGTGATAAATCGCTGCAATATATTGTGGTATACTTAAAAAGAAATCTTCAATACCATAAGATAAACACGAGACAGAACATGCTCAAGTATTTACCTGAAGTCTTTTGGTGACAGGGTCGCTACTTTTTGCAATACAACCCCATGTATTTCACTGGTATTAGCTAATGAGTTCTCACACCATTAATACTTACTTTCACAACCGTGTTCCTATATACTGACTAGTTTATGGCTAATTCTATTTAAATGTTCATTAAACATTAAAGCAATCCACATCTGCCTTGTAAATTACGTTGAAATAGATTTGAATTCCTTTTTATTCTTAAAATGCAGCTAATTAATTCACAGGAGATTCTGCAGTCATCAAAATAAATTGCTGTGGTATTACATGTTCTTCCCCCACACTTAGTAAGAACAGAGAACTTTGACATCTTGCATACCTGGTCAGCAAAGAAAGCCTGTCCTTTTCCTGTCATGGGAGTTGAAGTTGATGAGCGTGGAGAGGACAAATCACTAAGCTGTAAAAGATTATATATAAATAAGTATATGTTTGTATACATATGCATACATGTAACTAATCCTCCAACATGTGCCATATATAGACACAAACACATGCGAGTACTTTTCCTTGCACTAACATAAGTCACAACTCTGGGTTCATTTCAAAGGGCAAATTTAATTATTCAGTGCTCTTTTGAGCCAGTATCACACTTGCAGTGCATTTGTTGTACAGGTAACTTTTCTGTTTAACATTAAACCTGTTAAACTGTATTTAGGTACTATAAAAATCTATTTAAGTGTTTTACTATCATATGTATATATGCATATAATAATGTGTACATACATATGTAGATTTAAAATACATATAATTTACTTAAGGAAGTCTGCAAAACAAGGAAACTTTCAATTTTAGATGGAAAAGCACCTATACAGTAAAATTTGTACTACTGTATCTTAAACCATGCTATATTTCAAGCAATTTTCTTAGTTAAACTAACCAATGTGTATTTTCATGGTGTCATCTTAATGTCAGGAAAAGCACTCATAATATGACAGGCATATAAAGTAGGAGTGACAGCTCAAATTCAGCCCACATCATTCACATAATGGTCAAAATGCTCTTCATCCCCTAAAAGTATCTCAAGATTGGTCTTTTCGTTACCTGAATAGGACTGATAGGAGGAGGTGGGGCTTTGCGTTTTTTTGGAGTTCCACTTCTTTCTGAACTTAATTTAGAGCCTTGATCATGCTGCAAGTTTCACCAGCCAGAGAAGGTAGGTTTGTTAGTTTGGTTAGTAAAGTCCGAGCAAGTTGTTTCACAAATATATATATACATATATATTTTCCCACATTAATATCAACTTTAGCAGCTCATGCAGTTCCTTTTTTTCTACGTAAAGACTACATCTCTAATAACACATAGATATTAAACATGCCTGACAATAAGTTCCCTTGTAATCCATGCTTCAGTGAAAACAAACAAGATTTAGTGAAAAAGCAGAAGCTGACAACAAGTTTAGCACTAGTGATCTTGAATACTTCCAGAAATCCATTCATAGTCCAGTCATGCCATTCTTAATAGCTACCATCTTTCCTCTCCATCAACTTCCATTCATTCATATTCCAGTCACGCCACTCTTAACAGCTATCACGTTTCCTCTCCATCAGCTTCTGCCTGAATTCCCTGAAAAACCCAACTTCTCCCCTCAGAGAAAGAATGAACCAATACATAGCACCCTCATCTAATCTCCAGCCACCAGCAAGTCTACAAGATATTTGCACTCCAAGATAGCACGATACTAAATAGAGAACGTAAGAAACTTATTTAATCGCCTAAATCTGATAAGAGTCTCACAGATAGGGGTCACCAGTAAGGTGCAACCAGGGAAAACCTTCCGATAGATATATATTTGGAAACAGAAAACTTTTTTAGATAATTTTCTATACAGTTTGAAGAGACCAGAGTCCAGCAAAGCTCCTGCAATACATGAGAATGGTGGAATATCTTCCTGGCACACATGTGTGCATGCACATGCATCCTCCCTTCCTTTTCTCACTGAGGAATCTGGCAGCTATGTCACTGAGAAGGTGAACCCAAAACTGATGCTCCTAAAACACATTCCTTAATAAGCAACAAAAACTTTTCACATTACAGAGCAGTTATTAGATGTGCATCTCACAGTGACTACTAGCTACTAGTCACATCTACTGCTACCAGTCACGGCAGTTACTATTTTTTCCATGAGCTACAAGCCTTTAAAGCCCGAGTATTTTTAAAATCAAAATGATAAATACCTGCTTTGATTTAGTTGGTGATTTTGTATCTGTGAAGCAAAAAAAAAAAATGGAATTAAGAACAACGATCAAGAAAAAAGTTATTTGCCTAACCCTTCTCTCAGCTCTACGTCCTGCATCATAAATGCTGTTTGTTTTTTGAACTCCTGTTTGAAATCTGAGCAATATACCTAAAATTCAAAACCCCATTTAAATACATCCTCTCTGCTGCTTTCTTTTGTTTTATATTCATATAAAATTCGAAGGATAGTGACAATTCTGCTTCTACTGTAGCCTCTTACCTTTCTTTCAAATTAACTTTCTACTTCAAAAATCTGTTTCAGCTTGACCATGAAGTCCTGTCTGCATTAGTTCCTTCTGAATTCCTCTACTGAGGAGCTAAACATAGTCTTTCACATAGTAAAAAGAGGATCTAGTTCAAATTCTATACAAGACTTCACTATGCTGTTATATCAGCTTACCTTTTCTTTCTCCAGAACACCTGTTTGCCCTGTTGAATATTTTGTCTTACACTGGATATTACCATATACAGCAAATACCACATTTGCCTGTTTTGAAAAGCTTCAGCCAGACCATCTTGAAGACAGCTTTTAAAATTTTTGAAGTTACTTCACAAAGTAGATTTGTTCATTACTAAACATAAACACAGCCAAAACGAAAAGTGACAAACAGCGTATCAGCATCTCTTACGTACCCACATCCTGAGACAACTTTGATGATAGAAGATTCTGGATCCCTGCATTCTCAGAGATTTTGGAGTAATGCAAGGCATTCTGCCCAAAGACATCTACTAAACTGACATCTGCACCTTTCTTAAGGAATGCTTCCACCATGTTAAGGTTACCAGCTTCGCAAGCCATCATCAAAGCAGTTCTGGACAAAAGAAACACAAAGTAAAATTATCAAGAATAACCTTTGAAGCCACAGCTCATTTTGTCAGGAAGAAAGCGTGACAGGTGTTGTGTAACGAAGAACAAAATTTTATCAACATTTCTATCAACACATACATACAACTGTCTTTTCTAGCACAGACACCTGCCTGCCCCTCCTCCTCTTCCCCATACACCCCAGCTGGACCTTCTGCAAAGAGCTGTTATGCTTTGCACATGTCTCAAAACATTTCTAAAAATGGGTTCCTGAAGCTAAAAGGAGAGAGAGAAGTGGATGAAGGATAGTCAGACTATCAGATCTCACTGTCACACTGCAATTACAACATGAAAGCCTTTATTTCATCACTTCTCTCCTTCACGTTGTTTTTAAGCAAAATAGACAGGTATCACCCAAAAAGCCAAATATATTTCTCAAAGCTCTTCAGTGAGACTGAAAGGTGGTTTGACCTCAAATCCTGAGGCATTCTCAAATGAAAAAGATAAAGAAGTTCCTTAGAGCATAACCAATTCCCTCTCCAACAGAGGGCATCTTGACAGTGCCTCCTACGTTAAGGGTAACATACAGAAGGAGCATTTTCCTAACAGGTTGTATCTGTTTTTCCTCAGTGACTTTTAGGGATCATACAGGATAACTATAAAACAGAGAGAACCCCACCTCTTGAGCATGCTCTAATATTGCTTTCCTGCCACAGCAGAATTCTCCCTTTTAAATGTGAAATCATTCCTAATAGGCTGGCCAAGTTCACAGGCAAACACGTTTCTCAGTGCAGATATGAAACTAAGAAGTTACTACAGAAATTTCTCCCAATATCCAACCTAAACCTTCCTTGGCATAACGTGAGGCCATTTCCCCTCATCACTTGGTGCTTGGGAGAAAGGTACAGTCCCCACCTCAGTATAGCCTCCTTTAAGGTAATTGTACAGTGTGATAAAGACTCTCCTGAGACTCCTTTTCCCTAGGCTGAACAACCCCAGATGTTTAGATATTTGCTAGATATTAAGGCAACCATTTCACTGATGAATTAAACACAATCCCTGTAACAGGCAAGCCCTGGGGAAGTGATGGCTGTTGCAGTACTGTGGTAAAAAGTCAAATGTTGAGTGGTAACTTGGATAGCAGTTCCACAGGGATGGTTTTAGACTGCCAAAATGACTAGTTTAGTCTGGACAACAGAGGGAATTGGACAAGCCATTTTCAAAGGTTCTCTCTTTCTCCTCCCATTAAGACTTCTACTTTCTCATTAAATATGCAACCAATTCTGTGAGCAGGAGACGACTGAGTAGTTCTTCTGCTTACCATAAGCAAAGTGGGAATTTAAATGGTACGTTCCACGTTATATAGTTTTTCCTGCTTTTACACACTGTATTTTCTTAAAAAAAATAAAGAATACCAAAGTTGCAAGTACTGTCTTATGTATAACAGAAATACCTTCATCCAATTAAATAACAGACTGTTAACGCTACCTGTTGATTAAAAGCAAGCTAGTGAGTGAAAGGCAGAGGTCCCAGAATGGTAGCACCACCTCAAGTTCAAAGCACCGTGGAAGCCATTTAAACAAAGCAACCAACCATAAACCAACAAAGGGGTTTTCTTTAGGCAACTTAAAACAACAAGCAGACTAATAGAACTTTGCTCTCATAAACCAAGCTAGGGCCCAGTCTCATCCTCCCAGGTGTTCCCAAAAAGCAATATGGGCATTTTATCACATAATAACCAAGATAATTATTAAGTGCCAAGTCTTCTCAGCATCTGGCTTTACCTTTGCAGTTTCATCGTTTATAAAACAGTCCATAATATTCAAAAACTCTTAAACTTCATCAGTGTCATCAAAATGAGTACTTTTTTTTTCCAGAATAAGGATGCTCTGGTTTAAAAACAACTTTCTGACATGCTAGATGTCTATTAATGCAACAAGTCTCTAAATGGCACTTTCTGAGAAGACAGCATCTCCACGATACAACAGTTTTACTGTATTTTCTCTTGGTGCTGTGCCTGTGTTACATTAGAAAAGAGAGCTCCCCATGGATGTCACTCCCAAGTAACAGTTTTCAGATTAAAATTGGAGAAACTAACTCATGCCAAGAACAGAGCAGCATTGAAAACTGGGACACATACAAAGTGATGTGTGGGCAAGTGCTATCATTCAAACTCTTGTAGGAATGATTTTAAAATGGGATTTGCTGCTTTGGTAACCCAATGAAAATCTTACAGGCATGATCTAGTTTTAGAGTTATTTAGTTTCTGTTTCACCTTTCCCTTTAGGTGGAATTCTGTAAGCTTTCTTGGCAATTGGGATATTCTCTCTGGTATTGAAAGCGTTGTTTCACATAACAACGATTTTGGGAAGAGAGCATCGTTTGACAGTCAGTCCCAGAAAAGAATTAACATGGTGATGGTTAACCTGCTGTACCTTCCATTTTTATCCCTGGTGTTGACGTCTGCTCCGTGATCCAGAAGGTATTTGCAGACTTCTGTATGACCATTTTGTACTGCAAGAAGCAGAGGTATGTTCCCATCCTAGGAATGCATTTAAAGAAACTATAAACAATAATTCGACAACTTACAAATACCACCCTGAGATTTAAAGGTCAGCTATGTACCTTCCTTTTACACTGCACAAACAAGGCACTATCTGTATGTTTTTCTCATGTACTATAAATGTAGCTGGGTTTATTTAATTCCTTCCTTTAGTTCTGCGAATGGAATCACTCAGCAAAGCATTAGGAACAGGAATGCTTTTTGCTGTCTGTACTCCCTTTTCTGTTTGCTTAATGCTATAACATGGTGATTTTGCAACTATACAATACCTATAAATAAGTCCACAACAAAAAGGTTAATTTTAACTAAGTACAAGGCAAAAATAATCCATTTCTTAGAATAACAGAGTAACTTCAATTGGAAGATAACTTTAGAGATTTTTTTTTTCTCCTTTGCCCTCATTCCAGAGAAAGGCAAACTTGTCTTCACAGTACATTGCTCAGAGACTTGTCCAGTCAAGTTTTAAGCATGTCCATGGACAGAGACACCATGATGTATTTTGGTCCCATTTCCAGTGTTTCACCACCTACATGGTAATAATTCTTTTCTTCCTTAACACATAATTGGAATTTCCCAATCAGACCTACTGTCCAAACTGTGACCATTGCTTGACATCATTTTGTTGTGCACCTGAGGTGGGCTTAGCTCTGTCTTCCTCATGATCACCCATGATGCAGTTGAGGGCATCTTAAGATTCTCCCATAGCCTTCCTAATTCTTAGGATTAAAAAAAAAAAAGACAAACTTTTCTGCCTTTAAAATGCATCTGCTGAAATTTTAGATCTAATGTTCATGAGTGTTTGTTTGCTTGTTTTTTAACTCATCAAAAAGACCAGATAGGAAGATAAGATGGAGGAAAGATAAAAAAAAAAAAAAAAAAAGTTAAATGCCTTCCTCCCCCCGATTTTTTTTGGTCTAATTTCTGTCAGGTCCACTCTCTTTATCATCAGAGTTTTCTATCAGGCAACTGCATCATTTTCAAAGATAGATCTGGTTGTTTGTAGTCATTTCATAATACAGAATGTACTGTCCCTTAGCCTTTACACTATACCAAGTATATTTTTTTTTGCAGCACTTGCCACATAACGTTTGTTTCCCACAGTCTACTGGAGTGAGTGGGAAGACTTTTAATCGTGTTTTGAATATATCAGAATTGATTCTAGACACTTGTATCAAACCCTCAATTTAACAAACAGCAAACCCTAGCACTAGTATATGATAGTGGTTTCCCACATCTACTATGGCCAGCCGCAAAAGGAATATTCTCTGCCAGAGAAATCCAAAATGAAATACAACAGTAGCATTGCTTTGAACTACGATACCTGAGATTGACTGAAGGAGAAGGAAGTAAAAGCTTTGAAGCAAACAATGGGAGAAGAGGTACGTACCAAATCTTTGACGTTAATTGGACATTTGTGTTCACAGAGAAGTTGAACTGCCTGAAGACAACCACATGCAGCTAAAAGAAATAAAAAAACTAGCATGAAAGTCCATGAAACCCACTTTTTTTGAAACCTGTGTTCCACACTTCCCATTTGCAATATTGCATCATTACAATGGTGTTCAAGATAAAC
Source organism: Oxyura jamaicensis (assembly GCF_011077185.1). Lineage (NCBI taxonomy): Eukaryota > Metazoa > Chordata > Aves > Anseriformes > Anatidae > Oxyura > Oxyura jamaicensis. Next base: position 12,039,017 of record NC_048926.1, on the reverse strand, counting down.
AAATTAAATCAAATCTCTGTTTTTAAGAAAGATGGAAAGAGACAAAGAGGATGAACAGCAAGCTGTATACAGAAATAAAACTATTATTTATAGTATAAATTAAGCACTGGAGTCAGAATCAACCTTATCTTAATTTTTAAGTATTTCAATGGCTTTGCACATGTAAGAATGAACTTGCTAACTATAATTAACTGAAATTTGCTATTCACAGTATTGAAAAATACCCCAAATTTATAAGCCATGAGAATGAACTTGTATCCCTTAGCTGTTCAAATCTTCAATTAGTCAATAATATATTCATTTTTAGAAAAGTAAACAAACTTTCATTGTCAGATTAAAAATGCAGGCATTTCAACAAATCTGACAAGTTGGAAATAAAATCGAAAGATTAGTCAGAGAAAGCTAGAAAAAAATGGAATGACAGAGCAGAAATAAGCCACCTTTAATATAGCTCACCATTTTGCCCACTATTTGTCCTATAAGTGGGAAGGGAGTCACTATATTTATGCATTTAGAACCTACAAAGCTTCACCAAGTTCACGAGCTAGGAACATCAAGCATGACAAAATACATAGTACACACTTTTAACAAAGAAGTTACCTGCATAGTGTAAAGCTGTTTTCCCAGAATTGTCAGTGCTGTCTACTGAACATTTACACTGTATAATCCAGAAAGGAGAAAAAAAAATTAGAGAAACACCAAGAAAATAAAACATACGTTTGATGTTAAGGCCAGAGAGCTGAACATCTCTGAGAACAGTTTTATGAGCTATTTCACAAAGGTCAGCCTGTACAATAAAAGTGAACAAGAATACTGATGAAAAGCACAGCTTTCCTCTCTACCAATCTGCTCTATCCTTTCTTGGTAACAGCTTATTCTGAAGTCATAGGAAACGCTCATGGTGAGAGACATATCCCTAGAAAAAAAAGTTACAGTTTTGGAACAGTTTCTATCTGAAAACCAAAAAGAATCTCTCCCCCCCTTGCCTGAAAAAAGTAAAAAGTTTGTATTTTACATTACACTAGGAGCTAAAGCAAACATATTCTAATGCATTAACATTACATTTTTTCTGTTGAAGGACATAATGCTTCACTTCCATTTGTAAGAACTAAAGCATCTAAAAGCCAGTTATATTTTGTAATATTTTAAGCCACCTGCTTACTGATTAAGCTAGACTTTGAAGTAATAAATATAAAAATATCAAATTGCAAATCTTTATATAGACTTGCTTTGGTACGGAAGATTTTACTTCTAGTTTATGGCAAAGATATCACACTGAAATTTTTAGTTTCTAAAAATCAAACATTAGATATTGCAACTTTCAAATGTAGCACTGCCTCCAATTCTTCCATGGTTTCTCAAGAAAACAATTTTGTGCAGGCTACCAAATTATATAACAAAAAATGTCAAGATTCAGCCTGTGTAAAATAATTATCTATGTTAAGATTAGACATTTCTCACATGTACAAACACCTTATATCACAAAGTTGGTCTACAGATGCAAGAAAGCAATCCAAAGATCATGAATTATTGGAGAATATTACCAAAGGGTTTGGACTTACAAACTTGCTTGGAAATACATATGTTGTAATAAAATTAGCAAGACATCAACAAAAGCAGTTTGTGGTTACAGTGGGCAGGTGAATAGGCAGCAGATATTTAAACACATCTAGTTGCAGAGTTGATCATGCTGTTGCATGCGATACAATTAGTGACAGCTTGATGTCACTGTTTATGCTTTAAATGGGTTTGCTCTAGAATCCAGTAGATTTTTCTAACCAAATCACAAAGAAAAGAGTCTTGCTGCTTAATCATAACCCCTTCCAAGTGTGCAAGAATGGCGGGGGAGAAGAGGGTGGGAGGTTCAGCTTGCAATGAGTGGGAGTCAATTAAATTTGACTCAGTATGGTCAGAGACATTTACAGGCATCAGTCACACCAGACTTGGAGAGCCCTGAAGTAACCACTGGAAATGAATTTCGAGGTTGAGAAATGGGATCCAATCCCTTTCTATACCACTGCGCTCAGGCAGTGTTATTTTGTAGGTTCATTATTTCATCCGTAGTCTTAGCCACAATCTTATTGATAATTCTACACTCTTTCTAAATATCTATCCCATTACTCTAATCACCTCCATCAACAAAACTTACGTGGCTTTCTGCAATGGAGCTCAGATGAACAATGCTTCTCCTTGCTTACTAACACACATCTTCAGCCTCCCTCAGTGTCCTAAGAACCTTCTCTTTATCTTCATTTTTATTTTTCTTACCCCCCTCCCCCTCCCTTCTTTCTACTCTTTTTCTAACCCCTCACTGTCCTTCACGTCATGTTGTTGAGGATTAGTATCAAACTACTTTGTTTTCTTTTCCCTTTGATTCTACATTTGACAGCCATTGTTGACACAGGCCAACAATGTATTTTTTTACATTGCACAGACAGAAAACATTCCAGTCGATCAATATCAAAGTCCCACCACACCACACATTAAGAATCCTCTTTCGCTATACCTGTTCTATACCATCCACTTCCAAGCCATCCAACTGCATAGACTGAGGTTGGGAAATTAGACGCCGTAGTCTGCTCGAGACCCAGCCCCACTACGTCAGATCAGTTGCAGAGGCAAAACTGAATTCGTGGATCACGCAGGGGAGATACCACAGTTTTCTATCATCTGTTCACAGTGCCTAAAAGGTCTTAAACTCAAGCATGTCTATTGCTTGCAAGGAAACGAGGCAACAGAACAGGAGTGCGGTACAGGTTATTAGCAGGAAGTATGTCAATATCTAGTGAAGAACCACCAAAGAGAAATCTCAGAAAAAATCAAAATAAATTTAATTTTACTTTACCTGAAGTAACCTCTTAATGCAATCAGGGTGGCTGTTCTTTGCTGCAAGATGTAAAGCACTGTGCCCTAGATCAACAAAAGCAAAGCAAATTAAGCATTCAATCACTCCAAAGCATTGGAATTAGCAAGAGAAAATAAAATAAAGTCCTGCATTAAGTAGAATACAGTTACAGCAGACTATTCCATTATCTGCCTGGACAACAATCTTAATGTCTAGCTTCACATACAGGAATGACACAAACATTGTGTAAAGAGTCTGCCTTAGTGGAAATAAGTCTAACATTATGCAGATATGTTTTGTTTCATATAAAACAATTTTCCTAAATTACACAGCCTCCCTTGCAGATAGATGTCGGTCAAGGTGTCTGCATGATTTATTTTTTTTTGCAATGAAAAAGGAAGCTAGCACGAAGAGCAAACCATCTGAATTCATCACTACAACAAATTTTTATCATCCACAAAATGCAAATATATGAGGACTCAGAACACATAACTATTTCAGTTTGCATCTTGTAGACATCCCTTTCTCTTAATTTACTTAGCATCTGTGAGGTCATATTTAGCTATGCAGTACAGTGATTTACTGTATATATATTAATGATGAAGATTTTGCAGTCTCTCCTCTAGTTTTATTTTACAGAGCCCCTGAAAAATTAAATGGGCCAAAGACAACAAAAGAATAAATTATCTGTGCATGAAAAGAAGGGTCTAAGATTTAATACTCAATAACAGACAGTAGAGCCAATTATGACAGTAAAACCTCGCAGCAAATAATGAGACTTTTACAGAAATGATGTTTCCTAAGAAACACAGGGTTGACACTCTCAAGCAAGAGCAGGCAACCTGTTATTTATCCAGATGACTAATAAAACCTGAGACAAGATGAAGTATGAATTCTGAGTAACACTTTTATTACTGCATATATTCTCTTATCATTATGTATAATCTGAATACTTCTTGTAGTATCACAGACACTTACTTCCTCCTCATGGAGGCAAATCATTTCAGTGTATGACAAATTCACTAGGGCTGTAATCGGTGGCTAAAACTGAACCCAACATTTACAGATCATGATTGCAGAGGCAGAATACTGACACTTCATTTAGGTGGTTCTGATAGCCAGACAAAATGCTGGTCACAGATTTCACAGATATGTCAACTGAAAAGAAGTGCTAAGAAGTGTTTGCCAGTTTCAAATTCAGCTTTCATTATTGTCCTAGTGGAGCAATAATTAAGACAGACTTTCACGGGCTGAAACAGCATATTTAATAGCTCTCTCTCTGTTTTAGCCCGTATCAGCTATTTTCAGTATGTCATAATCCTGAGGAAACATCTTACTGCAACTTCTGTGCAGTTAATGGAGTTAATAGCTTGGATACACATAAAAGCAACATACAAGACCTTGATTTCATCTATGCAAAATCTCATATGAAGTAAACAAAAAGTTCTGTTTTTTGCTGTTTCTTTTTGTTGTTGTTGTTGTTGTTTTTTTGGGGGGGAATAACAGCAATGATTAATAAAATCAAACTATTATTTTGCAACAGGAGTCAACTATAAATTCTGACATTTATCGTATTAGTGCAAAAATTTTCAGGGCATAGAATCTGAATTCTATATGCAGAAAAGCAAGCATATCCAAGCCCTCCATGGTTACAAGTGCTTTTCATACATGGTATGCAAGGGAGGGGGAGCAGTGCTGTCAAATTTTCATTGCAATCTGCACATCCAGAACTGTAGGCAAATGAAGCACATTATGCTACAGGTTTATGTTCTCAGAGGCATACCTGCACCATCTTGGGCTGTCACGTCTGCACCATGTGTCACCATAATCCTGAGGCATTCTGCGTGGCCTTTTGTAGCTGCCAGGTGAAAACTGGAAGAGAGCATTTACATGTCACTGTAAATGACACAGACCTCCTTTCTCCTTCATTCATAAACCAAGTACTGGCAAGTTCTCCCCTCCCTGTCCTTAGATATTTTGGCAACCCTCCACTACCTCCCAAGAAGATAATTGCTCTGAAAGTGAGAAAGCACATCAAAAACTTTCGTATTCATACATTTACACAGTCTGCTGTTTCATTAACCCAAGCCGTACACCTTATGTGCATCTATCTAGTCCAACACGTTTTGTAAACTACTGTTCCTAGTGATGCAATATATCTGTACAGAATTCCTGGGCTTAGGAAATTACTGAAGAAAATACTCTCAAAAAATGGCTTTGTTCTAGATACTCAGGGCAATCCTAATTGTCCTCTTCCAGCAGACAAAATTTAGTTCCTGTAAAAAGTAATTTGGTTCTCAAATTAAACTAAATCAAGTTCTGTTTCTGAACTGTCCTCTACAGAGCCAATCCTTCTTCACAGGGGAGGAGAGTGAGTGAGTGAGTGAGTGAGTGAGTGTGTGTGTGTGTGTGTGTGTGTGTGTGTAAAATAAATAAATAAATAAATCAGTGTATGTGAATGTAACATGGAGGAATTAAAGCTACTGGATTTTTTTGAGACTATGCTGGGGTTGTGTTTTCCAACTTTGGGTTTTGCTTTCCCATCTCAAGCATCTGCAGGACACACTGAACAGCATAAATTACTGAAGATATGATTACAGAATAAACCAAAGAAGTTATGCTGAATTCAAGACTTTTTACACTGAAAGCTCATCTTTGACATTCTTGGCACCTCAAGGATTCATAGAATTTAATTCACAGAATTTGATCCACAGAAGCATATACACATACTGCAGACTTAATTAAGATGAGAAGCAAGACAAAGGAAAACCTTTTGGAAGTGGATAAGTTTGTAACATCCTGACGCATATTGTGCCAACACAGATGAGTCTCAAGATATGGGCAGAGTACAGGCAGGCATATTACTTCCCCATGGTCTTACTAATATCAGCTTAATATAGAGAGCTGTTTTCCAACTGGTGTAATGTAAAAAAAAAAAAAAAAAAAAAAAATAGAGAGACAAAACACTTTCAATTACTATTAAATTGTGTATGAAAAGTCAGTACATTAATAAAGCGTGCCCCAGACTGAAAAAGCCAGCAATCCTGGGATGTTTTCTAATATCATTATGAAGTAGACGTTTATTTTTAATACACCACACCCCTACATTAAAGGCTTTTTCCCCCAACATCTAAAGGGAGCCTAATTAATCATGTAGACACATTTCCGCTGTATTTAAGAGTTTGTATTTTGGACAACTGCTTCCTTTAAGTGTTAAATCTAGCACTGAAAAATCAGCCTGCTAGTCAGAGCAACCAGGAATAACAAGCAAGAATGAAACAGGTATTTCTGGCACAGAGCATGTGAATTGCAACACTTTGGATCTCTAAGCTGCAGACATTTTCTCTGCAGCCTTCCTGAAAACCAAGCAGAGGAAAAAGACCTACAGACAAGATCTGTCAAAGGACTGAAAATTAATCAAAGCAGGAGCACTTCTGGAACAAAGTACCAAGTACAGCAACTACCTCCCTTCCTACATGGAGTACTTCCCCACTGCCTGCTGCTGACTCCAAATGGTAGGCAGGCAGTACTTGAGCTTTGAACTGTTCTCTGCAAGTATAAAAATATCCTGTATGCTTGTCTACTTGCTTACTACTGCCATAAACAAACCGAAGAGTTAACACTTCTAAAAACATAAAAAGTCCTGCTGCTGGCTGATCTCTAGTCATTCAGATATCAAAACTTCATGTACTTGGTGACCAATGCAAAGTTGTGTAAACATTCTTCTTCAGAAGAAAAGGTTTCTCAGGCTCTGGGAAAATGGCTGGGAGAGGAAGGAAAAATTCCAACACCTCTAATTCGGCCAGCACAACATACTGGTAAATATTGAAACAGATTCAGATACATTTGTGTAGACACGCAATAGAATCAAAGTCACTTAAATATCAGAAAGGCTGTGAAGCACACACTTGGCTCTCTTACACTTGACTATATTCATAAGAATAATAAATACTTGAATAATAATAACTTGGCTAAATCAAGAACATTAAGGTTATAGAAACAGACTGTAGAGGATAGCGCCAAACTCAACAAGAATATGCAAGAGCAAAAGAAGTTTGGTTTAGGTAAAATCAGACTGCTTAGGAAACAGAGAAGAAAAACTTAACTCATTTTAGGCTATGTACCTATGAACACATCAGTCTCACCAATGCAAACAATTCCTGTGGCAGCTCTCAACAAGTTATCACACATGCACATTCTTAGTTTCATGCTGTCAAAAAATTTACAAGTTAAGGAAACCCTGATCAAAAGTATTGCTTCTCCCAAACTGATAGGATCAAAGAAACATCTGTAAGCAGTGCAGGTGGTGAAAAAGATGAGAGAACACGTGTGAAGGGTGTAAAGATCTAACTAAAGCAAAAACATAGAAGTCATTTGGAGAGAGCTGGGAAAAGATAGGGTGGTAAGGTTTAACTTGCACTCATTTACAGTTATCTGAGCCAAACACTGTTGGGCCTGCTACTGTTCTCTCCCAGATGCTTAGTGTCCATCTGTCCCCTCCTTAATGCTATCATCTCTTACATAACCCTATAACAAGACGTTTTTTTCTTAATAGTCCATAAGCAATTGGGGTGGGGGACATAGCTAGTTAACTACAGCTTGGTAAACTGAACTGGTTACTGGGAAATCAGACCTGATTACAAGAGAGAATGGTTCCAGACTAGGATGAACCTGTTACCGTCATATTTAAGTCAGAGTTATTTGCAGAGAACTGGACACAAACTTTGCCTTGGGGAGTAATTCTATCTGATTTTAAAGTTATTAGTCCCTCCTTCACCCTCTCCCACCAAAAAAAAAATAATAAAACTTCAGGAGTGGACACTGAGAGCTGGTGAGTTGCAAGGGAAGCTCTTGAAACAAAGCCTGGAGAAACATATTTCAGTACAGAATAATTCTTTACAAGCTACATAAACTTTCCTAAAATACTTGAGGCAAAAGCTGCAGGTTTCCAAACACTGGAATTCTCACCATCTGGAAGCCTTGAGCACTGGTGCATTTTACTTGCATCCTTCATGAATAAACTTCCCTTTATATGAAAGCAAACAACTTTTCCTCCCACTTCCTGGTTTTGCAATGATTTAGACAAATAAAAACAAACATGTAAGTTTTGATTTGGAGCAAGGGCCACACTGAGGGTTACATTCTCACTCAGCCTAAATTCCCATTCCAACATAGTTCATTTTTCTTCCACAAAAGAGAAGCCTGTTGCTAATACTCAAAGCTAAATCTTGGTACCTCTGACTGAATTGATTTGAGATAGATTTATTTGATTGCTATCAAACATTTCTACCATTCCTGTGGCACAGGATGGTCTTCTACTATCACCTCCAGACCTTCCAATGCAGCAGAGTAGCAGCCACCCTTCCCACTGGATCCAGAAATGAGGCATGTCAGAATTCAGACCCACCTTTGCAGCAACTCATAAAGATCAGTTGTTTGACATTGCTTTTTCCACCGGGAATGTACAGGTCTAACTACTCAGTTATGAACAGGATAAAATGAAAAATGACGTTCTTCAGGAAAAACACAAAGCCTATTTGGAGCAAATGGCCTTGACAGTAAGCGGGAGCACAGCAAAATTTCATCAGATTTGGAGTCAACTGGAGAACAGCTGCAAGACTATCATCTCCAGGTCCTGTAAGGTGTAATTTTTTCCTGACCCAAAAAGGTTACTCAAATAACATTTTCAAATGCAGATAGATGCTTTTTATGAATGCTTGGTGACAGAATGGTGTGGACAGCTGCATATGACATCCCTGAACTAGTTGAAAATAGCAGATTTCTTACAGATAGATGTCAGTGAAACACAACTGTTCTAAGTAAGCCAGTCGTTTATTCAGTGCTAAGGATCTTTTCTGTGTTTCAGTTATAAAGTTAAGCTAGCAAGGGAATGGAGATTTCTTCAGTGAGTGTCTGACAGAGAGCACAAGAGTTCAGATACAGCTGGACTTCGCTAAGAAGTCGAGAATGAGTATTTCCAGAAATTATTTAAATGCCAGACAGTAACTCAAACAGAAAAGTGATGTAATTTTTACTACTCAGCTCATATAAATCTTGTGGTTTTGTTTGTTTGTTTGTTTTTTACAAATCTTTTACCACAGGTAAAAGATCAGAATTAATCTACATTTAGTGCTTAGACTTGTAAAAATTGAGTTAACTGAGTTTGCTGAGGTGGTGTTGGTAATGAGACCTGTGTATGCTGAATCCAGGTTCTCTGCTGAACCATTTACACAGCTACATCCTGCGAACTGAGCACAATCCTCTTACTGAATGTTATTTTGACAGCTGGCTTAAAACGACTGGGTGGTCTATATAACTAGAGAAAATACCACAAAATTAGAGTGGAACATGATGAAATAAGAAAAAATAAATATCAAGTCTTAATTTAAGACAATAACCTTCTAACACTAGGAAATTTTTATTCATGAAAAGAAAAATAAAATTAAAAGAGCAGAAAAATTACATCCTGTTACAGGCTGCATTTCTGTATGGCAGGGTCATGCTCCAGAGTTCTTTCAGGGCAGGGTCAGCATTCTCTGTAGCACAGAATTTCTCCAGGGTCTGAAAGTAGTCTGACATGGTATTTGCCAAAAACCAAAGCAAATAAAGAACATGGTTGAATTTTGGATGCTAAGTGAACAGAAAATAGCAAATACAGCATTTAGAAAATAGCAAATACAGCACAGAACAAAGTCAAATGTATATGCAAGAGTACAATACTATTGTTCTCTGCCATTTTAATCTGAGTGCTCTGAAAATATTTTAAGTGCAAGAATGTTTGAAATACACTATGAACTCACATATACTCATTGTCAAGGTTTATTTTGAGTAAAAACATTCCTCCCCATAGCACATCATTCTTCTTCATTTTCTAGTGTATGTCAAATCTTTGTTGACTTTCAAAAAATCTGACTTGTCTGCCAATGGTTTGATGATTTACAGTTTTCAAACTGACCAATACCTTCACACAAACAAACAAGATTGATAAATAAGATACAGAGCTGCTTGGAGTTTTTGCAATGCTGATAAGAGAGAGAAATGGAAGACATTCAACTCTTGCTGCTAGCAGATGGGAGAAGTGATTTTGCCAGGTATCTCAGTCATGAAGACAGCCATGGATTATCTGGAAAATTTTCTGCACTGATTTAAACTTTTATACATTTAGAGGCAGCATCTTGCATATAAATGTCTACAGCGATTTTCACAATCAGTATTATCTCTCAAAGCCTCAATTTCCCCCTTCAATAATAACAGCAAAAATACATTGACGAGATGCTACCTGGCTTTTGATTGCTTTCCACCATAGGCTAAGTGGCAGAAGTGCTAGAGTGTGGCAGAGACCTGACCAGGATGGGAAAGGTCTGCAAGTACAATGAAAGCAGCGTATTCTGTGCACAGATGTGCCTGCAGTGACTGTTTTCCCAAGTGACTAACATCCAGTGTGGTATCCTCTGGCATGTAATATGATGACGAGTAATTAGAGAAGAGTACTGTTTACTTTTCTGTGAATAGTTTGGGATTTTATCAACATAAAGAACAGTGAAGGAAGTAAGCCTTCTATACCCCCCCCCAAAAAAAAAAACAAAAAACTTCTGACACACCCTGAACCTAATTCATAGAAAAATAATCACTTTCAGATTCAAAGAATGGGAAAGGCCAAGAATGGTCCTGACTGAGAAGGTGTTTTCTGCCTTCCTCTGCTGACCCAGAAAGGGCTCTCAGCAAAGCAGTAACTCTGTTCCAGCAAGGATTATTCTTCCATGGCCAGCATCTGCTGATCCAGCTTCTGGTTCTGCTTCTTCCTTGCATCTGCAAGGGTAAGTAGGTACCCACATGAGCTGTCAGGGGGCACAAAACCAGTTGAAAAAAAAAAAAAAAAAACAAAGCTGCTTTCCACTGTTTCATCACAGTCACATGTGCATGCACCCTCTCAGTGCCAATGAAGGAACAGGACCAGCCTCAACACGGTGAAGTTTGAGAAGATGTAGAATTTCACCTTAAAACTAACAACTAAAATGAGACTCTGAACATTTCCCTGTGAAAGCTGCTGTATCTTTATCTTTGCCTTATCCTTATCTTTCATAATCAAGTGACAATCACTTGCTTGAAAAGATACACGTCTTAGAAACAGCCAGTGATTCAACTACAAAGGAAAAATTGCTGAAGCTCACTATTGGCAAGCCGGTCAATACTAACCATCTGGATGTATGTTACCAATCCTTAATTTGGGAATAAAAGCAGTCTTGCCTCCTTCACTAATGGAGTTTCTTTTCATATTTATTAGCTGAGCTTGAAAATGGCAGCAGCAGACTGCAGCAGAAGGACCAATTTAGATTATCCCCACCCTACAGCTGCTCTTACTCCCCTCTTGCTGCATTGTCCTCCTGCCTTTTTAAAGTGTGTCAGTGAACTGAGTTCTTGAGGCTTGCCCCCCACCTTAACCCAGAATAAAGATCTGGGAACGGGACTTGCTCATATTGGCAATCCACATGGGAAGGTCTTGGCAGAAATAGCTTCAAGATGAGAACCAAATTAAAATTGAGAGAGAAAGACAAACATTGGATACCACCAGATAAATCCTCATGAAGATACATTTCAGTTACTATATACATTTCTATACTACAGAGAGCCCATGAATACCATGATAAGCCCATTCAGATATTCAGCAAAACATAGGTTGTTTTAAAGGCATATCACACATCTATAGGCACAAATATCAATATTTACTAGGGTTTTATGTTTACATGGTTTTTTTTAACAATTAAAACCCATAGCTTTACACTGCATCCATTTCACTCCTGTTACAAGTAACTGTAGTAAATGTGGCTTTTCAGTAAATGCAGGCAGTCCATGTCATGCTCCTGTCATGCACACATTTGCACACAAGTGCAAAAATTATCATAGGAAAAACAGTTATAGGAAATACATTTCATTTTCAAGCCAGTGTTGGCACTATTAAAAACTCAGAAAACAAAATATTGTGGATTATAAAAGGCATTCTATCAATGAGCTGCTACTGCCTTCTGGAGTGTAGACAGATGAAGATTTCAAGAAAGGTGGCATAAGCAGTAATGGATTTAGGAGGAGCTTATGAGTGTTTCTTCCCACCTATCCTTCTTAGTAGCAGCCACTACAATGTAAAGCAGTGCACACAGCTTCTGTTCCCCTATCCTCTATTTAAATATGAGATGGTATCTGCTTTCCCTAATACACACAAAAAGCCCTCTGGCATAAAATATGTGGGTCTTCAATGTTAGCATATATTCTGGAACAGCTTTCAAAAAACACAGTTTTCATTTAGAGTTTCCAGCTTTGCCTCACAGCATAAAAAGTCTTGTTTCAATCATACACACCTCAAGGTACAGGACATGAAAAAAAGGCAAGCCTGCTGAATGGCTGTTTTCTTAATAGGAAAGAAGCAATTGCATCATGCACTACAGAAGCTGGCAAGCCACAGATTCCTGATTTTAGCCTTCAAACTCAGCAAAAATATCCAAACAGCTGCTCTTCAGAGAGATTTCTGAGATCCCCAGAAGTTTTATATTTTTCATTCTCAGGTTGTGTTCCAGCAGTTCCATTTTCATGCACAGTTTTCTTTGGCAAACTCTATTACCACATTACCACAAACTCCCCCTTCAAGTCTGAAACATATAGATTTTTCTTCCATGTACCATTAATTGTAAATCTAAGTGCTCACAACTTCAATTTGTCATACGAAGTTTCCTGCAGACTGTCCATTTTTAAAGGCCCTCAATAACTAACATCAGCAAATTGAAACAGAGATTCTGCCAAGGTCAAGATTTAGGGTACTCCTAGGTGTTGACTGAAAGTCTAAAGATTTGAAAAGCTGCTTTTACTGTTGACAAAAAAGAAACAAGAAAATGAAAAAGTATGAAAAAGAAAAGAAAAAATTGTATGAAAAAGAAAAGCCTAGAAATGAGAGCCGTGTTGCCTGTGCCTCTAAAGCTAAGGTCAGAGGAAGAAATGAGAGTAGGGAACAGAATAGGACGGTTCAGTTGCAGGGGACCTACAAAGATCATCAAGTACAACTGCCTGACCACTTCAGAGCTAACCAAAAGTTAAAGCACATTACTGAGGGCAGTGTCCAAACATCACTTGAGCACTGACAGGCATGGGGCAGCAACCACCTCTCTAGGAAGCCTCTTCCAGGGGCTGGCCACCCTCGTGGTAAAGAAATTGCTCCTAATGAAGCTCCCCTAGTGCAGGTTTGTGCTGTTTCCACACACCCTGTGATCAGTTCCCAGGGAGCAGAGACCGGCACCTCCCTTTCCTCTTCCCCTGCTCAGGAAGCTGCAGAGAGCTGCAGAGAACCTCTTCTCCAAAGCAGACAACCCAAGTGTCCTCCACCTCTCCTCACAGGACATGCCTTTCAGATCTTTTACCAGCTTTGGTGCCCTCCTCTGGATTCTTTCTTAAATGCTTTTCTTATCTTATGCTCCGGATCCAGTGCAGCATCCAGCATTTTCCTTGGTTGAACATTATGCCGTTGATGATTGCCCAGTATTTCCATCTATGTAGATTCCTCTGCAAGGCCTCTCTTCCCTCCCTGCTGCTGCTGTCAGCAGCACCACCCAGTTTAATATCATCAGCAAACCTGCTGAGGATGCATTCTACTCCTGCATCCAGATCACTGATAAAATTGTGGAATAGGACTGGCCCTAGAACTGAGGCCTGTGGAGCACCACTAGTGACTAGCCACCAGCCAGACTTAGCTCCATTCCCTGCAACCCTCTGAGCTCTGCTGTTGAGCCAGTTCATTACCAAGCACAGTATGAGCCTGTTCATCTCACAGTTGGACCATCTGTCCAGAAGGATGCTGTGAGGGGCAGTATCAACTGAAATCCAGAAAGATTGCATCTGCCCTTCATCTACCACATGTGCCACCTTATCATTTGAGATCAAATTACTAAGGGAGGACCTTCCCTTCATGGACTCATGTTTAACTATGCCTGATAATGGCTTTGCTCTTTAAATGCTTGTCAATAACATCCAGGATAATCTCCGTAAATTTTCCAGGTAAACAGATTAAACAGGTGTATAGTTTCCTGGGTCTTCTCTCAAGCCCTTCTTTTAGATCAGTGTAACATTGGCTAGCTTCCAGAAAAGCTTCCTTCTGATTGTTTCTTTAAAAGCACATCCCACATCTTGAGTCCAAAGTAGTTCACAATTAGCTTCTCAATATATATATGCCTTCTGGCAAAGCATCTTTTCAGCACAGAGTGAAGTCTCTGAGGAGGCCATAGATGTATCCAGATCAGTTCAACTTTCTCCCTAGGGCTAGGTAAAACCAGCTACCCATCTGCTGCCCTTGCTTGCAAGGCCAGAAGATAGTTCAAACTTCATTTTCTGTCCAACAATGAAAGCAATGACTAGCACCTCCCTCAGCCTCCATCCTACAACACAATGTGCTTGGTATTATTGTCTATAGGCCAGCAAAAGCTAATAACCACCCTACTACATGAAAAGTCATGAAATTAGAGTCAGGAAATCCCAAAGCATGTTAGAATAACAAGAAGCCAGGAAAGGACTGGAAAAGGCTGAGAACAACCGGGTAAAAGTTAATCTAAAGAAAATATTTTTGTTGCATGAAAATCCAGCAAGGCTTAAAAACTGCATACAGTACTCCAAGAACCAAAGAGCATGGATATCCTTGTTCAACATCAGGGATGTTGACAAAGGAGAGCTCAGGGTATGTGCTGTTTGAAGTTTCTGTGATTTTTAAACTTCTAACAGTTTGAACCTATTCAGATTTGAAATAACAGAACTATTCATTAAAAAAAAATAAAATAACTGTATGCAGCGAGCTTCTTTTCACAGGGGAATTATAACCTAAGTGCATTAATATATGCTCATAGTACTAACAACACTAACAACACACTCCTCAGAGACTACTGGTTAAGATGACGTGTTAACATTAAAAACTATTATAAACTTACAATTATAACTGTATCATTATAAACTATTATGTCTGTTATGGTAACGTATTTTCATTTAGCATTTCAGATAACTGTACCAGTAAAGCTTTTAACAAAGACTTCATGCTTGTGGAGAAAAGAATGGAATAGAGACACGTGAAGGAACAACCAAGTTCTGCACTTTTTCCTAACTCAGCATGCACCTGTAAAGAAGACAGCAGAAGATACAGAGTGGTATACAAGCCAGATAAAGAAGCATTTTGAAGAAAAAAAAAAAATCCAGCTTTTACATGTTGCTCTGTTTTGGCTCTCTGTTCCATTTCTATTCCTAGATTAGAGCACTTTAAACTAGCAGCAGCCAGTTAGTGTAATTAAAATTTACACATACAGCTCATTTGGTTGCATAAGACTTTGAAAAACACGTAAAACAACTGCAGCCCATTATGCAGATATAAATCTGAAAAACAACTGCAGCCTTAGCCCCATCCCCTCCAGCCTTGACAGGCCTGGTTCTGGCCCAGCCCACGGGAGGCACGCTTCCCCTCTGCTCCCTTGCCAGCTTGGATAAGAGGAGTGCAAGGAGCTGCCACAACACTTGTAACGCAGAAGCAGGGCACCATGCTCTGCCTCCATGTGAGCCAAGCTGCAGCTGTTTCAAGCCAGGCACACAAAAACTCCCAACTATCTAGGCTATGCTCCAATTCAAGCATCTCAGAAGCTTGTTGAAAACTGGCCAGGTCTGGTAAAATCTGGGTATTTGGCAACTCTGTGAACGGAGGTGCTTTACAGGGAACTCTGCCAGCTGCCTGGTGCTGCACTACAGGTTTGGCCAACCCTACCAGAGCAGGGCGGGTGGCTCACGAGGTACCCAAACACATGCACAAAGGCCCTTCAAAAGGCAGCTTGCTTTCTCCTGAGATGATAGGCCTACTCATAGACAATGAAATGCAACAGCTTATTAATAACAGCCATCCTATTGGTCTATCGGAAAAGCAAGTATAAAACAGAAGACAAGCTGGTTCCTAGAAAAAATGTATTGTTTCTCCTTGAACTCTTAACTCTAATCTGCAGGAAGTCCTGTGCATGTAAGACACTGATGTCATGGGATGTTTCTCAACATTCAGAGAAATTTATATTAAATAGAGAATTTGCTTTTCAAATTAAGTGGAATTTGCTTGGTTTTACCATACATTAAATTAGTAAACAGAAAGTAAGAAGCTTCACTTTCTCAGATGCAAAGTTTAGGATCTTCATAATTGAAATCAAACTAAGGAGATTAATTTGTCTCTTTAGAAGATCACCTAGTCTTTTTATTTTTAAACATGAAGGTAAAGAATACTAACATGTCTTTCAAAAATGCACATAACAGAACATGAATGGTGTTAGTTTAAAGTCCTGTGAAAAATATAGCTAAGAACTAAAAACTGAATCGTGGTACATCTCAAAGTCTAAGTGACAGGTCGTATACTCAAACCATCAGAAATTCTTTCAGTCAAGAGCCAGAAACAAAGCACTAGCATGAAATGCACTCCATGGATCTCATTTAAAAGCTTGCATAAGGTATGACTGTCAGTACTGCAATGTTTGTATGAAATACAGATTTTTTTTCATGTATTGCCAAACTCTAAAATCAAAGTTAAGTATCGCTCCTCCATTGTGGAGATACAAGCAATTCCTCTCACTATACATTAACAATTGGCTCATACTGAATATAATGGAAAGTTAATTAGCCCAATTTACTATCCTGGCAGAGCATGGTTTTGCCTAACCATGCCCAGATGTTTCATTAGCATTTCTAAGAGTTAGACGAAAGTGGAAAGTAATTTTTCAGGAAATTTAATATCAACATCTCAATTGAATTATATTCCATAACAATGCTGCAGGGGATAAGGGGAACTAAAAGGAGCAATCAGGATTTTAACCCAAAAAGATCTTCAAGGAAGCTCTGGAAAAACAAGTTTTTACACCCAATCTCCCATGGAAACAAACTTTACAAGAAGCTTTGAAATAAGAACCAGACTCAATCTATCTTTTGGCTAACAATAAAACACAGGTAGACATCCCTGTGGTTGTCTTTATTTCATCCTTAATCTGAAACCTAGACATTGTTACCATCTGGACCACCATAAATTGAATACTATGATAAAAGCAAGACAAAAACTATTTTCTGTCAGGGATCTTATCTGGTTATTGGAACATCAATGAACTACATGGTTTGATGGTTGGACTAGATGATCTTGAAGGTCTTTTCCAACCTTAATGATTGTATGATTCTATACATTCCCAGAAAGGTTAGGATCTTCAGGTACCAGATATTTCTAGTAGCAGCTCCCACCCTGGTAAAATTTTCAAAATAAGTAGGAAAGCATACTAGCATCCTATAAGTGTTTGGTCAGTTTCTGGAGATAACATAGTGTACTAGGTCTGGCTGGGATGTTAACTTTCCCTGCAGCAGCCCATACAGTGCTGCGCTCTGCACTTGTAGCTAGAACAGCAGTGGTATCACACCAGTGTTGTGTCTGCTGCTGAGCAGTGCTGGCACAGCATCAGGACTCTCTCTGACCCTCCTAGGGGGTGGGCAAAGAAGTGAGAAAGAAACATCAGCAGGGCAGCTGACCTAACCCAACCAAAGGGATATTCCATACCATATGATGTCACACTCAGCAATAAAAGGTGGAAAAAGGAAGAAGAGGGGAGGGGTGGGCTCTTGTTGCAAAAACGTCTGTCCTCCTCCCCAACACCGGCTATGTGTGTTGAGGCCCTGCTTCAAGGACGTGGTCAAGCATCGCTCATTTGTGGGAAGTAGAGAGTAATTTATTTCCTCTGCACTTCCACATAGCCTTTACTTGTTTTGTTTTGTTATTCCCTTTCCCCCTCCCTCTTTCCCTTTCCCTTTCTTCCCTTTAGTTGAATTGTTTAATTAATAATAATATTTCCTTAATAATATATATAAATATATTTCTCTTTAATTAAATCATCCTTATCTCAACCCGTGAGTTGTTCTTTCCTTTACTTCTTCCCCTCCTCATCTGAGGAGGGGGAGTGAGAGAGCGGTTGTGGTGTTCAGCTGCCTAGCACGGTAAAACCACCACACATCTTCTGTGCAAAAGAAACATCTCCTAGTGGAGACTGCCTCAGTTTCAAAGGTCTTGTGGAGGATTTGTATTATTCTGAATCACCAAAGGGAGGATGCTGTGATTCTTCTTCAAACTCATAGGCACTAGACTCACCTGACAAGGTACTATGATTTTGGAGGTACACTAAATCATTTCTATGGTTTTCTTTCTCAATCAGAACTGTATTATAACTGTAAAATAAATAAGAATAAAAAAAGCTTCCCTTAAGTTAAATACTATTACATAAAAGGAAACAGGGAAACAGTCCCTCTCAAAAAGCATTTAATACCTAACTTACTCTTTGAACAGTGATGTCCTTTGTGCCACTGACCCCACCTCCTAATACAACAAGATCCAAAAGTGAGAAGGAAAAATGAATCCTACACATAAAGGATAAAGTATTTGGGATGGAATATGCTCAAATTTATTTTCAGCTCAGCCTCTGAGGCATGAACATTCTGGTTCAAATGAAAATATATCATTTCTACTGACTGCTATTGACAGTAGTTTTGTGAAAGAGTCCATAGAAAGTGCATTTGTAGAGGTTTCTAAAGCTTTTTTGTACCATTGTCAGACTCATTTTATTAAGCAACAGCTGATTCAATTGCAGTAAAAAAAAAAAATTACAGAGACCTATTGTTTCATTTAATAGCCATAAGCATTTAATTCTAGTTCAGTACCTTGCAAAAACACGCAAACATGGCAGTGATGCACTGGCACACAGACAAAATAACTTCAGGACACGGAAGTGCTGCCATTTATACATTGTGAATCATTTCCAAACTTTTTTCTCCTTCAATAACAACAGCCGCTTCTTTAAATAACAGCCCGTTTGAACACTTGCTCTTGTGGAAAGAGTAGTACATAAATGAATCCTATCCCCTCCTGAAAAGGCCCTCTTTAAAAAGCCTTTTTGTTAGTTTAAGTGGGATTTAAACGATCAACTTCCAATTTGGAAAGCGCCGTTTTGTTGTTTAAGGAAGCTGGACACAAAAAAAAAAAAAAAAAAAAAGAAAAAAAAAAAAAAAAAAAAAAAAAACACCATCTGGCAGAGTAAGACTACAATGGTGGAGTCAGATTTCCAGATAGGTTCTATTACAAATGTGCTTGGCAATAGTCTGTGCACTGTAAGTGGGAACAACAATGGGGCTGTGTCAACTTACGCCAAAGGTGGATTTGCTCCATGGCCTTAAAACTGATTTATTGTTTATAGAAAGGACTGAGTCAGAGACTGTGTGGTGGTGAGGAAAGCCAAGCAAGTCTCAAAAAACTATGTTTTGTTAGTTTGACACCTTTTTTTTTTTTTTTAAGAGGTACTGCTAGAGAGTTAAAAACTCCTGATGAAAATCTGTAAATACAAGCTCAAAGCAATTTATTGATACCTCATTAATTTAAACTTGTGTATTTTGTTGCACGTGGGCAAGCCACAGAGAAAAGAATCTATAGGACAGAGGCAAAAGAGGACACAGCCCAAATTTAGACAATTATATCCAAACCCAAGCCAGAAGTGGAGCACACCTGAGCAGGACTCAGTAGAATGACCCATGCAGTACTCCACAGCACAGATGCAGAAAACCCTAAGCTCTTGTCTCTGTGCCTCTCACTTCAAGGATTTTATCTTAAGAAGCCATTTGATTATAAAACAAAAATTTGGAAGAACACCCTTAAGCATAAAAAATTAACTCTTCTCCAGCTTTTGATTAAAATAATTATTAAAAGTTTAAAATAATTATTAAAAGGTGTGCTTCAAATAAAATACAAGCAATATCGAAAATCTTGTTTGAAGAGTTATTAAGAAAAGGACTGAAAAAGAAAAGACCTTAATAGAAGCATGTCACACCTTAAGAGAACGGACAACAGGCCTATCAAACCTGTACTGCAACATGTAATTGTTTCTCCTTTTGTGCTTTCAAGCACATTCTGAAGTTTTAATCACATTATGCAAGTTGTTATATAATTGAATCCATCATGTTTTTCAACTCACCTTCAGCCTAATTATACAAACAAATGTATCGATGCATACTCACAAGGATCAATAGACCACTCATCCAGAAAGTGTCCTTCCCGCATAGCACTGCAGACTGCTTTCTAACTAACTAGTGGCATTTGCATATGATCGTAGCCAGTTGTCCCCGTAAGATCTGTCCAGATTGGTCTTTCCCAGCATGAGTATTCCATGCTTCAGGTGAGGCAGCTGCCAAATTAGTACCATGCTGCTGAGGAACACTACCAGAACTCAGTGCTGGGTTGCTGCTGGGTCTATGCTTGTAAGCAGAGTTTGAAAAATAGCTGTGATAGGCACCCACAATTCACTACACAAGTACGAAGCCCTGACATCACACTGCAAACATAGGAGAGACAAGCCTACCAGTATGGAAGTGATGGCTGTGCTTCATTTTTCATTTGATAACATTGCTTAGGCAACAGTAGTTTGGTGTTAGAGCCTGCATGCATACATGTACACACAGAGGCACACACACAAACAAAAGAAAGACTGAAGTGGGGAAAACGTAAACAAGACATTGCCCACTATTAAAAGCCATAATAGGGTCACGATAGTCCTTGGTAGCTAGATCTCTCCAGATCTGTGTCATGGCTTCTACAACTGTCCGTATCTATCTTTCAAAACTGGGGCAGAAATAACCTGAGTAGACTGCTGAGTTTACCAAAGCACCTGAAACAGAATGAGAGTTGACACACTGTATTTCTGTAGCACACCAGTGGTGGTTTCCTTTGCTCTCAAGTTTTCTTTTAAACCACTACACTGAACAATAATTAGCACCATAAACTAGCAAAAACAGAGATCTTCACAGCACTAATTCACACATCCTAAGAAATTAAAAGTAGTTGTATCTGCGTCAGTTGCAGCTGCATCATTACTATAAATGTAAGATCATCAACTTCTTTGCAGTTGCAAATAATGAAAGAAAGTAAGTTTTGAAATTTCTCCATGTGAAGATGAAAATCATTGCACCAGATCCTTACAGTTATAATGCCCTTCCTAGAGTCATGAGGCCTGTGTGTATTTAATAATTTTAGCCTTGCGTAGATCCCTAGAAAAATTCAAAGTATCAAATTATATGTCAAACCTGCAAAATACTGTTCTTACACTGGAAACAGTCCACCTTAAGAATCTAGCTCTGTAGTTACGTTGACTAGAAAAATGCAAGATGCTAGACATATCTTTAATTTAGAGGCTTCAATAGAAGTCATGCTTTGATTACGTCTGATTCTCCATTTCAAAAGAAAAATATGTGCATGCAAATTTTAAAAATTAAAATCATATTGAAGTGTGGAAAAAGCCCATCTAAAATTATTAAGAGGACATGGAGTTCTGCAGTAAGAAGCTGCAGGTCATTTATGTACTGGGTCTGGCTGGGATGTTAACTTTCCCTGCAGCAGCCCATACAGTGCTGCGCTCTGCACTTGTAGCTAGAACAGCAGTGGTATCACACCAGTGTTGTGTCTGCTGCTGAGCAGTGCTGGCACAGCATCAGGACTCTCTCTGACCCTCCTAGGGGGTGGGCAAAGAAGTGAGAAAGAAACATCAGCAGGGCAGCTGACCTAACCCAACCAAAGGGATATTCCATACCATATGATGTCACACTCAGCAATAAAAGGTGGAAAAAGGAAGAAGAGGGGAGGGGTGGGCTCTTGTTGCAAAAACGTCTGTCCTCCTCCCCAACACCGGCTACGTGCATTGAGGCCCTGCTTCAAGGACATGGTCAAGCATCGCTCATTTGTGGGAAGTAGAGAGTAATTTATTTCCTCTGCGCTTCCACATATCCTTTACTTGTTCTGTTATTCCATTTCCCCCTCCCTTTTCCCCTTTCCCTTTTTTCCCTTTAGTTGAATTGTTTAATTAATAATAATATTTCCTTAATTATCTATCTATCTATCTATATATATCTTTAATTAAATTATCCTTATCTCAACCCGTGAGTTGTTCTTTCCTTTACTTCTTCCCCTCCTCATCTGAGGAGGGGGAGTGAGAGAGCAGTTGTGGTATTCAGCTGCCTAGCACGGTAAAACCACCACAATTCATTATGAATCACTGCCAGTCTCCTCAGATGCAGAACAGAAATATAGCAGATGTAGAAAACTGAGACAGACCAAGCAAGAAGCAGATCATGACTCAACAAATAATCCAGGAGGTAATTCATCGGAACTTATTATTTGGTATAAACAGCCTTTTTCTATCTATCCCAAGACTAGAAACTGTTTTCCTTGCTCCCCAGCTATCCACAATTTTACAAAGGCTTTGGTTTTCTCATGGGATGCTTGTTTTTCATTTATCCATTTAATCGTCTTCCAATGCCTTAAGAAAAAAAGTTTAAGGATAGCAATCCCATGTTGTAACTTTCTTACTGGAATCTTTTGTCTTCAACAATTCAGCATGTTCACATGAGAATAAGAATAGAAGAGGAAAACGTTACAATGATTCTCAATGAAATATACTGAGACTATGAAAGGAATCTCGTTCACTCAAAACTTTCACTGTCCAGTTTCAATCACAACAAGGAGGAGTTGCACGAGCCATTATCATCTGCAAGAGTTTAAAACCCTCATCACCATAAATTTTTGTTTCTAACGGGTAGTTAGAACTGAAGATAATTTCAGTTGTGTATTGTTAAACTGATGTCCATGGGAAAAAATAGCCCCACAGATTAATGCCTTTTGGAGTGTGCAATCTGTAGAGTGTCATGAAATTCCTGAGTCCCAAAATATCCTGTCCTAAAATGGCACGAGTCTGCCCAGCAGACTAGCTTCGAGTTACCTCAATAGGTTTCTGATTACAAAATGGAATTTTAAATGTAAAATTATAAATACAGACCATCAGAAAGAAGCTTTCCAAAATATATCGTGCTTCAGGTGAAAATACGTTCATTTTCAGGACAGTCCCTGGTGCTTAATTACTGTAAGTCTCATGGACATGGCTGTTTTTTTCTCCTCTATTACATTTAAATCACAAGATTAAGTTAGACTTACGCAGTTTTGCCCTCACTATCTTGTTTGGTGGCACTGGCTCCCTTTTTACCCAACAATGAAGCCACTTTTTCAGGATCACCATTCTCCACTGCTTGCAGTAGCCGATCATCATTCTTATTCCACTCATTGGTCTAGAGTAAAAGAAGAAGGGAGAAACATTATTAGTACTAGTGCCCAAGCTTCCCGGAATGATCCTACACATATCTGGCACATTTGGAAGCTGAAACAAAAGCCCAAAACAAAGAAAAGACACAGAGAAAGGTATATAAAATAAAGTTGCAATCCATGTAGCACAGGCTCCCAAGAACTCAATGGTTCAAGAAAGTACCCAAGTAATCACTGAAGATGACCTCTGACATAGAAACTCTATAGAAGAGCTGTGCAAATATAAACCCATTTGTTCTTACTGTGTTTAAAAGAGTTCTCCTCAACTTGCCTAGAAACAGGATAGTCCTAGTTTCTCTTTTGGAGATGCACTGGCCCGATGAGACAGACCTTCATCACATACATTATGTGGATAAGCAATGAGCTGTCTCAGCTGATTCACACCCCACCTTATCAATCCAAGTCAATCAAAATTTTCCATATTCAAGGCTTTCCCCAACTCACTGTTTAACAGGAGAGATTAACGGGTTAAGATTCTTCCCTTTGCTGACTGTAATTAGTTTTATTGAGCTTTTATACCCACCGTGTTTGCCTTTAAAACAAAGGAATCAACCCGAGATAGACAGTACATCCATATAACTGCTGAAGGCAAAACATGACCACCATATATTTAAACCTTTCCAAACATAATCCACTATGTCTTTTTAATCATTCTCATCAGCTGAATTAATGAAAGGACACCACTTCCTAATGTGATGATCCCCCCTCCCATTCCCAGTTCTCATGGCAGGGCCTATTTCCTCTATCAGATCTCCAACCAGGATCTAGCAAGTTACTAAGAAAACAGAGTAAACTTTTGTATCCCATGTAATTACAGCAAAAAAAAAAGCTCTGAAAATGAGTGAAAAGTTGCACCTATGCTTTCTAGCTTGGACTCACAACAAGGCACAGTCTTCAGTAAGAGATCTAGTTCACATCCAATTAAAAGCTGCTTTTGGATTAGCTTGAAACCCTGCTACACTCAGGAGAGCATCTTCAACAGATTATGGCTTTCTCTTTGACATCAGTCAGCTCATCTCTGGCATGACTGTCTGTCTATTCAACAGCACTGGATTTCTACACAAACAGTTTTGGCAAAGACTATATTCCTATTAATATGCTCCTTGAGAAATATTCAGCTTGAAGAGCACTTTGTTCTGACACTTTGAACAGACTTTTTTTTTTTTTTTTTTTTTTTGCTGTTAGCTGAACAAAATGTTTGATACTTTTCCGTCTGGACTCGTGAGAAAATATGTACGAAGTGCACGCTGATACAAATCAACTCTCCAAGCTCTGCACATCCTGAAAAGCAGAAGGGGAAGAAAGTCTTCCACCTTGCTGGTTGTTTAAAAAATTAGATTAAAAAATAAAACAAACACATATTAGGATGAGAATGCAGTCCAAGCAGGGAAGTAGTAGTTGAAAGAACAACACCTGAAACAAGAGTATGAATGACAGCTCTACCAAAGGAGAAGGCATGCAGAAGACAAAGAACAAACACAGTCTGATGGCAGTATTTTGACTGGTGGGTAGATGCACATCAAGCAGTTTGTGTTCTTTATTCTTACACCACTGGAATAAACCTCTGTAGTTTCCAGAGCATTAGTTACATCTGCAAAAAATGATGTTTCCCCTAGCAATATTTATACTCCATGGTAATGAGTGCCCTTCCAAGCAGCAAGCTCCACCTAAAATGAAACTCATTGCATATTCTTCATTTGGGGATTTTCATGCTTTTAAAGGGAGCCTACTATTAAAAACAGATGCTAAAAGAAGTATATTACTATTAAATAAAATACTTTAAAATTAACATGGTTTGTCAGCATATTATGCCTTTTGTTTTGGACTTTATCCTGTTTCTAAGTTTGTTTGTTTTATTATTATGCAGTCTTATGAGATAGCTAAATATAAGCTATTTGATCAATCACCCACAAATCACCAAAATTTAATGCAAAGCATTAGTAGCACCCAACTCCTACACAAATTATTTATTTATTTAATCCTGGAAAAGAAAAGAGGAGATAGCAGGTAACATGATTATCTAAACACACACACATCTAACCTAATACTCACCTGCACTTTGAAAAAGAAATGCAATACCTAATTTAAGATTTTCTCATGACCTGAAATAACCAGTTTACTACTGAAACATGAAACTGAGTAAACTACAGGAAAACGTAAAGATTAATGCTTGCAGAAAATCCATAGCAGAACAGCTTTCAGCAGGGCATTCACTTTTTTAGTGCAAAAATGACCATGTCTTCCAGAAGTAGTTGCATGGGTATTTCTTTAATATTCAGCTATTAAACTGAAAAAAAAAATGGCATATAATCCTATACCCAGTATTCTGGTATAAGCATGCAAGTACGCTAATGCCAAGCCCCAGGTTTAAGAAAGACGCCTATTTCCCTCTGGACAGGCTGCTTTGATAACCATATCCCTGTCTGTAGTTACACTGTCATTAACATTCCAGAGCCAAGAGAAACCAACACAGCCAGGTCCCAAATTATGCCTCAGTATTTATATAGCGTGGAAGCAGCACCTGGGAGATTTAACATTGAATGGCAGAGCCTGGAGCATTCTGAAAGCGATTCTAATGTTGCGCAATGATGCCATGTTCATGCCAAAAGCAAAATATTTTATGACATATGGTATTAGTCTCTTAAAAGAGCAGAAACTTTATTTCATTTTTACTGTAGTTTCCAACCATACTTGTTTTGATTAAAAAAAACAAACACACACAGCTAGAAGAAGATTTAACAGTGCCTCATTTCAACAAATGCTTCCTATTTATCTGTACCACTAAACAGAATCCCTCGTCTCTATGAATTAAACAGACCCAAACTTGGACAAGCTGTTAGGTAAAGCGGTCTCTCCTGAGGACCCTGAAAAGAGTCCATTATATCAGATCCATCTCAGTGTCAAGGAAAGGCTGTCAGTGTACATTTCCTTGTTTTTCATGCAAAGATATTAATTCTTTTTCCTGTTCAGAGGACAGCCATAGAGGATGGAGGCTAGGGCAGGAAGTTCTGTATTTGGTAATCATTTTAGACACCCCTCTTTTCAGAGTGCTACTTATGTATTTAATTAGTACCCCTTCTTCTAAGCACTATGACTCAGAGTTGTTAAGGGAATTAATAATATTAGAGACTGTCAGATACCTAATCAGCTTACATTCGTTTTTCCAATTGCACGTTTTCAGATTTCCTTAGTGATTCTATAACTTCTTTAATATTACCATATCAGCTCTTTTGTTTTTCTCCTGGAATACAAAAGTATGCATGTAGTTTCTCTTTACCACTGCGTAGCAGAGTTATGCTCATTTAAAAATTAAAATAGCTGTGTTCTATGCAAGATGCTTAAAGTCATCATGCTGTATTGCCCATATAAAAGTTATGCATCTTTCCATTAAAGCAATAAGGATTCCATTCTAGGGTATCAATAAACATGTCACTATTGTAAATGAAAGGCCCATTTTCTATTCAAGCTCTCTTATACACATTTAACAGAATTATATACATTTAACTATAATGTGAGTTACATAAATCTATTTATAGACCTCATTTTTTTCTGCAAAATAAAATCAGGGATACATTTGTCCACATAAACAAACAACCATGCAGACATCAACTGTTGCTTAAGTATTCCTCTGCTATGATTCAACTGCTTTTTCTTCTTCTGTAGACTCAAATCAGCAGCATTGTACAATGAATGCATTCCAGAAGTTAAAGGTAGAGCTAATGAAGGCCTACAGCAGGCTTTCAAAAACAGCTGTTCCTGTAGGAAATTGTAGCCCTACTATCCAAAAAAAAAAAAAAAAAAAAGAGAGAGAGAGAAGGAAAAAAAAGAAAAAGGAAAAAGAAAAAACATTAGGAACCCACACACTAGAAGGAAAGAGAATATGTACCGAGAAACACAGTGTCCCCTGCCCAGGGTTGGAAGCAAGTTGGAGGCATTTAAGTCAGTGAGGCTTTCACAGTGGTGCCTCATGTTATCAACAACTGCACAGCCACTGGTGCACAGAGCAGACCAGAAAATACAGAACCCTCAACAGAGGCAGCTGTGCTGCATTACACAGAATTTCTAGTTCTCTTATAATATTAGCCTGGTTTTGGCCCAACAAGTCACACAAATAACCACCAAAGACTTGGAAGATAACTTCTGTCAGTACAATACAAAATACAGCAACTACTATTGCTCAGTAAATGTTTCTAAAAGCCACCTCAAGCTGCCATTTATTGTGCAGCACCAGCATTTGTTTGTCTAGGACAATGTGCACATGGGAGACGGATGCTTTTTGACCAAGAGCACTGGAAGGACCAAGGCAGCCAGCATAACTAGAGACCTTAACTTCTTAAAACCTCTGCATTGAGCTTCTGCCACTGCAACCCCACAAACCATCCCATTCCACTTATCCAGGGAGCCCAAATATTTCTGTAAGGCTCTTTTGTTCAGCTGCCCCACATCCTGCCTGCTCTATCGCAGGGCTCGCTCAGCACCAACTCCTTGCTTTTATCCACACCCACCGACACAACTTGCACATTTCAGCCAGGCAGCACTGACAGCACCAAGCAGCAAACAGCCCCTGGGAAGTTTCAGTCCTGTCACCGCCACTCTTTCAGGTAGCATAAATGGACGCTTCCTGTTCTGTCAGAGATGCCTAGACATGCATTGTTCTGAGCAAGCCCATGTAGGGCACGAGCTCAAGGTTAACACAGAATAGCAGCAGTGTCTCTTGAGCATAGCATCAGAGCAACAAAAATGTAATATTCAAGCAGTTAAGCAGATACTTTTCATCAGCATTAAAGCCAAAGGGGATTTTTTTTGTTTGTTTGAAGAGTGTTGCAAATATGCAAATTAGCCAATTGAGTAACCTGTACAGCACGACACATGGTGCTGCATGCAAATAAAAAACTGAGCAGCTCAGCATGAAGGCAAACACATGCATGTAATTAAGTTGGCAGAATCAGCACGGAAAAGACTGTACATGTGGGGTTTCTTTATCCCTTCCTCAGCAAGCACAAGTCCCTCCAAGACAATTAACATTCTGCAATAACAATGGTTTGTAAACACATGCAAAACTCAGCTGATGAAACACACATTTCAGCTTCATATAAACAAAATCAGTATTCCACATTGTACTTCTTCAGTTGCTTTTTCCCCCAGTTGAATTTTTAAGTATCAGCACACTGTTCAGCTTAGGAACATTTTTAGGAACCATACAAAGAAGTTGGCAGGACACAGCTAGCCAAGCTCAGGAGGGAAAGCCACTCCTGCACACAGCACTGTCAGATCAAGGTTAATTGAGTGAGGCAGAAGGCAGGAGGAAACTTATTGACTTGATTTATACTATCAATTTATGATTACTTATTAAAAGGGCATAGTACTGAAGCCAAAAGTAGAGTGCGGGCAGTACCTTCAATGATAATGTTCAGGAGAGGTATAGCTGTCCCAGCCGCAGCTTCATCAGCCACAGACACATTGTTTCTTCTGCAAATCTAAAGACTATCAGTATTTGCAGCCATTGAATCAAGGAGTTATTACATGGGGCAGGAGCTGCCCATTATAAATCCTTTGCCATTGGGATCACACAGAGTATGTTTAGATGGCAATTTATTTTGAGTCCAAAGATAAACCTTCATGTTGAAACCTTTTCTTCCCTAGCTAAAACAGCTAAAGCAAGCTTTAAGCATTGTTTTGTTCCTCTGACGCAAAGTGAACATTTTCCTTTCCAGAAGAAAAGCTCAATAATTTAAAAAATGTTTAAGAAAGATACTTAACTTCCTTCATGACCACATCAGGATATTAAACCTCAATTGTCTTGAGATTATCAGTAAATGTCATGCAAAAAATGACTACATACAACTAGAAGTGATAGTTCTACTTAGCACTTGTACACAGGGTTTCCCATTTGCAAAGACCTGAGCAAACATTAACTGGACAACAACTGTGTTTCTTTATCTTTGGCATGCAGCCTACAGGAGATGGTTTAAGTGACCTTGCATTGTTGCAAACCTACTGGACGCAAAGTTATGTTATCTCCGCTGAAATCAGAACTGCAGGGAAGCCAGGAGTAGCAAATTGAAATTCCTGATAACTTCAAACTCAGCAACTTGCTGTCTGAAAAGGAAAGGAATACTTAAGGACTGCCATGCAATTGTTTGTGAAGCCAAAGACGCTGAACACCACTGGATCACAAGGTCATCCACGAAAGTCTGCGTGTGCTAGACTTCCCAAGAGAGACTTAAAAACAAGAACAATCCTATTGTAGGGAATGCATTTGCTAGACAAAACATCCCTCAAAGTTAAAACAACAGATGATGGCTTTTCTCAAAAGAATGGCTTATCTGAGAACATTTAACCCAGGAGTCAGTGATAAGCGGGTAAGTACCCTATACCTTTCCCAGCCCTCCATCCCCAACACTGAATTGGCCACTACCAAACTCACGTGGTGCAGTGGAAGTCTCCTTCACAGAGTGGCAAAATGTTGTTCAACTTATCAGCAACAGCTTGTCCAAGTCTCTTGCAGCAGCTCCCAGGACATTTGGAGCTTAGCATATGCCAGAAGCTGCTGCTTCCAAGGCCCCTTTCAGCTGCTGTGGCTCCAGCTCTTTCCTGTACCTTTCAAAACCTGCCCAGGGGCCATGTATGTCACCAGTGCCACCGCAAGCTGACCTCTGCTGCACTGCACTCCACCGAGGCAGTGCCCTGAACAACTGTGCCAAATGATGCTATGTTCATTAACTTTACCACAAATAAGGTCCTGACCTCCAATTAAGTTGTCAAAAAAGTAAAGTGTGACAACGGCTTTGAAAGTAATTCTTAGCGATACTATCTATATGTTACTAATTGCTACACCAGAAAGTCTTTTCCAGCTTCTCTTGTCCACCCATGTTCCCTACTTGAGGTGACTGGCAGCTGGTAGCATTAATTATATTTATATAAGCAGATGAAGCATTTCTTTAAAGGTGGAAACACCAGCAGCAATGCAAGTAACCTGTGAATATTCTACAATAAAAAGTGTTCATCCATTGTTCTCCTCTTACTCCTTGTACTACTCTGCTTTGTTGGAATGACTGCCTATACAACATGCACAAGGCCTGTTTAATACTGGAGACTGTATTTGTGTCAGAGCATAAATTCAATTTGAGAAGTAGATAAAAACCACCAAGGGGATGGCAGGAAGCAGTTGGAGTGCATGAACCAGCAACGTTAACAAAAGACTAATGGTAGCTTGTCAGTAAACCTTGATAATTACGCATTCATTGGGTAGCTTCTGCAGATAAAGAAGTGATTATTATCCAAGCAAACCATTTTTTCTTGCTGAACCCCAGAATAATACAACTGAACTGCAAGTCACTCAGCAGGGCACTTTTATCAGCCAGTAGGACTGCCTGGAAAATCTCCAGGCGAAGAGGCACTACAAACTGTGAAATGAAAGGGTCTTTTACCAGCAGAGAACAGGAAAGATGACCCGACTGAAATGGCCATCTGAAACTGCAAGTTTGTGAAGGGGAAGGAATAAGAAACAGAGATGTTGTTGAGAAAAAGTTAGTGTGGTCTTTGCTTAAATCATGACTTACAATTTGCAGCTGGCTGTGAGCTGTGCTCCAAGAATGCTCAAGAGGGTAATGAAAATGAAAAAAAAAATCATTGAAGTTTGCTGTTTAGCTGAGATAATTGTATATCCTATTGTTAATTTCTTGTTAGTTTTGACAAATTTATACACAGAGTAGCCATAAGGTCAGTGTATGAAATATGCACAATTAATAATGCAGAAATCAGTATGTGCACAATTAATAATGCAAGAATCAGTGGCTCTTCATAGCTTAACTGTGAGATTTCATTTCTGTAACAGTAAGACAGTGAAGAGGTTGAGCCCAGAAACTCTGCAAGAGAGGCCAAGAGAGTGACACAGTCCAGCCAAACCAGATCAGGGAAATGGCTGGCCCACATCTAGTAAGCCTAGCAGCACACGGTGGAATTCTAAGCAAGCTGGGAGGCACACAACTTACAAGTGCTGCTCATTTCACTTCCTAGCAAAGGCCACGATGTATTTTTCCTTCCGATACCACTTAAATGCCTTTTAACAACATAAAGGAAATCAATCTCCGCATTTGAGGAACAGCAAGATTTCCTGCTAATGCTACATCTAGGCACATCAGGTCTTTTATTTTCTTTTAAGCAATTACTGTTTTCAAGTAACCAATTACTTTCCAGTGGAGATAAAGGACAAGTGATGTGCAAAAAGCTCGTTTTGTTCTAACGTCTAGCATGTGGTAAGTAAAACTACATCGAAATCATCAGTAACATATAGCCAGAACACTGGCAATATGTGGAACTACTGCCCATTATTTATCACCTCATATCACCAATATAGCAACTGGGTATTTATCTTTACTTTCACATAGGGAAGGATGTAGCAGTAACCACACCACATGCATTCTTGGCTTTACTTTCTTCTGTCTTACAGAAAATTAATTGTGGATATTCTTATAAATAAAACAATGTTTATCTTAACACAGTAAAAAAAACATGAGGGATCTTGAAAAAAAAAAAAAAGTCAAATCAATCCTCTTTGAAGTGATCATCTCCCACCGTTCTGCCTTTTCCCATAGCTTTAAAGATTTGAGCTGCAGTGAACATGAACTCAGATTATTGTTGCTCTCATCTTGTAGCCATTCAGTAAATGTTACTAAAACCAAAATACAACTAATAGACTGCTGTTTACTGCCAAGCACATGGAAGTTCCTCAAAAAAAAAAAATCCATGGGGTATCAGAACACACACTTAAAGAAAACGCCTCTCCAATTGTTACTCAAAGACCACAGAGAAACCTCAGGTCTTCCTTATGCTTTAAAAATAATAAAATCCATAAACAAAACTGATTTTCAGCATTACAGGCCCGGTGTAGACTGCTTTCTAACAGTTTTAAGACTGAAGAACTACTGAATCCACAGATTTTAGCTAAATATCAAGGTCAAATTGCAACTCACACTAAGGACATTCAGTCTTTCAAGCCTTCAGGATTTCTGTTCCACGACTGCTTCATACTCAGTTGGGAAAAAGAAATTGTGAGATTTAAAGTGAAATCGGCTGGGCAATCTAATCTCACTTTTTATCTGCTAAGTATTTTTCAGTGATAAACAGGCTACAGGATACAGGGACACTGCCAACTATCTGCAAGCAAAGCTTGTTTTGTTTGTTCAGCTATTGTGTTGACTATCTTGCATTCTGCAATACTGTGCTAGACACAATGGTCTCTAAGGACCAGAGTGTGCCTAATGACCAGGACACAGTTCTAAACTTTCTGGAGTTGAGACAGTGATCGGAACAGCCTGTCAGCTTTCAACATCCAATGCTGTACACATACCACTTCCTTAATGGAATTGTTTCTACATTCAGCACCACCTATATTTTGGTTAGTATCTGAGCTGACTACATCTATTCGGATGTTTAGTAACATCTTTCAGGTTCTGTTTATGAGTGAATTTAGCAGAGGCAACCAATGCTTGACGCATATTCCTGCTTCCAGATGGCAAAAAGACATCTATCATGCTGGAACATGCTCAACTGCAACATTACCTCACTTGCTAGGACTGGCACTTTGTAGACCCATGACTCCGTGTTTCCTCCTGCCTACTGCTGAACCTCTCCAACCATTGTTCTTGCCACTTCTACATAGAGATGATTTTTTGCTAGTTTTAGGGCTGTTACCCTTTTTTCCTCTCTGTTATTCTGTAAAGGGGAACAGAGAAACAAAGGCTAATTGTGAAGTCTGCAGACGAGGAAAAAAATCTTCAATACTAAACAGAATCACACAGTCAAGAGTCACATGAACTGTCTACATGATACCAACAGCTTGCAGTGAAAGCTGTTTCCATTGTTTTCATTTTGTTTTCCTGCTAGCAAGACTGCAGTAGATTACTTGACAAAACTCTACCATCTTAATATCATCCAAATGTACCAGAAAACATCATAAATGGTTGCTTTAAAAAACAGCTCACACTATCTTTGGTACCTTTTAAACTGCCGTTGTAGGAAGCAGTACAATTTCAAAATTCATAACAAAATTTATATTAAAAATCTCAAAATTATTCAGCATAGAAAAACAGTCTATTTATAGCTGAATTTGCCCTTCTTGTAATGGACATATTCACTGTTACTGGGTTATAGCCTTCTATTCTGAAACCCAAGACACAGCCAAACAAAACACAGTGCACGCATAGAAACAAATCCCTATGCCAAGAAGTTATTTTGTTTGGAGTCTTTAAGAGCTCAGCTCAATCTCTAAAAGCACTTCATGGCTACAAAAGACTGCAAAAATGTTTCACTGTCTGTCTGATCTTCAATAGGCCACTGACAGATACTTGTGTCATGGATTGACCTCTAGGTCTAATAGTTGTCAGGTCTCCAAAATCAAATATTAAAGCAGCTAAGCTTTGCTTGCTGCTTTAACTTCCATGGGTGCAATGAAGGATAATCTGAGAGTCACAGGGAAGTTACACCTAGAATTCTTTCCAAATTTCTCAAGTCCTACTGGGAATATAAGCAATTATTTTTGCATGAAAACAAAATCCAGTTCAACAGCTAGAGAAGAGTATGTGAGATTTCACACCACCACATCTTCCCACGTTGTTTATCCTCCACATCACGTGCACTGACAATCAGACAAGGCTTTTATGCATCAGATCCTCTGTGCACGGAACATCAACTGCCCACACGTGGCAGGCCTCAAGAGAAAGGAGGGAAAGAGCAGGCAGGCACTCACCCTGTTTCCTTCCCATGGTCCTCATCTGCAGAAGAAGCTCCTTTCTGTACAGAGTTAAAAAAAAAAAACACTCATCTCGCTTATGTGGATTTTCTGTTTGCCAGGCACAGATGGCCTCACCTTTCATCTGATCAGGGCCACAGCTAGCACACCATCTATCAGGCACCATGTGGAAATTGAGCTATTTGCCCCAAGCTAGTGCTGGAGTTTAACACTTGCCTGTTCAAACAGCAATTCAGCCATCTGCTGCTTGCCACAACTGCCCGGATCTGTACTAATGGACCAGTCTACATGCAAAGAACCCTTCGTTCTTATCTAAATATTCGTATCCGCATGAAATTTAGTCGAGCACTAAGTGCTATTTCTACCAAGCTCTTGCTCATTTGGGTAATCTGCATCTCAGTGTACACACTAGGATTAATCACACAAGATGACAGAAATCACAATCTGCGCCTTTTTTATTGTTGTTAAAAAAGATTCACTCAGCTCCTATTAATTAGTCCTAGGCTGAATTATATTGGCATGTCACAGTCTCTTTACTCTTATCAGAGGTAAGTGCTGCCAATGGTTCCACCATGCAGTCTTGATCCTGCTCTGTGAGGAATACTGTTGTTGCATTTAGAAACCTTCCTAGGGCTGTCTAGCTTTTATTGTGATTTCTTCAAAAGCTTCATGCACAGATCCTATATGAACAGAGATCAGCAGCTTAACTACCTAGAGGTTTTCACCTTTCCAGTACAGTCTCAGTGAATTAAATTGCTACAATGAAAAGACACACAAAGCACAAAATCCTTAAGGGCAGAGCAGTCCCAGAGTCTGTGAAGACACAGCACACATTCCCATGTACAGTGAATCTGCTGTTTTATAAGCCCATTTTCCGTCATCAAAACAATCCCTGTTACAGCTAGAACTTCTTCATCAGAGCCCACAGAGGTACTGACATGAGGAAAAAAAAAAAAAGTCTAGTAATAATGCCAATCTTATAAAACATTTCCCTAAAGTCCCCGTTCCCCTTTGATGCTTACAAGTAGAGCAGTCTGACAAACACCCTGAGATATACACACTCCCCACTACATTCTATTTACTCCACAAACTTTTCGGATTGCGACTTCACACCAAGGCTATGCTGGATTCTGTAGAGAGCATCTAATGCAACAACTGTGAATGAATGAAATGCTGAAATGTCTGAAATGCTAATTTCAGACTGCTCCCAAGAACAAATGGCCAGTCAGCAGTAAGTTAATTCTTATTCTCTTCAAAACATGCTTTTTGAATATTTATGTGAGAAGGTAGAGGGGGAGATAAAAGGAGATCAAGCATGTTTAACAGATTCCTAGTCTTCAAGGAAGAAGAGATAACACCTAAGAGCTTTGTGTATCATGAGTAAAATGCAAATAAAGTGTATTTTTTTTTAAGAATTTGCCTTACATACCTTTGGGATTCCCTTCTACTTCAAGAGACATGAAACCCAAATTGACATACAATACAAGCATCCTTTTTGTATCCTCTAACAGCATCTTCAACAGATTCAGTAATAATTGCAAAGGATTGTATAAATAAGCTGAAAACAGGGTAGTTTTCATTGCCAGAAACAGCAGAAAGTTTCCAAATTTTATGGGTTAAAAAAAGCCAATAAATTTAACAGTCTTTTGAAGATGTTAGTGTAATCCTTCCAAAACTGAAGAGAACAGATGACTCAACCATATGGCCAAGTTCCACTAAAATTCTGTCTCGTAATCATAAAACATGATGTAATGTAGCTTGGTCCCAGGAGAAGGAAAGGCGTTAGACATGTGTGACATGCACAAGCATTCCCTGAATCCATCTGGCTAGCTAGTTTGAAAAGGTAATACACAAATAATCATGGTTTTTTAGAAGTCTCCAAGATAAATATTCTCAAATCTTCTCTTGGAAAAGGAATAACTATTGCTCTTCCAATCTAAATCAATGCATCAGCCATTATTGTTACAAACACTGCTCACCTAAACATGTACAGTGAAGTACTTGCTACACCTTTCCACAACAATGCATCTTTTAGAAAGTTTGCCATTATAAACTTTGAAAGCAATCTGTGCTGGATTACTACCTCACTATTAATGAGCATGAGTAGTTTAAAGGACTATATGCAAATCAAAAGAAGCTTCCCTTTTAAAAATATCTAGGGAAGGAGGAAGAATACACATCAGTTAAGAATACATACACACTGAGTGGCAAAGAATATTATCTTCTGCATTACGTAAAGGTTGAATTGAAATAATTGCTAAGAAAAATCAGAGCCATCAGCTCTGACAGGTAAAATACTTTCAAATCATTAATCACCCAGATATACACAACAGAAGTCATCGATACCATCGTAATTCAAGTGTTCTACAATCACCTGGAATTAACAGTGACCACTCAGTACATGGTTCTAACTCTGACCATCATTATATTTAGGACTCTACTTAAGCAGGTATGCACAAATGTCTTAGCATGCAATGTCTAACAGCTCTATAAAAACTCCATTTTTTACAGTGGGTAGTTCAAATCTATCTATGATTTCAGTCCAGGCTACTAGAAAAACAGACCAATTCCAGAAAGAAAAGTAAGGAAAAAGTGACAAGCAGCAGTAGTTTCCTTTCTCAACGGTGACAAAATTTGCAAGGGAATATTACTGGGGGCTGGGATATAGAGACAACCACTCCAAAGCCTTTCTGAAACTACTGTGTTACAATCCCCCCTAGCAGAGACAGGCCCCAAGCAGCCATTACACTGAGCATCCTTTTTCCTATGAACACACACACTTAAACATTAGGGAAAGAGCAGAAACTGATAAGCCAAGTGGTTATACAAGTGACCCATGAAAAAGTTCCAAGCTTCCTGACTCTCCGTCCAACCCCTACCAAATCAAGAAGTGTTAGAAATCAACGTGTAAGCCATAAAGAAAAAAACGATCAGTATGGACTGTACACCAACCATACATCTCTAAAATGCCACTAGAGCTGGAAAAGGTTCAAAACTGCAAATATGATCCAAAATGGCTTCTGTATGAAGAACAAATTTGCCAGGATGCCTCAGTCTCTAAGGTAGATGAGTTAAGGGAGACAGGAAGTCAATAAAATCATCAGTAGCATGGGCAAGATGGATGGGGATCAATGGTTGTCTTTTTTGGTACAATGAGGAAACATCAAACAAAAGTGGGACTAGGTCATAAAAAAAAGAAAGTCAACAGCAGATTTGTAGAACTCCTTTCAAAAGATGTTGCAGTTGCAAGACATCTACGTAGTTTCAAGGAGGAACTGGTCACATATTAGCTAGAAAGACTCAGTAGAGATATTAGGCTAGTGGGACCCTCAATGTGAAACAGTATTGCTATGTTGCTAACAGAAATCTGTCCAACCCTGTCACTTTTTGCATCACATCTCCTATTAGTCCTCCTGCTCTGCAACAGTAGATACACCAGCCTCCCCAGGGCCTTGACCGGGACCAGAACAAGGTCATGCTGGGAACACTGCCCTGGAGAAGAAGCTTGTCACACATGATGACACTGCTTTTCCTCTAGTGAGAAGAAAAGCATAAAGAAAAAAAAAAATCTGCACTGCTACCCCTTGTCTGAACTTCCCTTTACCAACAATCATGCTTCTTGCCCAAACCTCTGTGCTCAAGGAACCTGCATGCTGTAGGTCACTAGCAATCCCTTAACCACTAGTATCCAAATCTGATTAAGAAAAACCAGTAACCTTGAATTCAGCAGGCTAGCTCTGTATCAGCAACCCAACATTTATAAGAAAAATGCAGAACAAAAGTGGCTTAAAGCCACCATATTTGTCCATGATGCCTTAACCACAGAGCATTACCCATGCACAAGCCTGGAATGCTTTTGATTGTATGGTCTTCTTGTACTGCAGCAACCTATTCCTATAATCTTCTGGCAAGAGCTTTTAGTGGTAACTTGAGTCAAGGGTTGAAGTACAAACCAAGGACAGGCTTCAGCCATGCTTGTAAGTCAGGGATTTAATAAAAACCTAAAGACGTATAAAATGATCTTTGTCACATAGGCTGAGATCACACCCACACTATGAAAGAATACAAGTTCAGTGGACTATCATCTTTTATATCAAGCATATTTTACACCATGCCAGTCCAGCTATAGAAATACTGAATTACTTGTTCAACATGTGGCCCTTTTGAAAGTTAGGTATCTTATGTTTGCATCTAAATATGGATTTCAAAAGGAAGCTTTCAAGAACTTGACATGGATGTTAGCAAATTTATTCTTTTAACAGTTGAAGTGTCAATTACAACATATCAGTTCTATTTTATCCTTTTACTACACTATAGTATTTCACAACTGTCCTTCAACTACCTCCAAGAAATCAATATTTAAACATTTTGGCTTGGCTGTTTGAATGGGAAGAGATTGACTAAGCTAAGATAAATTGTCCTCCTGATACTTTTCCAGAAAAGGTTACAGAGAAGATACTACTATTAGTAAAATATGGAAGCAATATTACTATAGTGACTAAACAAAATTTAGTGAAGTGTGAACAGACAAGTCTTCCATAAACCCACCACAAAGCATTGCTATCTGCTTGAGAAAAAACAAAGAGCTCTTCAGCATTTCCAAAGAACTCTATAAGGCTGAGTGACTATGTGCTGGAAAGTGTTTCCTTAGGAGTGAAGAAAGTTTTGGCACACGCACTGCAACGTCACTATAAATTAAACCTCTGTGCTGCAGCTGTCCAAGGCTTTGTACTCAGTCCCTGACACAACACATTGCCTCAGGCTGCTTGCTGCATGCCTGCTCAGCCACTGAACTGGTTTTGCTATGTTCCCCTTTGCAAAACTGGGCTGTTATGCTCACCATGGGCTGGTCACCACCTCTGCCACTTTCTTTCATCACAAATGCTCTAGATGGTACAAGACATCAAATACTGGGGCAAGGCTTCATGACTGCTGGAAGGTTACCTGCAGCCTTCATGGTGTGTTAAAAAGAGCTGGGAGAGTTCCATGCACCAGCTTTTTACACTCGAAATTACAGAATGACATAAGCAATCAACATCAGATATAAGTGACAGAGGAAAAGGAAAATTCCACCCTTCAGGTTCAGATTTGCTTAAAATGCAGGCAACACATTTTAGCAAAAAAAGAAATTTCTGAGAATTAT
The DNA here is from genome assembly GCF_011077185.1 of Oxyura jamaicensis. Lineage (NCBI taxonomy): Eukaryota > Metazoa > Chordata > Aves > Anseriformes > Anatidae > Oxyura > Oxyura jamaicensis. Next base: position 12,000,070 of record NC_048926.1, on the reverse strand, counting down.
GTTATTTGAAAATAAATCGTAAGTTTTAGATGAGTATTGAGCTTCATGGGTAGCTAGCCACTTTCTGAGCTTTGTTTTATTTTCAAATGCGTCATTCACTTATTTCTATGCCCATGCAAAAAGTTTTCCAAACACTAAATGTCGAACAGGAAAACCGAAGTGGAAAGTGGATGACAGCCAGTTTAACTGAGCTTTATCAACACGCTCCATACATCCTGACACACTATACACACTCTGAATTACCGCAAGCGCTATAACCAGTCATGCCAGTGCTATTTTAAGAGAAGTCATATTTTGCAAATAAAAACGATAGAATTTCAATAAAGTACAAAATAACATACTGTGTTGTTTATGATCCATATGTTGTTTGCATGAGACTGTAACATGCAATAAAAGAGCAATAAAAAAATAACCCATGCACATCTGTAGACCTAGAAAAATTAGGTGCTGTAGGGCAACACTTTAATGATTTTAAACCATCAAATGACTGTTGAAGAAATATATATATTTAGTAGGGGGAAAGAGAGGGGGAAAGAGAGGGGGAAAGAGAGGGGGAAAGA
>NC_048926.1:11967051-11999500 GCF_011077185.1 Oxyura jamaicensis | reverse complement strand
GGGAAAGAGAGGGGGAAAGAGAGGGGGAAAGAGAGGGGGAAAGAGAGACTCCAGGTTTCATTATAGATTTCACTGTCTGCATATACATCTCCCACCAGAGCAAGTCAATATTGCTTTTTTTTTTTTTTTTAATTTGGCTGAAGGAAAAATTTCTGGGTGACAAACACGAACAGATTTATTCTCAAGTCTAGAAGCTGAGCATGCCTTAATACTTGGTTTCCTCCAGCCCTGGGAGCTTGGGACAAAACTGTGAACCCCTTCAAGAGAGGTGACAGAGCATGCCTCACATGGATGATGTCTGAATAAAACACTAGCCCACGAGAAGAGAGTGAGTTACTTGTGTCTGAATCAAAAGTGATGCATTTCTTGCTAGTGCACCAACGCAGCCCCTACCAGCACTTATTTTAGACGGAGTTATGCCAGGAAAAGCCTGGTTACCTTGGAGACATCTCCCAGCCAGCTCCGGCAGAACTCTCGTGATATATCTCACCAAAATGCATCTCTCCGCTGGGTACAGACAACTTCCATGTGCTTAAGGAGAATATAATGACACAGAGAAAAATGACCAGAGTATCCCAGCATAGCTAGAATATCAGCATAGGATAAAAGGATGAAATAATTGCATCCAGATCCTAGAGTATATGGAAGTATTAAAACTGTGGTGCAGTAGGAGCCTGCTACACACAAAGGCTTTTTTGTTTTGTTTGGTACACAAATTTGCACAAATAACAAGTGGATACTGAAAACTTTCATCCAGAGAAGGCTTCCATCCCAAATGTAGAAAATATACCAGTTACTTTAATAATTACAGTCTCTGGGACAGAAAGAGAGCTGGTGTTTAGGAACACATGCTGGAACGAACACATGTTTATTTTTAAAAAGAATAGTACAGCAGACTCATCTTGACTTTGTCCCTTCTAAACCAAGCCTAAAATAATTTGTGTCTGGGAAATACAATGTAGCAGTCAGATGAGAACTAGGAAGAGCTTCAAAAGAGCAGACCAACAGTATTCAAGAACACTTTTTGTTGTTTTTTAACTGAAGGAATCTCTGTCGCCAAATTCTCTTGCTGTCAGAAGTCAATCCCAGCATAAATCAGGAAAATTGCTTTAGTCCTGTTTACAGAATTGTCAAACAGAACTCTTTCACCAGAGATGTGTACCCTATTAATAGTATCTTACACAACACCCTCCTGCTTCACAAGAATGCCTGAGGGTGTACAGTGTGATATGTGGCATCTCTTCTGCCTTGATGACACATGGCATTATTACTGTTAACACATATATCACAGCAGAGGTGCTTTTGCAAAGAAAAAAAATAGATGCTCCTCTTCTTTGAAGGAGCCAAGCAGAGTTTTCTGGCACTCTACCACATTCAATCCATCAACATAAGTTAAGGTCTTTGGCTACTTACATGAGACTTGCCTGTCAAACTCTCCACCCTCCAGATTTTCAAAAGCACAGCACAATTTGTACCTTTATTACTACAAAAACTACCTCTTAGGCTGTTCGGTCCCTGGGCTACAAAAAGCTGCAACTAGAAGGCACCAACAAGAACTTCAAATCCCATTATGCAAACGGCTCAGCTTCTGCTTGGAACAGAGCCAGCCAAGTAGTGAGCAACAGATACAGCAGAAGCCCAACTTAACCAGTTCAACATCCACACAACTTGCAGACAACATGCTTTACAAGGCGTGAAGAATTTCAGTGTTTTCAATGGAAAGCACTGATTGCAGAAGGTTCCCCTTCCTCTTGGCTGACATGCCAAGGCTAAGATAGTCAGTTATCTTGGCCTATTATACATAATTACATATATATTTTCAGTCCTCCAAGGTGTATTTTTCACAATCACATAAAATACTGTAAAGTTGTAAACAAACATAAGATGGCTTTTAATTCATGTCTTACATTCCAAAAATTCAAACAGGCATCAAGTTTTCTTCTCAAGATAAAAACTCTTAAAATTCTTTCTGGTTTTAATTTCTTTTCGTAAGAATGTCAGGAAGAACAGAGGGTTGGGAAAGGAGCATAATTCTGTTCATATTTTCTGAGTTAAGTCCCCCTCTCCCCCCGAACTTTCACCCCCTTGCAGAAGTTCATGCCTGTCAAAAATTAAAAAGTCTGCATTGCAAGATGGGCCATTATAATTCAACACATGCTGCTTTGGTGGAGAAAAAGCATGTTTTTGGAATAGCTCTGCTACGGGTCAGGAATGTAAGCAGAGTTCATATTTCAGATGAAAATGGGAAACAGCTTTTTCTTGCAAACCCAACTCAGCTTTCCAGTACAGAAGTCTGTGCAGTAAGGTCTTTGTAATGTACTGCATCAGACCTTTAAGTGCAATAGAGAAGAAATTGGCATTCTACAAACTGCAGCATTGCAAATTCCTATTTTTAACACTGAATGCAAGTTTTCTGCATTTGTGTTAGAGCATACTCTCCTGCTGCAATGTTTGCACTGCCACAGATGACTCAATGGACAATCACATGCTCTATATCATTCCAGAGAGCATCCCATGCTCTCAAAACTGCACTATTGGAACACAAGTAGAAACAGTACAGCTCAAATGAGATGGCATCACAACAGTGTTCTGTTCCTCAGAGCTATGCAGACTGGGGTTTGATGTACTACAAGTCTCAGCACATCCCCATAGAAGAGTACAAAATCTTTTTGCACCCAGTCCTAACTGTTTTATTCTGTGTAAACAATCTTTTTTTGCACTTAGATCCATGTGTGTGCTTAAGATTAAGAAAGTTACTACATCTGTACAACATCAATCCCAATACCATGTAGAGGAACATCTTGGTTGCTAGTCTCCTGAAAAGATGGATGGGGAACCAAGGGAGAGGAAACAAGTAGAAAAAGAGTTCTCTCACAAACAGAGCATCTTCCAAGCTATCCAGCAGAATTCACGTTGAAGAAGTTGTCCAAATCTCACATGTATTTCCCTAAGATATAGGAATCAGCCTAATAGACTTGCTAAAAGAGTAACATATCTTGGCTGTTCACTAGATTGCAGCATCTTGAACAAGTAACAGGTTTGTGGGAGAAGTTCTTGAGGAAACCAACAAGAATGCCATACCTACTTCCCTGCATAGAACATGCAGGTTTTACATGTGAGCCATCTAGTCACTACCTGCTTTTAGCCACAGTCTCCTGAGACAAGCCTCGTTCAGCACATTTTTCCCCTAAAACCTTTGCTGCTCAGACAGGTTGGAGGAAGCAGAAACCTGAACAGAGTGGATAGCAGTCAGTCAGGAAACCTGAATCCTCTCACTGATGTATATGTGAGAGACGTGGTCTTCAGACATAAGAGTCAGCAGCCTCCATCCCTGAAGGGAGGAATGGAAAAATTCACATCACACAATGAGGCAGGGTTAAGATAATGACAAAATTCCCTATTTTAACTCTTTCATTTCTTGCCGGAACCTACAGTGTAAGACTACCAAAAACAGGATGTAAGATGCACCATTTAAGTTCACAAAACAATGGCAGTAACAGAGTATGATTTTACCCTTTGGGTGGAAGGTACAACCATAAACATAAAATGCAAATGTCAGGCAGAAAAAAAAAATACTGCCATGTAGCAAAAAGATTGAGATCTATTTATTTTATGAGAAACTGTGCAGCTAGATGCATGTCAGAGTTCAAATTATCCTAACATTTCAGGGCCCCAGTCATGGTTGAAAGCGCTATTGCACAAAGCACTAGAGAAAACAATCTACCCTTGATTATTCTCAAATTGCAAGTGTAGCCAGATCCTCACCTAAACAGTCTCCAGAACAGCTACGTTAAGTAGCTTTCTTAAACAAGTTCAGTGTGACACTACTTTTAGTGTTCCATCTATTTTACAGAGTGGAATCAGATCTCCTTACAAGTTTATTTAGCATAGACAGAAACCACATCCCTATTCCTCGATATGAATTGTCAGTTTTAAAAACCGGACCCAGCTGGTAGCTTTCTGTTAGCACTGATGGTATTCATTACCAAGTGTCAGAGAAACTTAAAGTCCTTAGTATGGCTAGTTTCAGCAAACTCAGCAATACAGGTCTGAAGGTCCTGTTCTTGTTCCAAAATTATTTATTTTGAAACAGTTTTTAATTTGATGCAGTTTCCTTCCTCACCACAGAAACAGGTTTATGCAATCAGTCTATACCAGTACACCTACTTCAAGATTACTTAAAGCTAGGAAGCAGTCTCCAAGATAAATAAGCTCACTCAAGTTTCATGAGAAACAGAGATTATGTAGATGAGAATAATGCAGTGCTTCCACCAAAGGCTGCCATTTAAGCTTAGCTGTTTTATCTGTCAAATGCTAAACGTTTAACTGCACTACCTGTTTTAGCAATTCAGAACAGCCCCAACAGGCACTGCCTGATGCCCAGCAGGCACATGGGGGGACACTGCAGAGAGCTGATTCTACACGTATGTCAGAGAAAGAGCAGAAAGGGCAAACACTGAAGGCCAGTGCAGGTAAACGACAAGTTGGAATACAAACCAATCAGGCTTCAACAGTTCTGCTACTTCCAAAGGACCTTGTGAAATACAAGACATCTAAGAGTGACTCTGCCCAGTCTCCAGAAATATTGCAAAAATGCTCACATGATTTTTTTTAAAAGGGTAGCTTTATTTTCTTACAGCTTTTACAGAATATGTAGTCAGATTCGTAACATAAATCAGGTAGGCTCTACCAAGAAAGAAGGTTTAAATTGTGGGATTGAGAAGGAAGCTATGGGAAATCTCTGAAGGACTGTGCTCTGGACTTAACACCAGCAGCAGCAACTCCAGCCCCATCATCTTACATAAAAAATCAGTTATCAGTTGATAAATTGATTTTTTTCAATTGGTAAACACTCTCCCTGTATTGAATTGCTGAAGGTAGAGAACTCCATGAACACTAGACAGTTAACCACATTGCCTTCAGCTACTGAAAATAAGATAGTCCCCCTGTCATTCTCATCAGCTGAAATTATGTTCACTCCACCAACTGCAGTACATGGCAGGTCTGGCAAGCTTGCGTACTAAAAGACTGAGACAGTTAAGCATTAAGTAAGAGAACACAAATTAACGTCAACTGCTGATTTTCCCCACCACTGGGCTTTCTTGTAACAAAGACTAAAAACATTGTAATTAACTTTGCTCGTGAAATGCTATGTTCTAAAGTTGGACTTAATTAGATACAATACAATTCTTGCCAGAAACAAATAATGTGTGTCTTTCATCAACTAGGGTGATTGGAATTTATTCATGTTCTCGGCAAGTCTGCATAACGCAAATTATGTTTACCCGCTGCTCCGCAAAAAAGCACGGTGTCTCTTTTAGGTACGATCAACAGTATTTGATATTTTATAAAAGAGAAATGTAGTTTTTATTTTAGAATGAAACTTTACAAGAGCACAACAACTCAAACTGCAATGGCAAGAAGGGAGAATAAAAATAACAGCACTAAGCATAGCAAGATCCAGGGCCAGTACTAGCTTTCTGTGGTACAGATACATAATAAGTGTGTGGGGAATAGCAAAAGGATATAGAAACAGAAAAAAAGGCATGGCTTAGCAGTGACGCTTTTCATTACAGCAACAAAAACTAAGATCTATTGGTAAGCGCAATGCCTCAAGGGCAGCATGAAAAAGCCACATGAAGAAGTGCCAAAAAACATCCTCAAAGTTACAGTAGGACAATGGAGGCCCAGGCGGATGGTAGCTCTCTCCCAAGTTAGTGTCTTCTGAAGTTAGTTTAGCTTGAAATACTTCAGAACTCCACCCACAATCAGCTAAAGAGAAAACAAGAAACAGAATGTGGATGATATTCATGTCTGTGCAGGCTCTTTTATTTCTTTTTCTTTTTTTTTTTTTTAATACTACTCAAGCTGCGTGACAATAGCCATATTTTCCTTTGTTTTTTGATTGTTTATATTGCTTCCAAACAAGAACTGTTCTCCAGAGCTCTGCTACAAAAGGCAATCTCGAATGTCCCAACCTTCAAGAAGACTGATATGACCTTCCAACCTCTGTAGGAGACAAGCAGTGTTAGAGATGTAGCTGAAGCCTCAAGCAGACTTTGCTATAGCAGTCCTTAAACAGAAAGAAAAACGGTTGTTTTCCTCCTCTCTGAATTCCTTCTCTCACACTAAAACAGACCAGAAACAAAGAGAGAAGTGAACAGAAATGTGGGGGAAGGAGGTATGTCACACCAAGTGTTCTGTAATTTCGAGCCTCCCCATACAACTCAAACTGTGACAAATCACAGCTTTGATACGGATTAATTGTATGGAAAACTGAGTAAATTTAGAATTAAAATGAATATCACGAAGACTGGAAAAAAAAAATCTCTAATTTCATAAGGTACTGCCCACATGCCTAATGAGTTACAATTTTTAACAACCAAGGTTTTCATGTAATGTAGCAGGCACTCAGTCCTAATTGTAGATTCTTAGCATTTTATATGCTTTCCACCCAACCACTCAATGTTAATTATTGTTATAGGTGTTGGATTTCATAACCAGAGCTTCTAGTTCTCTTTAATAATTACTGTTGTGCAAATATTTCTGACTTCTGTAAACACTGTTAAGAGAGATCTTCTAAGCCAGGCAGTCAGTAAAGCTGCTGAGTTGTGGAAAGCCAAATCTAGGTGTCCATGAGCTACAAAAAAAAGTTACAACTACGTCTTCTGAATAACAAGGGAGGAAAACAGTACTGCATTTAAACTCCTGAATTTGTACCAATACTACTAGCCAGCTTATCTAGTTTTGTCATACTTCAGACATCTTGGGTTCATATCCAAGTTGGAAAGAGCACAGGATAATCTCCTATGTGACTATTTAAGGATATTTTAAGATAAGCAGTAGGTTAGTTTTGAAACTTACACTTATGCATGTCTGAAATGACTCATGAAGAGATAGTACTGTAAAAAAAAAAAAATACACAGTGAATGAATTCAGTAAATTTCTGTTTTAGCCTTGAAAATTCTGTGTGGCAACATTCTGGCAAAGGCAGTGAATGTTTTTGCAAGATTTGCCCTATTAGCAGGACAGCAGATACAACCAACCATCACCTACAGTAACAGCCACATTGGGTATGAAGAGATTTATGGGCTTTTTAGATCAGGAGCCAGAACCTAAGACAGTGTTCATTACACCTGTTCAAAGCCTCAGAAAGAGAAGACTTGCTCTCACAAGTAACCTTCCCAAGAGAATAAGGGACTTGCCTTACCTATGAGTATGAGCAAGTCCAAGATCATGCTGCATACAGGTCACTGTGCCTCCAGTAAGCAACTTATTCCCCTCGCAGCAGCTTGAATTATTTACTTCCATTTTCTCTTTTCTACAGGGAGATGTTCATTTGTGCATCTCAACTGGATATTCAAGGTGAAAAGCAAAGACAGTAAGGAAATATAAACATAGTGGAGAAACACTTATAGAACTCCAGGTTTGGTTTTGTTCATTTTTAATAGTTTGTAAATGTGCGGATTTGGCAATATTTAAGTTGCCTTGCCCTTTTTTTTTTTTTTTTAAATTAATTTCTAGACTTTTTTGCAGCAGGAGGGAGGTTAGGAAAAAAAAAAAATCAAGACTACTTTGAAGAAAAACCTAACAAGAAACAGAAAAAATAGAATTCATGGAATAGAATGAAAAAATGGGGCTTGTACTACATAAATTCAAACCGTAAATTCCTGAGAACAGTAGTAATAACTGGGAACTGAGATGAATATTCTTGTCGCATCAAACTATCACCGTTTCTTGGTATTAATAAGGTATCACTCCCAACACTTGCAACAGATCAGAGATGATTACAGCACCGTTTCAATTTCCCCACACCTGGTCTGTACACAGATGTATTTAAAATCCGGTCAGCCAGTTTTCTTTAAACCACTGGCAAAGGAACCTGGGTGATGTAACTTAAGAACACATTGAAACCTTCCCCTCTTCTCAACCCAGAAATGCTCACAGCAGCTGAAGCATGCAATGTGAAATAAAACTGGTTAAAAGACGACAAGGGAATTGGTTAGGGAATAGGGGCTTTTTGGCATTCCTTTAAACCATTTCCCATTCACCCTTGTGGAGTATAACATAGCCCTAAGAAAATACATCTGACCTCACTCTTTTCAGCTGCATTTAAAAAAAGTTTGGAAAGCAATTTAAATATCAGATTACACATTCATAAACTAAAAAAAAATAAGAAGAGGTTATACGTACTATTGCCTTTGTCTCCAACTAAGACAAGTTGGTTTCCTTTTTTTTTTTTTTTTTTTTTTGTAAATTTAATGAGAGCTTTGATTTTCCCTGGGAGACGAGGTCAACAGACTAGGGCATTTCCTGTCTGCAGCAATGCCCTGTGCATATGCAGACATGAGTCTTCTGACAAACAACTGATGTATTTCAAAGAAGGGGGTCATTACAGTCATGGAATATAGCAAGATCACATTATTTTCCTATTTGTTTTGCTTAATCACTATGGATTACTCAAACATACTTGAAAAGAGGACGCATTTCAGTTGTGCGTGTGAAAACAAACAATTCATCGAAAATCCCACACACACTGAAATCAGAGGAGGCATGTTTCAGGTCAGACCATGGCCATGCATTGATGGAAATTTGGAGCAAACATACTGAAAGCATTTGAGATATGAAAACATAAAATATCTGATTCTACAACGTCTGAGGACCTTGTCACTAAGAACATAGGCCCTTAGTGTTTAGAAAAAAATTAAAGGAAACTTTATGATCATGGCCATTTATGGCTTCCATATTTAAAATCAGCCCTCTGAATCCTGCTGATGGAAGTGTCCATGCAAACCTCATGCAGTCCTATCACATATTTGGGACAAACTCAGAGCAGCATGCAAGGAATGTCAAATCTTCAGAAGAATCAACAGCAACACCTCACCTAACTTCCCACAGATTTTTAATAGCAGGAAATTCAAGAGACAGTTTACAACAGCCAGCAGACATACAAAAGTCAGAACAGGCTGAGGAGTCTCAAGCTATGTAGAGCTATGTAGAGACAGAAATAAAGCTGGGCAAGGCAGAAACTGCTTGTCTTTCCTTGACAGAATTTATGCAGCCCCCATGTTTCCACTGATTCGGCAGTGCTTGAATATTCTTTTTTTTATCCACCACAATTACCCCATATAAATATTCTTACACACCACTCCCTCATCTTAAATATATGAAATGTGGAGTAACAAGTATCTGCACAAGATTACAGAAACCTGCACTGAAAAACGAGCATTTGAGACCTTCTTCCAATCTTCTAGCTTTTCCTTCCTTTCCTGCACCAGCTGGGCAGTTCTCATGCTGATAACCTAGGAGCTTAAATCAGTCCTGATGGTGAGATTTACAGTGCCTGTTCCCCTTTTCTAAAGGAGGCTGTATACTGTTTTACAGCCACCTTCAGTGAATTCACAAGCTACTTAGAATTGGTTTGTTTTCCATATGCCAAAGAACATAATTCCATAGTTGTGTTTACTGCATGTCCAGAGAGCTGAAACAATAAATACTACGTTCATAAAACTGGAACTACTAAGTACTATATAAGTAATTTATAGACCAAAGATGCACGCCTGACAAAACAAGAAAACAACAGCTATTAGTGTGAAAAAAGAAACATAAATCTAAGAAAATAAAAACACGGTCTTGAACACAGCCATTAAAGAGTTTGCCGAAAGAGGTGAATAAGTGCAAGAATTACTACTGCAGAAGAGCAGGAAGTATGTCATTAAATAATATCTATACACAATTTCTAGGTAACAGAGGGTTGGTTGTGTCATCCCCCCCCAACTTGTAGACAGACACAACCTGAATCTCACTTTGCAGGAAACAGGCAACTTAGCATTTCAAGGATAAATTGTAAAGTGACTTGACCTTAACCTAAAGCAGGAGGGGAGGGGGGCAGATTATAAATCTATATTCCAGGTCTGGAAAATCCCTTGTTTGGATTGGGAAAAATACACCATCGCAGAATAATTACATTCTTATGCTACCAGAAGAAAAACACCAGTGACTGCCAAGTGCATTTCAGCTACATCTTAACTTACTGAACTTGCCTTCCTGCACCCTAACGAACAGCTACCTAATGTTCTTCCATTTAATCTCATCAGGAAATCCCGGACTGGACTCGATGCCTTCCCTTCAAAAACACAGAACAGCTACCCAAAGCAGATATGGTGCATTTTGGTGGTTACACCTAGTGTGTAAAACTGTGCAAGCATCCATACTTTAAAAAATAAGGAAAATTATACCAGGCACTATCCCCAAGTCTTAGTCAATACAACAGAATCTGATCATCACCCTTCAACAGGCATGAAGAAACTTACTTGTAGACATTTTCCCCATATGACGCTTATGTTTGCCACATCTCATTCATTATGTCACAGTTCACCCAGCATTACATAAACGACTTCCAACTCAAACGATCCTCTAAGAAAATCAGCTCTACTCATAAACAAAACAAAACCCAGCCTTCATCTAATTTCATGCATCTTACCATCATCTGAGTAAATGGAGATAGCTGATGTGCACCACTACAGCAAATGGTCAAGAAACCTTTGCTGTGACATTAATCTGAGCTGACGGTCCTCACAAATTCACGGATAACACAACCTCCTTCTCGAGAGCACAACATGCTAAATAACCAGCACAGCAATCCAGCTGAAGCGAGACCTGGCTTGCAAACAAGGAACCTACATTAAGAACAACAAAACCAAAACACCCTGAGCAACTTCAAGTTTACCAGCAAACAACATATGCATTAAGAAGTGGTATTTGCTACTGCAAAAAGAGAGCTGCCCAACACCAAGCCCAGGGCAGCTTTGTTGCTGTACAGCACTTTGCACGCAGAGTCCTGTTTGCAACACCTATTCCAGTGTAACTGCCAGGGTTCACACCTGCTGCTTGTTGTAATTGTCATCATGCATTGACACACGATGGGAGACAGCTGTGAAAAGTCCAGCAAAAATAAAGGGCAACTGGCTGTTTGTACCAAAACGGGGACATAACTGGGTGGGCAAAAAGAAATTCACAAAAATGTATGCCCTATGTATGCTTTCACTGTGCCAGGAAGCACAGTTAACAAGTGCTCCAAGATTGCTGAAACTTGCAGCCTGCTCAAACAATTATGTTGTACACAGTGTTCAGATGCCCTTAGTCCCAGATAGAAGGATTACAGAAAAATATCGAGCTTCCTCACCTGATAAACACACAAAAATAGCTTGGTCAACCCATCATACTACAAAGGCCTTTAAAACGCAGCCTCCAAATCAAGTATAAATTTAAAAATTCAACAGTTTCCCCTGTTCTCTCAGTAAATGGGTTGTATTCAAAATTATAATTTCAAATTGGACTGCATTGCTACACAATGTTTCTCCCTGTTGTTAACTGCATGTTGACAAGAAGCAAATAAGGCAAAACAACAGAAGAGATGCACTTGCTTCTCCTCATGACCTACCGTACGGCTTAACGGTTAATTAGGTGCATACACATGATGCAGTTTCCTCTAGATTGAATACGTAGCAACCTGTTTGCAACTGGTGCATATGATAAGATTTCCTGTAAACAGTGCATTGACTAGCATTCCATAAGCTCACACAGCTTACTTATATCCCCGAGTTTACCCAAGTGGTGCACTTCACTTAGACTTCTGACGAATCTATTAATTATAGATCTGAGATTCACGTTAGAAGCGCAAAGTCACTGAGGGGTTGCCGTTGTTCCTATTGAATGGAATTATCTCAGATCACAAGCAATCACCCCCTAAAGCAAACTAAAAAAAATAATAAAATAAAAAAAAAGACACCCAGACCCTACAAAGAAGCCACCACTGGATAACCAGTCAAACTAAGTTTCCTTAACAGGCACAGGTATTTCTGTCCTAGACTCAGAGGAAACCTAAGCCTCATGGAAGCCCTGCCATTTTCTTCCATGGAGTCAGCATTTTAGTTCTGGTTCTTGATTCAAAGCTCAGTCAAGCAGACTGAAGTCTTTCGTCTAACTTCAAAGGGCACTGTTTCAGTCTCTGGATAAGCAGATAGCTTCCCAAAGTTTATGAGATTCCTAAGAGGTTCCCACCACACACAGCAAAGGAAGCAAAGATGAAAGAAAAGTACGCACCTGCAAGCAGAGCAGAATAAGCATGTCAGACACATATTTAAGTACTGGTAACCACATTATTTGCAAAGTTACGAAAACACCCTGGCTTCTGTCATCATCTGTACCATTCCAGTGTTCTGAAGTGTTAACTGTATATTCCATCTGAGATATGCACGTGCAGTGTATCTGGGGAATGAGACTCCTCAGAGAGCTATACAGCAGTAAATTTAGCTTGAGTTCCAGATTATGTTTTGCAAGTTTTATCGCCTCCCCAAATCCAAATAGCATCAAGTAGCACTAGTGTTAGGTGCTATACATGAGCAGCACTGAAAGAGGTTCCTACCTCAAAATACTTGAGGGTAAAGTATAAAGTCCATGTAACAAGCAAAATATAGGAAAAGAACAGTACTGTTGTAAGAATATAAAGAATATCCCGAGTTGGAAGGGGCCCACAAGGATCATGTCCAACTCCTGGCTTCACAAAGGACCACCCAAAAAAAACAGACCATATGTCTGAGAGTGTTGTCCAAATGCTTCTTGAAATCTGGAAGGCTCGGTGCTGTGACCACAGCCCTGGGGAGCCTGTTCCAGTGCCTGACCAGCCTCTCACTGAAGAGTTTTTTCCTAATAATCAGCCTGATTACAAAATATGAATACAAGCTATGAATCAAAGAGATGAAGACATCCTGCAGCTGTAGTTAAAATCTGACATTCAACCACAATGGCTTTCACCAGCACAGTCTACAGTGCTTTTAAAAGCTTAAGTGTGCATAACTCTAGATGGTCTAGATCTAGAAACACAAAAAAATAGCTCCTTAAGTAGCTTTTCATGTGTCAGAATAACTACACGAGTCCAGGCAGTTTTACTACTAACAGTTGGACAAGGATACCATAGCTTTTCCTGAAGCTAACCCTTAAGCTTTTTTTTTTCAGCAGCTGTGAAAAAAGTAGAGGTATCTTGTTCTAGACTTAAGAGCATTTTGTATCTTCTGTGAGGATCAGTGTGATTGCAAGCTTTCTACATGGTGTGACAAGATACAAATCTTTATACAGAATCACAAAGTGGTCAAGTTTGGAAGGTAATCTTCCCTGCTAAAAGAAGGACCAACTAGAGTAGGTTGCTCAGAACTTTATAGAATCATGGAATGGTTTGGGTTGGAAGGGACCTTAAAGCCCATCCAGTTCCAACTCCCTGCCATGGGCAGGGACACCTCGCACTAGACCACGTTGCCCAAAGCCCCATCCAGCCTGGCCTTGGAACACTTCCAGGGATGGGGCATCCACAGCTTCTCTGGGCAGCCTGTGCCAGTGCCTCACCACCCTCTGAGTGAAGAATTTATTCCTAATATCCAATCTATATCTACCCTCTTTTAGTTCAAAACCATTACTCCTTGTCCTATCACTACATTCCATGACGGAGTCCCTTCCCAGCTTTTCTGTAGGCCCTCTTTAGGTACTGGAAGGCCTAAAGCCTCCCTGGAGCCTTCTCTTCTCCAGCATGAAGAACCCCAACAACCCTGCCCAGTCAGGTTTTGGAATATCATCTGGAAAAAAAAAAAAAAAAAAAAAAAAAAACTTTTGCCACTGAGCTATAGTATACATACACTGGCCTAACAGTAAGACAGACACTGTGGTACTATAGCATTTTCTCACAAGCCAAAAAGACAACTTCCTTTTAGCTTTCGACCTTATATTCATCCCAGTTTTGTGTCTTCCCTCTACATAGGTCTAAAGTTTTAAAACACTCCCTTAATCACTACAGATAACACATGAAGTATTGAAACACAAACATCATCCATCAATCTCACCTGACACAACAAATCTGCAGCCCACAGAAGTCCTCCTCACAGCTGTGCTAAAAAAAAAAATGCAACTTCCTTATAAGAACCACAATAAAGGAAGTTCTCTTCATCCCTATTCCCTCTACCTGTCTGTCCAAACCCTTGAGCAAAGAAAGGCATCTTCAATAAGGTGCTGGTACTCCAAGTGTCTGAACTATCCCTAATCACTACATTCACTACATGGTATTTCCTGGGAAGAATGCCTTTCTCCTCTACAGTTAAGCTTCATGGATCCTTCAGAACATGCACGGCTTGAAACTCAAGGAGATGAAAAAGTGTGGCAAGCCAGGGAACACAAAAGGACTTAACAATTCCCTAATGCTAGATGCAGCATTTGTAGCATTTGGCTACAAGCAAGCAGAACAGCTCCTTGAAGAACAGGACAAGAAAGTGTTGCTGAATAAGGCAAACAATACATGTGTTTCAGTTTGATAAACTTTTTTTTAACATTTGCTGTCTGCTTGTACCATTCATAGGCTCTAAAAGATAAGCATGGAATGAAAAGGCTCAAGTCTCGTCTCCAACAGAATAAGATGTATGTATGTTTTATTGTTTAGTTAATAATACAGTGCCTATTCTCAGCAAATGTTTTTATACTTAGTAAAGACAAGAGACAACAATTCAGATGAAGACTAGACCACTCATTAAATCCCTTTAAATGAGTTTTAACTGACAGCTGGACAGATTTCTTTGTTGTTGTTAAAAAAAAATCAGACTAGGCACAAATAGTGCCAAAAAGGAAGAGCAAGGATATAGTGTACCACAGTAAGAATGCACAGACATCTAATTTATCATATTTTTATTTATTTTACTTTACATTTAAATCTTACTAAAGATAAGCAAATAAATGAAAAAAACTACAATTGCTTTTTTGCAACTCTTCCAAACACAGGCCTTTGAACTTTTGTGCTTTGTTTAAAGGGACACAAAAGACATGTTTCTACACAACAAAAATTCCTTTCTTGTTACCAATATATTTTAAAATACTATCTTTTTTCCCAGTGTGTATATGCCAATTTGCCTTTCTTTTTCCTACCCATCCCCACTTCATGCTGCCTAGTTTGGATACTTGATTTAGTCTTGAACTGTCAACAAACTAGCTACTTCCACATTCTAATTCTTCTGCATTGATCTAAAACAGTTTTATAGATCACTGTCCCAACTGCTACAGGGTTTAACTCTAAAAGAACTTAGTAACTGGGGAGGGTGTTCCAAAAGAACTTTGTAACTGGGGAGGGTGTTCCTTTTCACCTCTGCAAAGGTTTCACATGTTCTTTTTAATGAGGAATCACATGAGGATGGCATGTGCATGTGCAGAACACAGATGCAATGTGTTTAGCTGGCCAAGCCCTGCTCAGGCTAGCAGGGCAGAGCAGGGTTTGAGGCCAGCCAGTGACTAACCGATGTTCCTCCAGATCCAAATGGGAGAACAAGCAAGGAGGCATCTGGGATAACAAAGTTGAGAGGCCTGGGCAGGCATTTAGGAAAAGGATACACCTTTCCCTTTCCCCAGTCTAAATTTACACAGGAGTCATCATTATTGTGTCACTCTCTGCTGGTAAGAATGACTCTATGGCCAGTAATAATGGGAGATATTGTTCCTCATGTAACTTGGGGCACAAACATGGGTGGAAGTAGAAGTCAAAAGAAGTGCAGGAGCTACGTATCATGTTCTTAGCCAGCCCTGCAGGTTTGATCTGACAGTCCTTTAGCCCCAGAGCTTCTTCTACCTTCAATCACCAGCTTTAACAGAGATTTGCTTGCCATGCAATGACATTGTGGGGCTACCTAATCAGGGCTGCAGCTGTCCGTGACTGACCCAGTCTGTGGATGAATAATGCATTCTTTACAGACAAGGAACTAGCACCATAGCAATAACGAATTTGTAGCTCATAATGACATTTTGTTACAGAATGACAAGGCACTGCTGGGAGCCCAACCAGGATGTTCTCTACTGCACTCCTGACTATAATCCTGTTTTAGGAAATAACTACACGTTTGTTCAGAGTAATCCAACTCCAGCTCAGGTTCCTCTGCCTTAATTTCAACCCCCACAATACAGTTCTCTTTTGATCTATTTCCCTTTCTTTCTGTCCCAACCATTTGGAGATGCTGCAGGTTGTTGCCAGAATGTGATGAGAAGCTGAAAGTGACCCATCTTCATGCGTTCTGCCAAAGCTAGGCACTTTCCTTTCCAGAGCTAGCAGATCAGCAGGCATCCCACAAGAGCCCAGTTATTCCTTCACACAGAACAGATACCAAAATGGTAACTCTTACCCAACAGCTTCAACTGTCCCTCCAATCCCTTTCAGACCTTTCCTTTTTCCCTTCTGTTTTCCCCTACCCTTATCTCTAAGTCCTTGCTCACTTGTTTTCTCCATTACATTTTCCTTCCATCACTAACTAAAAGAGATGCTACATCACTTATGTGTCACTTTGGTCCCCTCATAGAGGGCTGAAATGCACAAGAACTACAGTTCACATGAATAAAGTATTTTTTTTACTCTAAGTACATTCCAGTTGTCAGTAATGTCGAGGAGACACTACGTAATGTCAAGATGTTCACACTGAACTGACTGCAACAGGCTGCAAGTCTTACTCTGTGGACTGTATGACTCTGAATACATATCACTTTTTCTGCACAAACATTTAAGTTTTGCCTGGAAGAGCAGGCTGACTAGAGCAGAGTTGTACTCTGTCCAGAACTGGAGGCGTGATGCCAAACAGCTCCCATGCTGAAAATGCAGTGGAAGGTAAAATCCTCAACTCCAGACAGAGGGAGGCAGAAGCAGGAGCCACCACATTTGTTTCAAGAGAAAGGATAAATCCTGCTTTTCCAAAAGGAGGTGGAGGAGAACATCCAGTACATTCCAGAAAGTAAGTCTCCTCCTACACACTGTATAGTGGAATACAAAGATCCAAAGACACTTACACACAAGTTTCAGTAGTTCATTTTCTAAAGAACTGGGGAGAGTGATCAGAAAACATTGCAATTCCATTTTATAGCCAGAGTGAATTTTGTATGCCTTTTTTGTAACAATTACCCTGATAGAAAATAATATGTGTACAAGGGGTGTGTAGAGCAAATTTCAACAATCCCATGTTCCTTTTTAGGTCATTGCAGTTTTCAGTGGACCAAGAAAAAAAAGGCTATTTCAAAGAGATTCTGCTTCATTATTTTTAAAGTTGCCCCACCCAAATTTCGTTCTCCCACACACTCACTCACTCCAGAGCACATGGGAACACAGCAATTTCAGTGGAATGTATCCCAGCAATCTTTCAGTTCCAGACCCCCACATAGCATTTTATACTATAAAAACTGTTGAATAGGAACCTACTAGTTAGAACGTTGGGCATTAAAAAGAAGTGCCAAGCCTTAATTAGCATAGCCTCTAGTTAACACTGAGATATTTTATACTACAGCGTACCTAACTGCCTCATTACTTCAAGATTTATGGAACAATGCCTACACCACAGGCCAAAAAGAAGAAATTTCCATGCGAACTGAAAACTTTTCCTCCCTCATTTGATAGCAAAACAAATAGGCATTTCCAGAAATACCAGAAGTTTGAGCTGGCAATTAGCATTGGGAAATCCCAGCCTGTCTTGGCTCTGCTTCTGACAATAGTTACTTTTTCTGCTTAACTGCACAGTAAATTCTAAATTTTAAAGACAGTCTAATATTTTAATTATTCAATATTGAAGGTATGCAGAAACAAATCCCAATTCTGATCTTCCTCTTGCCCAGTCAACAGGCTAGCAAAAAGAAGAAAACTGCTATGTTGTCAAATCACAAGAAATGTTTATCAGCTGATCTTCAATACTCACAGCAAACAGTCCTAAATATTTTCAGTTATTTTCCCACTGATATAAGTCAGTGGGAAAAAAATCCAATCTATCACAACCTTCACATCCTTTGTCTAGAAGAATTATAAATAATGTTAAAAACAAATCACCTAACCAGGTCATCTAGGTTCCTACGATATCTTAGTATCAAAGAGAAAGACATGTAAATGTATGTAGGTGCCCACAAATTTGGATGAACATCTTGTCATATTTAAGAAGCAGACAAAGCATGTTTAGACAGGTTTGATATCTGTGTGCATTTGAAAATCCACCCAGCCCTGATCTGCCTGTTTCAGATTCTAGACCCTTTTGAAGTCAGGCCACAAACTGACTAATTACTACAGAAAACATTCAAAACTCAAATACTAACAATAATTAAGAGGCTCATTTAAACACCTATAATGCTGGTTTTAATTGGATTATTTCACATTCTTCTTCTCCAAACAGAAGCACTGAAGAACTTCTGAATTTATGGTTAAAGACATTTATTCTCCACCATATTCCTACAGTCTATTCCTGCAGATAAAATTCCTACAGGTGGTCCATAAATGAATTCAAGCTCTGAAATGATAGCTTCTAACATTATCACAACAACTTTTTTTAAGTATCACATGTAACAGGTGCCTCGAAACAATTTAAATGGCCATCCATTGGGCTGCTTTTAGGTGTTACCAACAGTAGATTTTGAGTTTGATAATGAGGAGCAAAGAAGTATCAAAAGCGTTGAGAAAATACAGCTCCCCAGGCAGAAAAAGAGCCTAGTTGCTTTGTCAAGACATATATGCAATTTCTGTAATTTTGTCTCCAGATACTTGAGTATGCACAACCACTACCTACCTTCTAGTCACAGTGTTAGCTCCCACCTATGCATCCTCTTCAGATTTCTAGACTACATACATCCTCCTGTAACAACTGTACATCACACATTGACAATGCTTGTTTGTGACAGAGCTATAAATCTCACTCCTCCACTCCAAATACACATGTTCACATGGCAATAGTCACCCTAAGGAAGGGTTTCACAGCAATTAAATGCGTCAAGGGAAAAAAGATTCTCCAGTTAATGGAGCTGCCTGTGCACACCAACAGTGAATCGGGCAAAGGAGAGGGGAGCTAAGTAGCAGAAGCATGAAATGCAAAGCCACAAGAGGACTAATGCTCTCATCTCTCAGCTGTGGACTACAATTCTGCTAAATATCAGAATTAGCAGCCTTTTATTCGTGTGTTCCTGCAATTCCTTTGCTGTCATTCTCAGCCCAGTGCTTTTTAGGCCAATATCTGAAGGCGTGATCTGACAACACAGCTAAAACAAGCAAAGAAAGGGAAGTCCTGCTGCTCCTCCTCATTTCACCATTCCTCTCGGGGCTGACCACACAAAGAGACAAAGCAGGGAGTTAACCAACTAACCCAGCTAAAACTAACCCCACAATGTAATTTTCCATCACTTTAGGTTCCTGAACTGACTCACTGTTACTCTCAACAAGGGTCAAACATCCTTAAAAATAAAAGGGCAGAGATAAAAGAAGGAACAGGGCCACCTCTTTTGAAGTTGCAAGAGTGGTACAGACATGGCACTAAAGCAAATCCCACAGAATCACAGAATAGTCTAGGTTGGAAGAGACCTCCAAGATCACCGAGTCCAACCTCTGACCTAACACTAACAGTCCCCACTAAACCATATCCCTAAGCTCTACATCTAAACGTCTTTTAAAGACCTCCAGGGATGGTGACTCAACCGCTTCCCTGGGCAGCCTATTCCAGTGACTAACAACCCTTTCAGTAAAGAAGTTCTTCCTAATATCCAACCTAAACCTCCCCTGGCGCAATTTTAACCCATTCCCCCTCATCCTGTCTCCCAGAGCAGGGAGATTTATACCTATGGCTAAGTATCAGCAGTTGTGCCCACTTTCAATTCAGCCATTCCAGAGCAGCCTAGAGAGCTTTAATATACCACTAAAGTTGCCTACCCGGTCTTTGCTTTAGCATACAGTTTTGTTATCAGCCTTGCTGCTAGAGAAGTGTTTGAGTAATTCCTGTCTCCCACGCTCACCTTAAAGACTTATTCCTACTCCTCCCCTCTTCCTATATCTTTTTATGCTAACAATGAGGCTAAAAAGAGAGGTACCATTCCCTACCCCAAGACACCTCCAGTTCTACAGAATAAGACATTAAAGATTTCCTCCAGAATGCAGTACAGGGGAGGCAGAATGAGAGGGGAAAAAAAAAAAAAAAGAGTCCCTCTATCCCTGCTGACTTTCCTCGTATCCCCATCCTGAAAGCAGTTACCACATTTTATATAAATTGGGATACAAATAAGACTAATTCCAATTAAAACCACCTCCTCCTCCTCCTCTCAAATCATAGCTAAGGGCAGCTTCTGGAAACTAAAGAAGAGAAAGATAATTTTCCTTGCTTATCATGCACGAAATACAGAACAGCTCCTGTTGGCTGTTTTGAATTATGCCCTTAAGGTTTGGCTTCAGCACTGAGGAAATAAGACTGTCTTGAGTTTAGACTGCTGTGCTCATAGAGCTACATATCTAAACATTAGGTATCTTAAAAATCCTTTGTGGTCAACTTTGCAAGTTTGTTTCCAGCCAGTATACAGCAGTAGTATCAAAACAGCAATTACTTTCAGACCTCCCTTGGTTTTGGGGAGAGGTATGAGTGAACTGTCAAGGCCAGGCGAGTAAGAAGTGAACCAGTGGAATTTATAACAGTGGGTGGACTAGCTACAGCAAGATCTAGTTGCATCATGCATGTCACTTAGCCTTTGCTCTAGAGCAGCAGCCCAGCCAACAAGCATAAAAGTGTGAATGAAGTCATCCTAACACACAGGCACACCTAACTTCCATAATACCAAGTGTGTTCATGTGTTAGCCAAGGGACTCCTCTCATTACTCAAGCAGATGCCTAAAAGAAGTTTTACTGGTGTAGGTCAACTCGAACAGCAACTGCTGCTACTCTTCGCATCAGCGGTGGCAATTTCTGACCACCAAATAAGCAACTAAAGATCGAGAGGCATATGGAGTTACGTAACTGTGCCATTGGCCAACCTGCCCTGGTGAACAGCAAAGGCCAAGTATCTCTTAAACAGTTTAAAGTGTTTCACTTTGCTCCCAAAGGTTGGTTGACATATTTAGCTTGGTTATAGAGTTGGCTTTCTTATAAAGGCCTCTTGCTAAAATGAAGGAGTAGACAACCACCAAAACTGTTGCTACAGTGCCAGCACAGCAGCTGCCTGCAGCAGATGCTAACCAGCAGCTCAAAGACTTTGTAAGCTGTAATCTGCACATCTACAGATCACAGCACAACATCTCTTCCTTCTTTCCAGCTACTGAAGCTCATTACAAGCTGAGACCACTAGACTACAGAGACCACTCTACCTCTGTGCCAAAAGACCATTTTTACATCAAAGTGCAGCTTGTACTGCTCCCAATTGCAGTGTGTGATGAATATCAAAACTTCTAAAGAAGCTTCACTTTCAAATCTAATGTATATTCATCAAACTTGGCTGATCCAAGATCCTGTGGGAATCTGGCAACGACAAACACCACATCATTTCTCTCATAGCAGCACGCAAGTTGCAGAAGGATGAAACATCACATTCTTTGTAGATCATGGAGGTTTTTTTGTTGTTTGGTTGTTTGGGTTTTTTGGTAATTTTTTTAAATTCCACACAAAATCAGGAAAGTCAAATCCAAAGTCACCTGTGTTGCTCACCACACTATCGCATGAGCTTCAACATTACTGCATAGCACGAAGCTGGAATGAGTATCAGTAGGAAGAGAAAGACAAGGACAGGACTGGACTACAGCAGTCCCACTGCTCCAAGGGAAGTACACTTACTGTATAATTTCAAGCTTCAGTCCCCCCAGTACTACCATTAGCAAGACACCACATGTAACGTGCGGGATAATGTCTCTCTAAATGCAGTTGTGAAGAGTGTCCTGTAGGACCTCCGTATTTATGCCAGCTGTCCTCACTGATCAAGCCTTGTATCCACCTCTCCTGTCACACTGCAACTGATAAGCCACGTCTTGCCCTAACTGTACAGCTGGTTCCTGTATTCTTGCTGACAAAGAAACCCCGACACAGGCTGGGGAGACCTTTTGTTAAGTGCTGAAACACCACACTGATAAGAATGATGATATGTTTAGACAGAAATATGATTGGGCAGTAAAGTCCTTACTAGGCGTAATCCTGTACCTGGAACCAAGTTTCAGTCCGGGCACTAGCACAATCTAACAGAAGTTCTGTAGACCCTATACGTACATGCTTGATTCAGTTATTCCAAAAAGGGAGCAAGGTAGTGAAATACCATTACTTTGCATAACAGAGACTTGCACTCCAAAATAGAAACAGCCTACTACATGCTGTACTCAGCTGTTGCCTTTGTGCTTGGAAAAAAAGCTGTTATTCTCTGTAATTCATTAACCTACAACCTTATCAAGGTGGGAGTGAAGAACTTGTTTCCAGCATGGAAACCAGCAATCAAACTGAGCAGAAATACTTACGTCACTCTTCCTGAACTTTGCTTTTAAGCTCTTCATGCTGATCACATTCAACCTTCCAAATCCTTGAGGAGCTTTTTAACCTTCTTCAATATCTAAACAAACAAAAACAACAAAAAAGAAAAATAAGATTTCAACTTGATACCTTTCAGTTCATTGGCAGCCAAGTCTGAATTGAATTTGCATACGTATATCACCCTTTGAGGGTTTAGCCCTCAAGCTCTAAAAAAGATTAACAGCCAGCTAAGAGAAGTGTTCTGTATTTCCAAACTTAAAAGCAAGCCTAAGTCTGATCACAGAAGAACATAGGAGGCCTTTGCCAAAAACTCAAATGTGTTATCACATGATTACTTCCTACCTATCACTGTAAGTATATCACTCACACATAGCACCTCTCTGCCCACATCCAGTTTTAACATTAATGTCAAGGCAGCCATTTGTAAGGAAGAAAAGGCAGAAACATATATGTACAGTCATTCAATTAAAACCTCACTATCCTACAATTGTGGGTCTGTATTGGGTAGCCAAAGTACTACGTGCACAAATTTAACCACTAACCAATTCAAAAATACACCAAAACCATGCATGACACATACTAGTTAGGTCAACGCAATGTGACAAGTAGAACCATCTATGCAAGAGGAGTCATCACTGGAAGAACTGTTTTATACTTTTCCCCAGAAGAAATTGTATATTTATTCTTGCAATCATACCTATTTTAATTTGACAATGCACTATCAATTACAAACTACAAAAATTATTACAAAAATACAAATATTCCTCCTTCCTCTCTTTCAAATGAAGAAAAGCAGCAGTAACACAAACATATACAACCAGCATTACAGACAAGCTGTAAGCTTTTACAGGGAAATGGGGAAATAGCATCCAGAGCAAAGTTTCCTACAGCAAGTTACAACATTCAACAATCCAAGATAAATGTAAATGGGGAAAACATAATAAAGTAGCAAGGCGATGCGATTATTCATAGATGACAATAGAAAAACTTAATAAAACTGCACCATACTTGTGGACTGGACAAAGCCACCTGTACAAAAAAATGTTCCAGCTTTCATGTTCTACAATGTGCTCACTGGAATAGCCCTCATCTACATATTTTAGCTGCTCTACAAATTCCTACTGAAAGAAAAGTTTAAAGTGAAGGGTGTTCAGCTGTATAAACTTCCTCCCTCCACCCTGGAAAAAAAAAAAAAGGCAGAAAAATATTATGAGTCTAGCCAACTAAATAACTGAAAAGAAGACTGAAGCATAAATTCAAATAGGTCATGGTGGATCACTATTGTTTTACATCACTCTTCAGAAACAGCAGATTACAGTTTGATTGGCAAAGTGTGATTCAATTATTCCGTAAGAGAAAGTTCCTTATTATGAAGGAGAAAGTTGCTACATTCTATATGATTCCTTTACTATGAGAGAGTTTCAAAATGTAACTATGCAGTATGGTCTTTATAGAGTATATAAAAATGCTCCCACATAACAGAACACGGAACAGTGTTCAGGAAGAGGAATTAGCACTAAGTAAACATGTCACTTTGTTCAAACCCATATTTAATTGGCAGCCATTTAAGACACACACAAGTACATTTCTTAAAAAAAAGAATAAACAAAACAAACAAAATCCCATACACTGAAGATACACAAATACATTTCCACAGAACTCCAACAGGTAATTTGGATGGGATAATTCTGTAGGTTGTTAAAATATCATTAACTCTAATTATATGACTCTAAGTCTAATTAAATAATCATCCTAAAGTCATGTCAGATTCCTGACTGCTTCCACATAATACAAATATGGGGTTTTTACTCTAAGTTCTTGCTGTTCATGTCAAGGTACTGGACCACGGAGAATGAGGTTGTGGCATTGTGTTTAAATCTTTATCATGCAAGGGGGAAAACAACTGCAGAAGCTTTTCATTCCCTGCCTTAAGTGACTCTTTCTTATCTTTCTCCTGGGCTGAATGAACCAAAAAATTGGAAGCTCTGAAAAAGCAAAAAGAATTATTTTAGATTGCTCTGATAGAAGCATAACACTTTATTTCTACTACACCTATTCAAACTTTGAAGAAAGTGTGAAACTGCAGAACAGCTGTCATAACCTGCAGTGGAAATGAGCCTGAACCTCAGCAAGAGCCCAATAATCTCCAAACTCATTCTCTAGCAACACCAAGGATAATAAGCCTTGCAAAGACCCGAAATGCCACAGTACAGACAAGACAAATACCATTACATTTATCTAGCCTTCTTTATATACCACACCAGCAAAAGTTTTTTGGGGAAAAAAGATTTAAAAGAACTTTAAGCTGAGAAACATCACACAGTATCCTACATAATCCAAATTTAACAGGTCTTTTTAGAATTAGAAGTTAAACAAAAAGGTATCCAGTTTAAATAGTCTATTTATTAAGGTAAAAACAAATTTTTGCATGGGGAATTAAAAACGTGAAGTCTTTCCTCACAGACCGATTGCCAAAGAATTGCCTGCTATAGGTCATCTTTCCCCTTCCCACTCCCTACAGCATTTTTGGCTCCCACGACCGAAATATTTGTTATAGCTCCCATGGAAATGAAGTACTGAAGTACAGGGCTATGGGAAAGATGGCAAATCCTTGTAGGTATACGCATGGAAAGCTGAAAAGCTGAACTCTCTTCTGCAAGGAACCTGTAGCAGTCTAACAAGCTTTGCAAGCACTCCCAGTATGCTACTTTTCCCAGTTTCAGGAAGGAAGACGGGAGGTGAGCTGTGTTTCTGCTAGAAGCCAACTTATTTTTTTCCCACAGGATATTTCACTTCTTGCGTAAGTGCATTTTATACATTAAATTTGAAACTGAAATCCACAGCATAATTAAAAAAGCATGCACAAGCACACAAAAACAGCATTCCTAAGTTTAGTGTGTGTCACATCTGTATTTTTTCCATAAAAGATAGTTAAACACAAACATTAAGATTACAGCTCATGTATCATAATGCCCATAATCCCTCAGCTGTAGAGATAAAAACCCATGAAGCAGTAAGGGCTGTCTTTTCTTGGCGCAGTTTAAAGGAGGAAGTCACCTCTCAAAGGGTGTAATTATTGGAACTGATGCAAAAAGAGGTCAACATTCTGATTCAGCAGAGCTTTATGGCAACTGCTCATTTGCCAGAGGGGGGATAAAGGAAGCACCGTTAATAAACTCCTGTTTTACAAGACAGGAAACGACAACTAGAAATTCACTATGGAGAATCAAGACACTTCAGAACTATTTCTGCAATGAATCACAGGTATTAACAAGAAGCAAGTTACACCTATGGCGTTATTTCTCCCCTTTCAAAACAAATGTGGTAATAAATCCTCAGGACTGTCATTTTGTAGCTGCAGCAAGTTATGCAGTAGAGAATTGCTTAACTCCAGAGATTCTCAACAGCTAATGCTGATCACATGTTTTTAAACATTATCTCCAGAATGAAATATCTAGTCCTCTATCTCATCTTCCTTTAGCTTAATATTAATAGCTTGCAGGAAGACAAGCCACAGAAAACATCTTTAGGTTGGCGGTAAACCTATCTAGTTAAAAACAAGAGACACTGAAGTGGCAGTAATCTTCAGCCCCAATAATTTCATTGAAACTGTGTTTTAATAGACAATTGTCTCTTCAGGTTTAAATGTAGGAAGCAGATTAAGATAATCTCCCCTACTGATTCACACTAAGATTTGGGCTATCCACAGTAAACAACCATACTGACATTTTTTTACCCCCCTTTCACTAGCTTGCAGCAAAACCAGAGCAGGGCCTTTCCCGCAATGTTACTATTAACTCCCTGAATGGCCAAAGAGCCACTGAGGCAACAGTAAAACAGCCTTAGGATATGCAATGCATACTGTTCATGGCAATGACTGCTACACTTTAATAATTAGCACATGTTAAATTTGATTAATTTTAGGTGTCATAAGTCCTGCATCTCTTTCAGGACATAATGAGAAGCCTCCATGTCAGGCAATGCTGTTTGGCAGCGAAGTATCATTTATAATGTGAACTAATTTCCCATTCCACTCCCCAAAATACCATATTTTTTCCCCACCATATTAGCCTACAGAAAATAACTGGAGACTCCATACAAGGTTGGTAGCATAAGGAGAAACCAATATACATGAAAAAAAAATGGTCTTGAAGAGTAGCATTGCTGCCATACATTCATATGTCCTTTGTGTGAATGCATCTCCTCTCACAGGGGAAAATAAGAGGTCCCAGAAGTCACTTCTACCTTGCAGTCCAGAACCTCAACATCATTAATTCTCTGGATGATTATCATCTTTCCAAACCACAAGCCCTGCTCTGACCCAGGAGAACAAGCCTTTGTGGCAGCCAGCTCTGCATGGCCGCCAGAGGCATCCACAGCACTAGCTTTTCTTCTACTGCCCACCCTCCATACTCAACCCGTCAAGTGCTTCACATGCTTCAGCTTCTCTGACCTACAAACCAATACCGAGAACATGCCCCAAAACAAGCTTCTCCTTAGCACTGCCAAAGCTCGCTGAACCACCTGGAGGCATTGGCCACTACCCAGCCTCTTCAGTTTGCACATGACTGCAGGCAAGTCCATATTGTGCTACAAATATCCACCCAGCACTTCATCTTGGGCTACCTTCTCATTTCCATCCAGCTGAGCGTATTTCTCTCTCTACCTCTCAGGCCAAAGCAGGGAAGCACGTACAATCTGACCAAAAGCAATGGGAACATTTCCCCACTCTTTTATCAGCAGAACTCAGTTTTTCCATCTTGAGTAACCCGTCCTCCTCTTCCTTCTCCTATCATAAGAAAAGTCAAATGGAACTTAATGTCACCTATAAAGACAAATAATTCTTGGCTTGGTTAATCTATTATTACTTACCAACGAAAACACACTGAAAAATGCACTGAGAAGCCCAAGTACTACACAAGAATCGGAGTGATTTATACACAGTTAATCCCACTCCAAACAGAATCAGACATCAGAGATAGCAAAGGCCTTGAGTAACTTAGTACTATCCCCCTATCTGTTCACAAATCACTGGCAAAGATGTGCTGAACTGTACAAATTTAAGCATTTGAGCCCAGAAGTTATGGCTCCATAGATATTGCATCACTAACAAATGCAGTTATTGCTCCTCCCTCCAGAATGCTTTGAATCAGCTTTCTACTCTTACATGTCCTTCTGATATTCAAAATTTTCGATTATTTTACGTCATTTCTAATGTATTCAGCTAAAGCAATAACAGCCTCTGGGGATGTAGCACAATGAATAGAATTGTTAGAGTGTGTCCAGAGGAGGACCACAAAGATAATCTGGAGAACCTCTCATATGAAGAAAGGCTGAGAGAGATGGGGATGTTCAGCCTACACAAGAGAAGGCCCCAGGGTGACCTCATTGCAACCCTTCAGTACTTGAAGGGGACTTACAAAAAAGATGAAAAAGTGACTCTGCTCAGTCAGATAATGACAGGATGAGGGGGGATGGTTTTAAACTAAAAGAGGAGAGAGGTAGGCTAGAGGTCAGGAGGAAATTCTTCACTCAGAAGGTGGCGAGGCAGTGGAACAGGTTGCCCATAGAGGTTGTGGATGCCCCATCCTTGGATGTGTTTAAGACCTGGTTAGATGAGACCCTGAGCAACCTGATCTAGTGGGTGAGTCCCTGCCCACAGCAAGGGGTTAGAATTAGATCATCTTTGAGGACCGTTCCAACCCAAGCCATTCTATGATTCCATGGATAAAAACCAATGCACAACTGTCAATGTGGGGATATGTGCAATTTGTTAAACAGTGCTTTCTCCTAGTTCTAGATGACTAGGAGAAAGTTTGAATCAATAAGGCCTTAGACACAGTGAGTTACACAGGAGATTAGAGAAAAATCATCAAAACGTGACATTGCTCTGATTTGTTTACTTGGCATATTAGACAGCACTCCAGGCAAAATCCTAGCTCAAGAGAAGTCCAAGCAACTTTGTCGTTCACTCATTACACTACAACTTTACTTTGTTCTTACTCCAGTTCTTTCATCTTGAAGTATCTGTCAACACACATGCAGCTCACAGTAAGAGACAAGATTTGCTGCATGAGCTGGCAGATACTGCTATCTTTCTCCACTTTCATTTTCCCCACCTCTAAAACAAAAAGCCCCCCTCTACCTTGTGTGCTGCTCCATTTTAAGACAATATTCTCTGGGTTCACTGTGCACAAGATAAGGTTGCAGTCCTGACGACTTTTCCTATGTTCAATGCTTAGTCCAACAAGGCTAGATTGGAACTGAAGCATACGGCTACAAATAGAAAATAGAGAAAACAGAAATAGAGAAAAATGATGCAGAGATCCACTTGTTAAATGCCAGTTATTGAAATGAGAAACCCACGTGGATAACAACAGCTAGCACTTGTTTATACTTACTCCCTTCCTAGCATTCAGTATCAATAACTCAACTAAGTGCTGCTCAGAATCAGCAAACAATGAGAATCTGCACAGATGCAACCTTAAATCTAAAAAGAGCCAAATTCGTCAATGTATAGATGAATATTCTGAAATAGCATCAATGCAGAACAGGCTCCTACTGAGCAGCAGCTGGGAAGACTGGAACATCAATTTAACATCTGCCAAGCCCCACTCCTATAAACTCTGCCCTTATACTTTTTTTTTTTGAAAGGCCTCGGAAGAATATCCTACTGAAAACTTTCCTAATACAGAAATGTTCAGAGATGGTGCTAATAACAACTCTCCTACTCCGCTTCCAAGTTTTTGGGTGGGGAAAATATTTCAGCTGATGAAAGCGCAGAACATTTTTAAACGTTACCTGAAAAAATAAGAGAATTGGGTGTGTTTAGAAATCAAAAATTAGGTACATCCACACCTCATAAAAAGTGTTAGGAATTCAGATTTTTTCTATTCTGGAAGAGTACCAATGCTATAAACAAGGAGAAGATCAGCACCTACATCTTAGTGATAATCCAGTGAGTTTTATCTGAATTCATTTTGGCTGGTGAAACTTAACATTCAATAGTAGCAGCACTGCTAGACAAATATTGGAGGAGATCCCGTGTTCAGGATACTCTCCCAGGTTTCAGAGACCTGTGAATCTCTAGAACCTCCTTAGAGTTACCCTTGTGGGAACTCAGATAAGTCCTTGCAAACAAGGTTCTCAAAAAGCACTTGAGTGCCAAACTGCCCAGAGACTTTTCAGGCTGCCCCAGTGCTACTGGGAATCAGATGTAGGCCACTGTTTCTGCATGCCCATCTGCAATAGCCCACAGTTGCTTCCTGACACTCAGCAGCTATAAGTAAAGAAGTGGAAAGGCTTCATCTCCTTCTAAAGTCCTACAGAGTCACAGACAGACCTACATAGAAGTTCTTTTTCTTTGCAGTGATGGGATAAACTTTGCTCTCCTCTTCACCCTATTCCCTATAGATTCAGGTGGAAAACAAACACAAAAACCCTCCACACAGCTTGTTTTACAGTATTTTGAATATAAGCAATGGCTTCCAGGCACAAAAAAAAAAAAAAAAAAGGTAGCTTTATAAAGTATGTGCAAGTTATTAGAGCATTCATCTAAAATGCAAGACCTGCCCTAGAGAGGTAGGACTTGAGTGAAAATCTAACACTGCCCAGGCAAATGCACTAACCATCAGGCTGCCGGCTCTCCCCTCCAGAAGTGGTCACACCAACTAGTGCAGGGCCACCAAGATGATGAAGGGACTGCAGCACCCGTTCTCCAAGGAGAGGCTGAGACAGCTGGAACTGCTCATCCTGGAGAAGAGGACACTCAAGTGGGATCTCATTGATGTCAACAAATACCTGAGGGGAGGGCGCGAAGGGGATGGAGCCAGTCTCTTTTCAGTGATGTCCTGTGCCAGGACAAGAGGCAATGAGCACAAACTGGAACACAGGAGGCACTTCTGTGCTGTGCAGGTGATGGAGCACTGGGACATGTGGCCAAGAGACATTGTGGTGTCTCTTTCCCTGGAGATCTTCAAAAGCTGCCTAGACTCAGTCCTGAGCATCCTACTCTGGGTGTCCCTGCTTGAGCAGGAGGTTGGACCAGATGGACCCAGAGGTACCTTCCAATCTCAAGTACTCTGTGATTCTGTGACTGCCACCATCACCTTCAGGAGCTACTGGCCATCCTGTTCTGGATCTCAACATGTGGGAAAGACACTTTCTTTCACTGCTATGTACTTCTGCTCCAGCAGTCCTCTGCAGGCACCTAGACTAGCTTTTTTTCTTAAGTACCAGTGGAGACCTTCAGTTGCTCCCACACTTTACCAGCCTCACATTTGTCAGTGTCAAGCTTTGCTATACCGTATTACATGAATCGCATGTATTTGTACTCTCTCTTCTACATCCTAAAACTGCATTATTAGGTGACCCTCAAGACATAAGAAGCAGCAAGACTGACAACTCCCAAAACAGTCCCCAAGCTACCTTGCTATCACCTGCAAACATGCATTCACAGGCACCTAGACAGCAACCCCAAGGAACATGTTAGAGGGACTAGGCTTCCCAGACATGCGGGAATTCAAATTCAAATCCCCAAACCCAAAAGATATAATGAACTACTCTGTTCCCACCTACCACCCAGCTAATGGAAGCTGCCTGGGATTTTGAGTCGTCTACTACTTCTGCCACTAAGCAAGACACCGAGCCTTGAATTGATTTGTTCTAATTTTGCTTGTTTTTCCTCTATAGCTATTTCAAGTATTATCCCTACACAAAAAGAACCAGCCCACAAGCAGCCCTCAAAAGGCATGTGATTAGGGTACTGTTGCAGTAGGATTTACAAATTGCCAATGTCTCACACAAGAAGTTTGCTTTGTGGTCTCCTGGCACTGCTTCCCCATTAAGAAAGGCATAAGCTCCGTATTAGCGAGGGGGGAAACAAAAACAACGTAATGGGGAGTGTACAAAATAAAAATAAAGATGAGGCAAGTGAGTAAACCCTCCTGTGAAATGCTTACATCCCTGTGAGAGACCAGCAGCCTCCTGCCTTGTCTCTTCACTTGATGCGATCCATTTCTTGGTTCAGGGAAGGAGAGGGGAGGAGATAGCGCTTTACTGCTTCGCTAGCAGATGTGCTCTTGGAAGAGGGAAGAGAATAGCACAGAGCCAATATTTTTAGAGATTGGAGGGACGGACATCTGCTACTGCATAGTGACTTATTGGCACTGAGCTTGGCCTGAACTCAAGAGAACCCTGAGCTCATATCCAGCCTCTTTCTACTCAAATACTCTGGTTCATACGGCTCTTATGCAATTCTTCTATTAGTAAATAAAATCTCATTGACAGCTTTCCATGAGTGTCCCACGAAAAGAGCCAAGCAGGTCATTGACAGATATTTACTAGCTTCATTTACTCCTAGTTAATCTGGGACATCAGATGGCCCTTCTAAGATGACATATGCGTATTTTCTGGCATTCCATTTATTTTTTAACTTGAAATAATCTTAAACTTGCTGGCATACATGAAAAAAAAAATAAAAAAGCTTCTGCAGAAGTAGCACTCACTCCAGCTAGGCTGCGTGTCACATCAGCTCTGTAACGAGTGCGCTCACGCTCCCTCGAGAAACAAACAGGGGAATGTGCTAAGATCCTTCAGCGCTGATAAAGCGGGATGTCGCCGGACTTTTCGCGGTCTCAGGGAAACTTAAGGCTGTCACAAGAAGCCATGGCAGCCTGCGGAAGGCTTTGGCTGCCAAGCGCCGTGCAGGAGAAAGGCAGACCTCTCGTGTGCTGCTGAGACTTAGAAGCGCAGAGCTCTGCTTAAACTTGACGCGACCCCTCGCGCAGCCTGCCTGTACTTTAATTACATTTGTTTTAATTTAATTATTGTTATTTCGGAGCAGACACAGGGACCCCCGACCTCCTTGAGCCCCCCGCCGCCACCCGAGCGCGGACCCCGGTGGGGAGGGAGGCGGTGCCAGGGGACCCTGGGGGCTCCGTTAACATTTAAAAAAAATCATCGTAATAATAAATAAATAAATACAATCAAAGCCCCTGGGGCAAACTACCCGGCGCAGGAGCCGCCACAAGCCCGTCCCCGGGGCCACCGCTTTGTTCCACCGAGGAGACCCGCGCAGACGGCGCTGGCAAGCAGCTGTCACCCTCGCCAGACCCCAGGAAACATAGAAATACCCAAATATATATATA
>NC_048926.1:11962426-11966951 GCF_011077185.1 Oxyura jamaicensis | reverse complement strand
ATATATATATAAAATACAACGGCACAGACCAGCGGCGGCGACTCACGGGCTGCTCCCCGCACTGTGCAAACGGGGCTCTCCGGCAGCGAGGGGGTCGAGACGGGAGAAGTTTCCTCCTGTTGCGCTGAGCTGGCGGCTTCTCCCCTCCGGAGCAGCTCCGGAGCAGCTCCTTCCCTGCGTCCTTCCTCCTCCTCCTCCTCCTCCGGCGCCGGCAGCAGCAGCAACAGCCCCGGGCGGCGGGGGCAGGTGGGCGCTGCACACAAAGCCCCGATTCACGCCGTGCGGGCGGGCGCCCTCCCCCCCACTCCTCCGAGCCACGCTCACCGCATGGAGCCGCAGCAGCAGCCGCCTCCCGCTCCACTCCGCTCCGCTCCGCTCCCGCTCCGGCTCCGCTCCGGTCCCGCTCCGGTTCCCGGCGCTGCGAAGGGCGGAGCGGCGCCGCCGCGCGCCCCGGGACACTCGCGCGCGCGTCACGTGGCGGCGGCGCGCGGAGCCCGCCCGGCCGTTGCGCGGCAGCGCCCCCGCGACCGTTAGCGCTGAGGAGAGGGCTGAGGGGGGCGGCGTGGCGGCCCCTCCTCGTCCACTCGAACTAGCCTTTCTCTGAGCTTAGGAAATGGCAAGTGGGCTTGGTAGCTGAGCCAAGGCAGTGATTCATTGGATGTGCTCCAAAAGGTAGCTTTCCGCCTCTCAAAGCTGTGCCTCGTCCGGTGGCTAAGCCACCATCCCACCTCCACATCTCACCACAAATACTGCGGTTGCCTTCTAGACCCTGTGGAATTAAGTCTGGACTCTTTGTCATGTTGACACCTTACATTGGTGAGCCTCCACCTACTGTCCCACCACAAGAGTCCACTGCTGTTAGCCAGCTTCCCACCTCTTCTTGTTGGAAAAGCCCATCAGCTAGTCCCACTCACCACAGCCACGTTCCCCACCTCAGAAGGTCCTCTATAATCTCCTAATCTTTTCTGTTCCCAGCCATATCCACACATGAAGTGGCAAACAGTAAAGGGGAGGAAGTAAGCACTTGAAAACTTTAGGTCATTATTGTAATAGTGGCAAGTATTATTGAATAAATACACTCGGTTATCACCAGAAGCATACTTTCCTCTCTTAACACGCAGTCCTTACCTCAGCCAATTTATTCTGCATGTGTTTTACCTTTGAGAACAGACGTAACCGTGCTGGCCAGGTTACCTCTCATTTTTCTTGAAGAACACATGCAGAATAAAATGGATGAGGTAAAAAGGACATTTAAATCTAGTATAGTTAATGCTGAAAGTTTAATTTGCACAGAAAAAATAAAATAGGAAAATTAAACTTCTCCAACAATACTATCTCAGCAGCTACAAAACTTGTTGTGATTATCGTGCAATTGTTTTTAATTCTGGTTATTTTTAAAAGCAAAATACACGTGTACAATACGGTTAGAAAATATCCTGCCTGTTTCTTCAAACACCAGCAAAATTACATGTAATTGTGCCTGACCAATATGAAAATGATGTAATATGCAAGTATAATCTCTCACATTTTGAATAGTTTGACCATTATGAATTTTTACTTGCTTTCTTAATGCCAGAATATCATGAAGATGGTTTCTCGGTATGTTTGCGTGGGATGGCCACATACAACACCTTAATAACAGTTAATGGCTATGGTATGATAAAACATACATTTCTTGAGGACTGGGAAATATGGTATTTACTAGTTCCCAGAGAAGAGTTTTTCACCATCTCATAAAGTGTGGTCCAGGATAAAGACTTGGGGCTTTGTAGTGGCAGCTAGCTTAAATTTGTTAAACCAGACTGATGCCTTACAGGTCCTGACTGCCCTCTAGGTAAGTCTCCTTTAATGGAAGACTGCACTTTCATCTTCTCTGAGCTCCCTTTTGGGTTCCTCTCCAAGGGCAGGGCACTGCCTCTGGTTCAAAACACTCCTATGTAATTTTGTGCATCTTCAGGCAGAGCACAAGACTGGGAGTCAGTAGATCTCATGCATAAAGCTCTGGGATAGCCACCTGTGCCTCTACTATCTATCTACAGAGTGAGAACCATTCTTTGAAACCTGTAGTTAACAAATGCTACCTGTGAGCTAACAAAAATTGTTAGTAAAATGGAGATAATCTAATCTGCAAGAGGCGGAAGGTGGAGCATATCCAACACACAAAAACAAAGTCAAAATGGAAGTATCAGCATGTCAGCTGTGTGACGTGCCTGTCCATCTCCCTCCAACCCTTCGTACCACAGGCATGCAAAGAGGGTGGGAGAGGAAGAGGATATTGTCTTCTGCTCAGCCTCTCCTGGAGAAGCTGGGGCGCTTGCTGCCAGTTGTGACTTGGAGCTGCTGCCCACCACTGAGGGTATAATGAAACCACCCGTGCTTTCCTTGCTGCTTCTCCAGAAGGGAGAGGCCTGGAAGTGGCTTAACGATGTCTTCAATCACACCTTATCACTCTACTGCCTTGATAGCATCTGCTAATTACCTTACTTGGCATTGTTAATTTTTTTTTGCTGCTTCTGGCTACTGCCTTCTGTAGTACACAAAGTGCCAGTCACATCTCTGCTTAGAAATCATTTGCAAAGGAAATCACGCTCCTGAACAGGTTCATCACTTCCCTGACATCTTGCGAGCAGTGTAAACTTGTTCTGTGAGCCCCAAGTTCCGCATATTGTCTTCCCTCATTGGACTTGTTCTAGTCTGATTGCTTCCAACCTGAAGATAGTCTGCTTCACTAATCCTGGCTGTTATTTTTTACTGAAGAACAATTTAAATAAAGTTTATTTTTAGATTTTGAGGCATGTTTTTTTCATGGGCAGTTCTTTGCTTACTGGAAAATATTTTCTTCACACTTTGTGACAGATGTCCCCCCAAAATGCAGGAATCTCTGTGGTAACAAATGAGAGATGGTTAAAAAGTGTGTTTTATATCTGCTTCCGCCAGAGCACTTTCTCTTTTTAAAATTTTGTTATCACAGTACAGAGTTACTTGATGCCTCTCTTCTGTTTTGGTTCACAGCATGACACATCTCACCCAGTGGGGAATTTTTCTCCTTTCCTATTCCGGTGCCACTTGTGTAGCACCAGCAATGGGCCTTCTGATGTGTAAGAGGAAAAGGGACAGCAGAGGACAATAATTAAGACTGGAAAAAGTCACAACTGGAGCTGCTCAGACGAAGCTCTTAACTGAGGTGATGTCTTGAGAGAGAGGACAGTCTGTCTAGGGAGTTGTTTTCCTCTGAAGTGATCTTTTAAAGGCTAGAGAAGAAAAGTCCAGAAATAGTTGCAGGGAAATTTCTAGATTATTTCAACTTTCACTTGTCAGATGGATATTTCCTTTGCCTCCATCAATCTTCCTTCTCCCTCTTGGCTTTTACATCTGTGTTGTCCTCTTCACACCTTTCTGCATGGAGTCCCAGTCCCAATCCCACAGAGTCTATGACACTTGTGGGACCTCTTTATGCTCCCAGGTGATATTTCTAGAAAAATCACACAGCAATTCACTTGTTTTGCCAGTTTCTTTCTGTGCCACCGAGCCCTGCTCGGAGGAGGTACTGCGCCATGGCAGGAGGTACTGCGAGGCTGGGCTGCCATCAGCCGAGCCTCATAAATCTCTATATTCCTCCTCTGCCATAGGAGCAGATGTAGGCTGTTTGTGTCACTGTTGTTACATTCTTCAGGAGTTTTGCAGCAGAGATCACCTGGCCCCTGGGGAGCCACCCTTAAAGAGCAACCTTACCTGGGTGGGACTGAAAGGATGAGAGCTTGAGCATGTATCTGGTTAGGAAGGTGAGCAGCCCTCCAGAAATGTAGTTTACTCTTCTATCCCTATGAGACGAAGGACATTATCTGCCTCTGGATATGTTTTTTTCAGTTTAGCTTTAGCCAATGGGTTATACAAAAGGAATTAATGCAATCCTTCTTAACTACAAAGAGTAAAAATCCTCTTTTTTTTCCTTTCACTTTCTCACATTATTATGGAAATTTGTGCTTGCTTTGATATGAATGTGCTTTCTGGAGGTTTAACTAGGAGAAAAATCATTTCTTGGCCCTTTCACTAATATCCAGTGCAATGTAAGTTCACTATCTTATACATCTTCGCTGTGGGGACCACAGCTTGGAGCTGCAAGGCAGTGAGCTTGATGATCTAATGCAGCTTTCCCACAGAGACTCATCTGCAGAATTATCCCATAACGTATTTCATTTTAAAATTATTTTCAAAGCACAAGTCCATGGAAACAACAAAAGAGGATTACACACTCCCCACACAAACAAATTGTGCCTAAAATGGCAGTGTGTCTATGTGAATAATTTAAAAATGAAAAAAGTGCTTCTTTTCTTCTTATAGAAAAGCTCTGCAAGCAGAAAGGCAACTGTCCAAAAAGGCAAGATTTTTGTAGGTAAAAAGCAAGGATTTGTTAAAAATCTATCTCAGAATCAAAAGGGATTACCATAAATGAATTGTTTTTCTGGAGCATTCCCTGCTATTTTATTTTATTTTATTTTATTTTATTTTATTTTATTTTATTTTA